>NC_091247.1:225246521-225553586 GCF_042477335.2 Ovis canadensis | reverse complement strand
TAACATTTAGGTATTTTTTACAAAATTAACCAACAAGAGCAATGTCACTTCAAATACAAAGAATTATGTATTGATTGATTGATTGGACTGTGCCTGGTCTTAGCTGCAGCACACTGGATCTTCTGTCTTTGTTGTGGTGTGCAGGATCTAGTTCCTTGACCAGGGATGGAACCTGGGCTCCTTGCATTGGAAGCCCAGAGTCTTAGCCACTGGACTACCAAGGAAGTCCCACAAATGTCACTTTTTTTTTTTTATGAATATGCATTTTGAGACTGCTCCGGTTTTTAAAAAAGTTAGCTTCAGTATCTAGTTTTATTTTGTTTCAAGGAAATCTGGATTCACATTAGTAGATAAACATGATAACATCATAAACAAAATCTTATTTTACAGTCACAGGATGACTTTCAATTTATCTGATCCAGGAGCCTGAAAGACATAAGATGATACTTTGCATTCAGAATGGCATCACTATGGTGTTCGGGACCTCATCCTCCTGAAATGCAGGGACTCAAGGAAGGAGTCCCTGAGGGAGTTCAAAGCTTTATCACATGATAAAAAATACTTTACAATGTATCACATATGAACTCTGGGCAGGACAGGTCTTCGTCAGAGTTTCAAAACACCCAACTTGAAAGTATTGGTTTCATTGTTGATACTTTCTCCACTTTGGCACTGATGGCAACAATGTAACCCTATCCACTTAGAAAAAGTTAGAGTTATCAGTCAGCATCCAGAATAGTGCTTCAGACTGTGTGAGGCAGAAGAATCAACTGAGGAACTTGTGGAAAATGTGGTGATCCCAATGCAGAGAGCATCCTGGAGATGCCCACTTTGGGAAATGCTGTCCAGATGATGCTGACCATATGCTGCTGACTTTGGAAGGGAGTGGTTTCCAGGCCTGGGTGTCTTGCCCAGTGGTGCTGACTTGAGTGTGGTAGGCATGAGGGAAGCCCTGTACTTGCTGGTACAGCTTTATGTAAGCAGATGTGTGCAGGCCAGCATGGAGCAAAACTATTCAAAGGAAGAAAGGCTGGGGTAGTTGCCTCCTAGTCAATGGCACATTTATAAGGAATTCAGATCTTTATACAACTTGGCAGGGAGCACTTCATTCCAAGGTGTATCCAGAGACGTATTCCTGTGGCCCCAACAGTTAACACTCTGATGTCTCCAGAGTATTAACAGTTGGTGCACAGTACCTGTTCTCGTTTTGTTTTGTTTTTTAATCACTTTTTTTTGTTGTTGTTTGCAGTGAGCTTGGCTTAAGGGATCTGTTCCCAGGGCGGGGATCAAACCTTCAACCCCTGCAGTGGAAGCGCAGTCTTAACCACTGGACCACCAAGGAAGTCCCAATCATATATATATATTTTTTTTTTCTCCTGGGCTCAAACCATTTTAGCCAGGGGCTTCGGGAGAGGGTCCAAGCGCTGGGAGGATGATGAAATCTGAAGCCCTCCTCCAGGCCATCTGCTCAACTTCTCAGCTACTGAAAGGCCAACCACAAATGTTTAAAAGGAATACTTTTACAAACTGCAAAGAGGTCCTTGTAAAACCCTTAACAGCCACTGGCTGTACCAGCTATGTCCTAAGAACATCACAGGAGTGACCTCAAGAATCCTGGCAATTTCTCTAAACATCAGACTCTGTGATTATGCCCATTTTACAGCTGAGAAAACTGAGACCTGGAGTGGCAAAACAGATTGCCAGAACTGCATGGCTACTCGCAGCTCAGCTGCATGCTCCAGCCAAGAAGAACCCGCCTGTCTCCCTGGACAGCAGGATCTCTTGCCTCTGGGCCTTTGCTCATCCTTTCCATTCACCTTGGCTCACTTAAATATCACTGCCTTCAATATGGCAGGGCTTCCCCAGTGGCTCAGTAGTAAAGAATCTGTCTGCAATACAGGAGACACAGAAGAGTCAGGTTCAATCCCTGGGCCAGGAAGATCTCCTGCAGAAGGAAATGGCAACCCATTTATAGTATTCTTGCCTGGGAAATCCCATGGACAGAGGAGCCTTGTGGGCTACAGTCCAAGGGGTCACAAAGAGTTGGACATGAGTGAGCGCCTGAACACTCACACACTCAATATGGTGACCCTCTGGGGATCACTTGGAGGCCTTTTCTAGGTTTGATATCCTTGCTGAGTCTTCCTGGAAGCAAGACAGGACTCAAATCCATCCCACACTGAATCCACAATCCACCCTATCCCCTGTCCTGCACATTCTCTAAATATTGTAATTATCAGTCAAATAAGTATCTATAACAGATTTTGAATTTTTTCTTGGAAGATGTACTTGTACCACTGTACAATAACTATCTGGATATTTTAATTTTTTGGAGACTGTTTTATTCTCTGTGAAACTATTTTTTAAATTATTTTATTCATTTGATTGGGCACAGTGGTAGGGAATCCATCTGCCAATGCAGGGGGCCCAAGAGATGCAGTTTGGATCCCTGGGCCAAGAAGATCCTCTGGAGGAGGGCTTGGCAACCCCCTCCAGTATTCTTGCCTGGAGAATCCAATGGACAGAGGAGCCTGGTGGGCTATAGTCCATGGGATCGTGAAGAGTCAGACATGGCTGAAGCAACTGAGCACCATTTATTTGACTGCACCAGATCTTAGTTGCAACACGTGGGATTTAGTTCCCCGACCAGGGATTGAACCTGGGTCCCCTGCATTGGCAGTGTGAAGTCTTAGCCACTGAACCACCAGGGAAGTCCCTGTAAAAGTATGTTTTAACTTGGGCTGCCTGTTTATCCCAGCTGTTTAGTGGGAAATGGCTAATAAAGGACCCGTCAGCCTTTGCCCCAGACTTAGGTAATGAGCACGTTTTTCATGGGGAGCAAAATGATGGTGACAGAGCGCAACTACATTAACTGATCAGATATCAAGCACCCACACCTGCCCGTCCAGAGCGGCTCCCCTCGCTTTCACCTGATTTGCCCCATTTACTCCTCACCCTGTGTGGTGGTGGGCCCTGTCATCGCCCACATGCTAAAAACTGAGACACAGAGGTACAGAGAATGGCAGTGACTTGCTCAGGGAGCAGAGGCAGGATGGAGCTTCAGGGCTGTTTGGATCTGATAGTAGGGGGCTGGATGCAACATTGTGACATTTCTGTAGGGGTCAGAGTTGGAATGTTCACAGCAGGGAAAGGGAAGCTCTCTTGGGAAAAATCATCTGATAAGCTCTGGGGACAGAGGTGAGAATCAAAGAGCTGATCAAACTGCTGGGGAAAGAAATGATAGGAATTTTGTTTTTGTCTTTAGAAGAAAGGAGAGAGAAGAGAAGGGAGCCAGAGGCCAGAGGCCTCCCTTGGTCAGGTGGCCAGGTAGTGGGCTCAGGGTCAAGAGGCCAAAAGGGCTCAAGAGGTGTCTTGTGTTGCCAGGCAGCGCCAGGCTTGATGCCTCCCTGTGGGGTCCGGGCTGCAGGAACCCCTGCTGGCCTTCCCAGTGCTTGGTGTGATGAGGGACTGTGTGAGTGTGTGCAGTTGGAGACGGGATGATGGCAAGGACCAGCAGGCACCTGGAAAAGAGCAGGAGGCTGGAGGGAGGGGTGATGGGGACTTGTTCAGAAACCATGGCAATGACTTTAGATCCTCACAGGAAAAGCAGGGCAAACCGCAATTTACCCAGTTCTCAGAGGCCTGGGAGACCTCAGGTGATGACTGGGTTCTGTGCACACGATCCAGAGGTATTCTGGGTGGCAGAGTGGACCCTGTGGGCTGAGTCCTGGAGAATGGCCGGGACTTCCTGACAGTAGCTGGATCTGGCACAGCCTTTCTTTCCCTCTTTCTCAATGATTATTATCACAACCACATTGTAACCGAACAAATACTTTAGAAAGGGAAAAAACCCCACTCTGTTTCTGTCCACTAGAAGAGACTCTTGTGTAAACACAGTAGCAGTTTTAAGAGTCCCTGCCATTTCTTATCCAGCTTTTCCTTTTAACATTTTAGTTTAAGCGTTTTTCCATATTGCAGCACCATCGTCCGGCCGAATTTCAAGGCGGTTGATTTGGAATCAGTACAGGCCTGGGGTACGGCTGACCCTGCTTCTGCCATTTATTTACTGTTTACCCCGGGTCGCCTCCCTCCTAGGAAATTACTTGGCCTGGGATCCCCAAACCTTCGCGTGAGCTCTGTACACGCGCGCGCGACCACACACCGCTCTCTGTCCTGCTTTTAAAAACTAAGCCGGCTCAAGTGAATCTAAGAAGCCCTAATGACACTGGTGTCTGTGAGTGCCATTGGAAAGGAAACTTTCAGAAAGACTACCTTCCCTGAATTCCCATTAAGCGCCGTGCCACCCTCCCTCGGCCCCCATCTAAGCGCGTCCACAAAGCTGAAACACTCCTGGATCCTGGGAGAAAGCCTCACGGACCCACAGTTTTGGAGCGACTCGGGGAAGTGACCCCAACCGCCCTCTCGTCAGCTAAGTAGGCACGCCCCTCCTTTGATGGACAGGCGAACTCACCAATGAAGCCCAGGGGAGGTCCCTTTGGCTCGCTAGGGGGCGTGCCGCCTTGGCTCTCCTCCGGCCCATTCAGGGGAGCCGAAGGTGCCGTTGGGGCGGGGCCCGACGCTCAGCAGCCAATGGGAAGAGCACAGTGGAGGCTGCGGGGCGAGGCGTTCGGGGCTGGCGGCAGGAGCGGCCGCGGCTGGGTTAGGGCAGGGCCCGGGCTGCGCGGCCGGAGCGAGGGCGGGAGCCGTGGCCGGAGCCGGAGCCGGGGCTCGGAGACGCAGTCGCGGTAGGAGCGGGGCGCGCCGAGTGTCGGGAGACGAGCGGCGGCCCAGGTGAGGGACGCGCCGCGACGGTTGGGGCTCTGCGGGATGTGTGGGTGGCGGGGACGGACGCGGGGCGCTTGTTGGCAGCGGGGCCCGCTCCCTGTCAGGCCGCGGCCGCGCTCCGCGCCTGAGGGCAGCCTCTGGGGCCGCGTCGCCCGCGCGCGAACTTCCTGTAGCTGAGGGAGCCGGGGGCGGGGTAGGGGTGTTGAGGGGCGTCCGGGGGCGAGTCGCTGAGGGAGCTGGGGTGGGGGACCGGTGTTGAGCGGCGCCCGGGGGCCGAGGGGAGCGCCAGAGGGGACGTAGAGGGGCCTCCGGAGGGCGCGCGGGGGCCGGGTTTCGAGGTGGGGTGCGGGGTCTGGGCGGGGAGCGGGGGGCGCCACAGGGGAGCGGACGAGTCCTCCTCGGCTCGGCTGAGACAGAAGTTGTGGAGCGGGACCCGTGGAGGTAAAAGTGCTGCTGCCCTAGCGGGATGGAAGACTCTCTGAGGGACTTAGCGAGGGGTGCGGGGGTTCCCTGGAGCGCGGGGGCGGTGGGGAGCGCAGGAGGAGGCGGCGGGCCGGTCGGCGTCACTTAGAAGGCAGGGCCCGGTCCTCGGGTGTCCTGGAGGGGAGGGGCGGCCAGAGCAGGCGGGACACTTATGCGGATGCGCTGGTTTGGGGCGCTTTGAAGACCGTCCTCCATTTCCTTCCTCCCCACCCTCCCCGTCCCTCACCGGCTGTACATGGGGTGGGCGGGGGTGCGGCGTGGGGAGCAAGCCCTTCCTTGTGAGCAGGTCCTAGGGCTGGGGGACAGGCAGGAGAGAGGCTGGGGGTGTTTGCCCCGTTGGCCCAAGGGGTCTTCCCAAATCGTGCTTTTTAGAAACGGGAGCTCCCTCCCTTCTCTGGAGTTTCCAGCCGTTGGGGCATCCGGAGAGGCCTGGGATTGGAGAGGTAGTGATTTCTGCCGCTCCGTTTCAGTGGCTCTTTGAGTTTCAGCTTCCACCGGAGGGGGTTGGCTTTCTTTTCAGACGGAGTTGGTCAGGGGGAGCGAGCTGTGCTGTCTCCTCGGGTCCCACACAGCTGCAGCCTTTGAGGGTTAGGCGCCTGAGGGAAGATGGCCTTCAGGTGTGGTCTGTGCACCATTCCTGGGTCTTCCCTTTCTCTCCTTTACCCCAGTTGTCCTGTATTTCTGTGGTTAAGGAGGGCTGGCTGCTCTGAGGCTCCGGCTACTCATTACGCTGTTTACCAAACACTCCCTGGCTGTCCTGATGAAAATCAGGAGGCCAGCTCAGAGATTTTAAACCTGGGCTACAAGCAGTGAGCTCACACAAGTTTTTCCCTTTCTCTGCTGTTCCTTGGTCCCCAGTAAACCCAATATGCTGAAGGATGGGCAGGTTGGAGCCCCAGGCAAGGGATCCAAGCAGGTGGTCCCTATTGAGTGCTGGCCTTCCCCTTCCTGCCTGAAATTTCTTATTCCGCTTGAATCACCAGCCTGCCGCAGCCTCCCCATAAAGTCATTGAAGGGGAACCACTACAACTGGGATTTCTCTTGTCATGTGGGAAACAATAATCTGTGTGCACTTACTTCTAGAGTTTCACAGTCTCCTGGATGAGGTTATGTTAGTTGAGATATGAGATCACTACATCAAAAACTTTTCTGTGCTGTGTTTTTCTCTTGACAATTGTCTGAGAGCTTTAAAGAAACTGGCCACGAGGCTGATGATATTTATTATGTGGGAAAGGAACGAAGCACAGAAGAACAGAGAGATTAGGTCTGTACTCCGAATTCACTTTTTGGGAGAAGAATGATAACATTTGAATGGAAATGTCATTCTTAACTCACACTATTGGGGAACTGGAACTTTGTTATTTTTAGCCTCAAGTATGTAAGATATAGGTCATAAGATTTAAATAATCTAAAAGTAAGTATGTATAAAAGCAATATCTGGGTTTTGAACACAGCTTGTTGCTGAAACATACAGCTGGCTTTCCCCATTCCTGGATGCCCAGTCCAGATTTCTGATGGCCAGGCAGTTTCTGGGGTGGGAGCTGAGGGGCATTTGTCTTTAAATTTTCTCATTTGTTTATCCACTTGGAAATCTGGTCAGACAAGGGCCTCATGCTCAGGTTTCCTTCCTCTGACTGGGTCACGGTTGATTCCAGGATGTTATGGAATTATCAAAAAGATGGCATAGATTTCTTAATAATAGTAAGAGCAGCTTGTGTTTAGAGATCATGATATCTGTTACCAAATGCTCTCTGGCCACCCTCACCTGGACCTCTCATCTGACTCGGGCCTGCCTTGTCTGCCATCAGATTGTGCTGGTGACTTTGTGAAGGCCACCCTCTAGATTATTTTTGTAATGACCACATTCGTGTGAGTGATGGTGCTGGCATTTTTTTTTTCCCCAATTAAAATTGTTTGGAATTGTAGCTGCATGCCTGAAGGCACCAGGGCAGTGCCTTCCTTAGGAAGTCAGCTTGCATTCCATGCGTAGAGACCTTTCTTTATGGCCCTGGCTGGGATCTTTCACATACCTGAAGGCATGTCAGTGCCTGAAACCTGGTTGCTGATGGGCTCAGTTCTGGCCCTAGGATGGCTGTGTAGGAATTCCTTCAGATTTTTGTATTCAAACGATTGTGCTCTGCCAACTGGAGATGATCTTTAAAGAAGAACTCAAAGCATTCTGTGCAATGCAACATTCCTGGCATACATGTAGTTCCAAAGGTAACTATTTCAGGGACAATGGCCATCTAAGAGCACAAGCTTTAGTATTTTGATTAAAGACACAACATGACAAAAATGCCTTACTTTAATATATTATCTTGCATTTATTCCCATGATTGTATGTTTATCTGTTTGCTTGGTAAAACAGAGCATTGTGGATTCTAGTTTTCTTGTTTCCTAGAATAAAAGCATTAGTTTCAATATTAAAATGTCATTTGAGAGTGTCCTGACATTAGGCACTGAAAGAACAAGATATGAAAGTGTAGAAATGAATAAAATGCTGTCTCAGTGATCAAAGGCCTCAGCAAGAAGCCTTAGGAAAATGAAGGGAGGGAAATTTTGCTATAACTTTAGAAAGAACATATGCAGTGGTTTGTATAATATTAATGTGCTCTATGGCTGTATGAGATTTATGTGACTTTTTCCTTCCCTTGAATGTCGGATTGTAGAGTGTAGATGGAGACTAGGAGCCCTGGGCTCAGTCCAGCGTCTTCCTGACTAATCCTGAGCTGAGGACAGCCACATACCTTAGGGTCTCAGTTTTCATGTTTGTAAAAGGAGAGCCTGAGAGGTTCTTAACTGTTTGAGAAACTGATAACAAGTACAGACCTCTTCCCAGAAAGCACACCTGTGGACAGCATCAGAGGCCTGGACCCCAGATTAGGAACTCCTGGATCATCTCACCTCTAAGCGCCCTCTCACCTCTGATATTCTATAATCCTATTTTCCTGGTCATCTTTGAGCTAATAATAATAATGCCTCGTATTTACGGAAGACACTCCAGAGCATTTTCATCTCTCTTTTTTTTTAGTCCCCCAAACATTTCTGAGTGGTGTGGGTGGTGATGGATACTCCTTCTTAGGATAGGAGTATTCTTCTCCCATCGAGAGAGGGGTACCAGGCCTGGCCACCACTTTAGTAGGATTACATAGCCAGCAGCCTGTCCTGGGACCAGAGTCAGGGCTCCTGATTGCCAGCCTGGGGTTTTTCCATTAGGTTTAGCTTCCTTGGTGGTTGTCATTATGAGTTATGTTTGGCAGTGTAAATATCTCAGAGTGTGTCACTTACAGAGGAAATATTTGTTCATCTGCTGAAAGGACTGGGTTTTTTTTTGTTTTTTTGTTTGTTTTTTGGTCTGAATTTGGATCACTAAACACCTTTCTTGACTGTCAAAAGGTTGCTTATTATGTTTTTGTTATTTTTTTTATGCCATACTTTTCACTGGGAAATGTTTGTAGGACTTGAGTGTTTTGAGCATACTTGTTTCATGTTTATTGATTAAAGAGTACATTGAAATGATTACTTTCCAGTTGCATGGCGCTTGAGAAACTTGTGAAATAAATAAAAGAAAATTCCTAACATTTGACTTGTTCTGGTAAATCTGTCCTCACAGATGAGACTTTTACTGCAGCCTGAGAGGTGCCTCCCTGAGCCCAGAGCCACTGGGTGGGTAGGTGGAGGTGGGGTGGGGAGGGTGTTTGAGAGTCAGGTGTGGATTGTGCCAACCACCATGACTATCCACAGGGCTTCCTGTGGCCCTCTGGTCAGATTCTGAATAGTTTAGGGACTTTTTTTTTTTTTTTTCAGTTTATTAACAGAGTGCAGAGTATCAGCTACGTAAAGAAGTTGTATATGCTAAAGTATACCAAACTTTAAAGCCTCACAGATATTAAGTGGTTTATTACTGATGAAAAGACTCATCATAGTGAAGATGTGTTGAAGAATCAGACTTGGAGGAACTAGGATGGGCTACAGCATATATCTCTCAAATGTAGTATACATATGTGTTCTAGTATGTCTGATACCTGTAAGGAGACTGGACAACTCTCCAGGCATGGAAAAGGGTTATTTGCTCATTTCACAGTGCATTTCTTTAGAATACTGGAGAGACTGAGGCAGACCTGCACAGCCTCACTGAAGTCCAACATAGCCTGATGTCATGTGTCAGCTTCCTGGGAATTGCTCGCAAGAGGCAGTGGTGAGGTGAGGCTGTCAGAGGGCAAGGCTGGTGATGAAAGGTAAACTCCAGGCAGCTGCTACTGGGCAGAGGTGGCATTCAGTTGACTAGACTGCCTGCCGTGAACTCTGCTAGTGTTTATGGGCCCTCCTCTGACCTGGGTCGGGAAGATCCCTTGGAGAAGGAAATGGCAACCAGCTCCAGTATTCTTGCTCGGAAAATCCCATGGACAGAGGAGCCTGGAGAGTTACAGTCCACAGGGTCACGAAGAGTTGGACACAACTGAGCACACGCATGCTGTGATGCACACACAACGTGGCCAGGAAACTTGCATCTGTTGGCTCTCTTCTTCCAGAGGCCGGTCTGTGATTTAAATATTGATAGAGTAGCAGAGTTGTTAGTAGTGAGCTGGGGAACTCCATTTCCTGAGCTGTTTGAAGGGAGTGTGCACTGATGAGGGGAAGTGTGCAGGGTGGGTTGAAGGGAGCCTTCCTGGCCGCTGTGTGTGTAGTGCCCCTGATGCTTGGCGCTACTCACAGTTCTAGGATACTGAGATTCAGGTGACTGTTAGGAGGTGAGCTTAGAGGCCATCCCATCTTTGTGACAGTAGCAGATGGGAGTAAGTACAGAGGAAGGGCAGACAGGAGGGTGGATCTGACTGCCTTCAGGACACTGCAGAGAGCTGACCTTCAGGGAGGTGACCTGGCAGTGGTTTTACTCTCCAGGCGGATGATGACTAGAAGGAGAGTCCCAGGCAGAGGTATGGAGTTGTAAAGAATGTGGAGGTGTGAGAGGGGCCCCGAGGGTGGGCAGGCTTCATACTGTGTGACCTGCCTTGTAGGCCAGGCAAGGATTTGGGCCTCCTTCTGGAGGATGGAGGAGCCGTTTTGGGGAAGCAGACACAGCAGGTTGAAGCTCTGCACAGGAGTGAGACGTCAGGCGAGATGTCAGGGATGCAGATGGGCAAGGGGTGTTTCAAGTGGCTCATTTTAACAAAGTCACTTATGTTCCTGGAGGCTCACGGATTTCCATGGAAATTCTTAGGAAGCAGTGCTAATCTCTAATGAGAGGGGCTTCCACAGTGGGATTGGCATCAGTCTTGACTCAATTTCTTTGCCTGTATTTACATTGGTAATACAGCAGCTGCCTGGGTTCTGCTTCTCTTTTCATATGGTTTATGCTCACAGATCCACACAGTTAGTGTGTATCTTCCACTGCCAGTTCCCACACACAGTAGATATAGTAGATATAGCAGGTAGCATGGCTTCAGAGCCACACAGCCCTGAGTTTGAGTTCCAGCTCCACTACTAGGCAATTTCCTTGGCCAAATGCTTCAGTATCTCCCAAACCAGGGTACTGACAGCCCCTCCTCATATGATGTGAGGAGGGTAATGTGTGAGAATGGACTGTAGACCCTGAGCTCAGCACCTGTGCCTGGTCTGTGGTGCCAACTCAGTAACATTGATATCCCTCGAAGTGCAGCGCCTACTGAGTGAATTGGCTAATTAAGAGAAAATACACCTTTACAGATCTCAAACTGATGTTACACTATCCAATTTTACTGAAAATCCTAAAATGCAGTGTTCTTTTCTCAGCCTAAGTCTATTCAGTATACTCAGACCTTTTCTTGGTGACTCAGGGTCACAGGGATGCTGTTGGGGCGGTTGATGTGGACGAGGCTTCCAACCCTGTTTGGAATACCCTCCCATCCTGCCGCTGACAAGGCCTGTCTTGTCTGTTCTCCTCCTCTAAGCTTCTCTCTGATTCTGTCCCCTTGGTTGGGATGAAGGCCTGAAGGCGATCTCTCCCTGGATTTTGAGGGCAGCCCTGCCACACAGAGGCCTTGTTCCCATCTGGGCTGGTGATTCTGTGCTCGAATTGAGCATTACATAGGCTATTAGAAAGCCTGACCCTGACCTTTGGTGTTGTGACTAGCTTTAGTGACTCAGAATTGGAAGGGACCCTGTTTGATGGTGACAATAGCTCATACTCAGGTAATGAAAAATATAAAGATTTGAAAAAGCAAATTGTAAAGCAATAGGTACACTCATCACATGTGTAAAATATTAAAACAATATACAGTGACTATAGTTAAGGTTGTGGAATAATGGAAAGTTTCTTCTTGATTTCGGCACTGTTACATTGCCTTTTTACTTTAAAAATTAATATTTAAGCAATAAGTTGACTCCATAATTAAATAAATAAACAGCTTGGTTGCATAGGCATTTTCAGTTTACCAGGAATCTTCCCATAGTCCTCATTTTGTTTTCAAAACAGCCTTGTTGGTCTGCTCCCCTCTTCATTTCCAGAGGAGGATAAGAGGGAGGTATGGAGGGTCAGTGGTTTTGCCTGAGGCTGGCCAGCCAGGACCCCATGTGGGCCTCAGCCTGAGTCCATAGTTCTTAGACAGCCCAGTTATGGGGTCTCTGCTGCAACCTGCAGGGTGGTCTTTAACATAGAGAATAAACTGTGGCTAGTGCTTTGAAGTTTCCTACTGAATACATGAAATTTTATTATTGTAAAGTGATACCCAAGCCATAGTTTGTGAACATTTTCATATTTTAAACAATGCTTGTGTTCCATGGTATCCAATTATGTTGTCGCCAACTAACTGTGCCAAGTGTGAGCTGTGATCTTCAGAAGAACCACAAAGCAGGCTCCACAGCCCATGTGGACCTCCGGGCCTGCTATTAGTGGGTTCTGTAGCTGGCTGATTGCTGGAGGAGAGAGCGGGCCTACCTGGGTGCTGTTGAGCTGAGACGTGACGATGTTTTAATTAATGAAGTGATTGTGCCCTCCGCACCAGTGAAGGTGTCATCAATTAAGGAGCCTGGCAGCCAGTGAGGAGGGCAGAGCAGAGGCTGGGCATTGCCGTCTGGGACAGGCCTCTGGCTCTGGGGGCTCTTGGGGGACCCTACAGGAAGCTTTACGCTCCTGCTCATTCAGTTTTTGCTACAGATGGAGTTAACTCCACTTTACACAAGAGTAAACCAAAGCTCTGAGAGATGAAGTGACCTTCATGGGGTCATCGGCAGAGCTGGCCCTCGGCCTGACTCTGAAGCCACACTTATCTGCTGTCTTGAATAGGTGCATTCTGAGTCACTTGTCCTCAAATATGAAAAAAATCTGTAAGTTAATCTTCCTTCCCCACCTCTCGGAAACACAGAAAAGAGGCAAGTTATGTAGTCTTTTGTTTAAGACAGGATCTCTGCCTGCAACTAACTTGATAAAGATAATCCAAGAGTTTGCACTAGTGTATGCAGTGGGGAGATACGGCATAAAGGCAGAGGCTTTTGAACAGCTGAGCTGGGACTTCAGAGCTCCTGGCTTCGGTGGGAGTGCTCCTGCCTCATCTTCCACTAGCTGCTTTCTGAAAGGTGCTGTATGAGATTGAAAAAGCGCTCACTTAGGGGAGAAGAAATTACATTTCTGTCAAGCGTCCGTTCGCACTACACTGCATAAAATTACAGAAGAGCGTCACATTTCATTGGCATGACAGCACAGGAAGATCATCTGGACAGGTAAATTACAGCAGATGTTTGTTTTTATGCT
This sequence comes from Ovis canadensis, assembly GCF_042477335.2. NCBI lineage: Eukaryota > Metazoa > Chordata > Mammalia > Artiodactyla > Bovidae > Ovis > Ovis canadensis. The sequence goes on along the minus strand of NC_091247.1, from coordinate 225,540,589 downwards.
TGTAAATATCAGTCACTTTTATGTCAAAAGACTTCCTTTGCTTTCTGGTCTTTTAAAAATTGAAGGCACAACATAGAAAATAGAGTTCTTTTGAATAAAGAACTCTTTGTGTTCTACTTTCCATATGCTTTGCAGTATAAAGTTATCTTAGAAGCAGTAGCTGCACCTACTAACTGACTGCTTTGTTCCCAGCTTCAGAAGAGGCTGGAGAGCTGTGTTGCCCCTGTCTGTCCTCACAGAGACACTCGAGACTCCCAGGTTGCCAGTTTGGACGTGAGGGTACTGCAGGCAGTGAGACCGTGTGCTGAGCCCAAGGTCCCCAGGGTTGTAGGCAGGGGAGAGAGTTTGAAGCCTGCACTGGCTACATTGTGTTGAGGGTGAGAAAGATTCCTGGTAAACTGAAATTTTACCAGTGGTAAAGAATCCACCTGCAATGCAGGAGATGCAGATTGATTCCTGGGTTGGGAAGATCCCCTGAGGAGGAAATGGCAACCTACTCTAGTGTTTCTTGCTCAGAAAATCCCATGGGCAGAGAAGCCTGGCAGGCTACAGTCCGTAGGGTCGAGAAGAGTAGGACCTGACTGAGCGCACACACCCGCCGCCTGGCTACCTGTCCCTGTCTCTCCTCCTCAGTCTACACTGTTACAGTTGTGTTATTCAGATCCCCTTAAATATTTTATCAAATATTCTTCCATGTTATTATCATTGTTCTTAAAAAGGTTTTTAATGGTTGTGTAAGCCTGTTGATGTAATGAGATTAAAACATTCCCCTGATAATGGACATTTTATGTGATTTCCACTTTTATTTTTTTGCTTTATTGTAGGTGCATTTGCAGTTGACAATTTCATTTTTCTTTTTTCATTTGTATAATTAGTTCCTGGGTATAAATTCCCAGAACTAGAATTCTTGGATTAAAGGATATGAACATCTTAGAGTTTTCTGAAAGCCTGCTCTGTCACTTCTGGGTTTATATTTCTGATTTTTAAGAGAAAAAAATTGAGATTTCTTTTTCCTCTTTAAATTACTTTGGCCTTTAGAACTTTCAAGTATCTGTGAGATAAACTTTTGTGAGGTTTTCTTAAATGAGTCATATTTCCTCCCAAGTTTCTGGATATAGTTTTACTTGAATGAGATATTTTGCTTCATAAGCAAGAAGCAGTCTTTGAAAAAGTCCTTACTACTTTCTGTATTAATCACCTGAGCTGCCGTTCTACATTCCCTTAGTGGTCAACATTTGTGATTGCATTCTTTCATCAATTCAGTTGTCATGATGCTCTGAACCAGGGTCTGACTCAGAACTTGTTTTCTTTTCCTCACTTGTAATGTGCATATTGGGAAAGACCATGGAAGATTGTTTCTGCTGATGTCATCTCCACCAGGACAGCCTAGGGGATCTCGCCATCCTTTGCGTTTCTCTGTAGCTCTGAGGGACATTCCTATCTCTGCCGTTACTAGAGGCAAACATTCCAGAGGAGTACTGGGACATTCATACTGTTGGTGTTTACTCTTTTTCTTTTCTTCCTTTCTTTTTGGCTTGTTTGTTTTCCCGTTCTGAAGTCACCTTGTCCTTTACCGTGGATTGGCTTACCTTTTCACATTCCACTGTTCTTAGGTGTTCACCTGCAGATTGAGCGGAGTCCTGTTTTCTTTCCTGGTGGCTCATTTCTCAAGGTCTGCAAAGGAAAAACTGCTTAGCAAGGTCAGGAGGACCCTGGGTGGGGAGCAGTGGCCAGACCTCAGCCCTCACCCTCGGGTCCCCGCCCCTGGATGCCTGCTGCTCGCCTCTATTGCACCCGAAGGAGGCTGTTTCCTCTTTAGTTCTCTGGCCTTATCCTGGACAAAAACTCCTCTTTTCTTGGTTCCTCTTCTCCTTGCTAAGAAAGTCTGATGTCCACAACACATCAAAACATCACTACATATTAAGGCAGAAATAAGAGGAAATAATCACAAACTACACAGAAGCATGGCAGGAGCTTTGTTTCTTAGGCACAAGTGAGTTTTTGATGCCAGTGCTGTGGGCCTGACTGTATTGGCTCAGCTAGTGCTGCCTAGCTTCCTGCTTCCCTTTGCCACCTGTTTATTCAGTCAGTAAAGCCAAATTTTAGAGTAATGCTTTGTTCTGTGCTTGGTCGTCTGCGTTTTTATTACACACATGGAAATTGTACTTTGCCCTGGTTTCCACAGATGCCTAAACATGTCTGGTGGCTGTTGCCTGGTCAGCTGGCTGAGCTGTGGTTTGTGTGTAAGGTGAAGATGCTGGTAGTGGCTGGATGGAAGCCCTAAGCCTTCCTGTGGCTTCTCAACCAAGCTAGATGGTAACCACTAAGCTCCAGAGGTACACGGTCATACTTCTCTTTGTCCTTTCCGCATTTCCTGTTTTATTTCCTGAGAAAGCTCTGCCCAACTGCCCCAGCTTGGCAGGGTGTGGCCTGGAATGGAATGGGGTGACTATTTCAGGACATGGACCTTTGAACCATGAGGCATGATTCCTCAGCAGCCCTTAGCCCCAGCTTTATTCTGGGGTGGACAGGTTGCACATTGTTCCATCAAGTTTCTTCTGCTTTTTAGAACTGGGGCGGGTGACTGGAGCCCAGAGTTAGGCTTTACGTGATAGTCTCACAGAAGAGGGGCCTTGAAGTGGGGCCAGAGCTGGTAGTCTGGCCATGCAGAGGTCGTGGAAAAAAAATTTGATTGGATGATCGGAGTGCTGCAGTATGCCTCCTTTTATGAAAATGTAGTGAAGTGGTTACTACAGTAAATTCCAGACTTTTGTTATTTTGCCCTTTAGATTTCTTTCTTTCTTTCTTGGTCTTGCAGGTATAGGTCTGAAGTTGCTTAGTTGGGATTGGACTGGGCTGTCTCATTACCTCCCTTTAAAGCTCAGACAATTTTGTTTCCATAATTGGAATAAACCCCAGAATTGCTCTTTTGGACCTGTGCTAGTTTGTCTACAACTTTCACTAAGAACTTGCAGGTTCGTGAAATTTAGAAATAGTTACAATGGCATGCCCTCTTAACTTCTAAGTAAAAAGGCAGGGGGAAAAAACCCCAAACCTTTAAATCCTTGCCTTATAAAAACTTAGTGGTGTGACTGGAAGAGGGGGAGGCCCACTGTCAGCGGCAAACTGTCAGCACCCCTGCCCCGCCCCGAACTCCTGGGGAGTGGGTAAGAGGAAGGAGCTTTCCCTCCTTGGGGTGGAGGTGGAAGATTCCAGTATCCAGAGTCTGTGAAGTGCTGCTTCTGGGCCCTCTGCAGGCTCCTGCTGTTGATGGGGGCCTGACTTTTCACCTCAGGTTGTTCTCTGCTGTAGGAGGGCCTTCTTGGAGCAGTGGGTCAAGCCCTGCTGAGTAATGGTCATGGGCCAGCCCAGTGTTCTGTGCGGCAGGTGTAGTCGCGAGTTTATTTCCTGGGCTTGAATCCCAGTTCTGCAGTTTATTGTGGGTCCTTGGGAAGTTCCGGATCTTTCTGTGCCTCAGTTACCTCACTTCTAAAATGGGCACAATGAGAGGATTGTTGTAAGGGCAGGATGAATAAGTATGTGCCGTATACTTGCCTGGGACAGTGTTGCACTTTGAGAGCCCCATTTAGTGTGGCCATTGCGTGCCTCTCAGCCTCCCAACTGTCCTGCCATGTGACTCTTTGATTCTGACTTTGCAGTTGAGGAAAGAGGCTCACAGAAGCTTAGTAAGTCCTCAGACCCAGATCTGCCTTAAAGTTCTCTCTTCAGTGCATTGGTGGCTCCCCACAGGGAACCGGGTTCCCCAGGGCATTAGAGGATGATTACAAAGGACTATACCCACCAGGTGTACTTTGTAGATGTTTTTTTTTTTTTAACTGCCCTTGTACACACACAAAGACACACAGACACACAAAACATTTATATGTTACTGTATAAAAATGATGCTATTATTATGATTAATAAAATAACAATTCATTTTAAAGCTTGAGTTTATTATAGTCTTTTGTCATCTTGATTTCCTGAATCATTGAATCAAAAAGTACTATCGTTTAGGAATCTCAGGACCTTGTTAGTCTTAAAACAAAGCATCCTTTTGTGGGGAGAATTCAGTAACTGTCTATTGTTGCCCTTTTCTTGCCCTGTATCTTCGCATATGTCCTTCTGTATTTCTGGCATCTGGATGCCTCCTCAAGGACCAGTGGGCTTAAAACTAAACGTTCAGAAAGCAAAGATCATGGCATCTGGTCCTATCACTTCATGGCAGATAGATGGGGAAACAGTGGAAACAGTGATAGACTTTATTTTCTTGGGCTCCAATATCACTGCAGATGGTGACTGCAGCCATGAAAGTAAAAGACACTTGCTCCTTGGAAGAAAAGCTATGATCAACCTAGACAGCATAGTAAAAAGCAGAGACATTACTTTGCTGACAAAGGTCCGTCTAGTAATAACTATGGTTTTTCCAGTAGTCATGTATGGATGTGAGAGTTGGACTATAAAGAAGGCTGAGTGCTGAAGAATTGATGCTTTTGAACTGTGGTGCTGGAGAAGACTCTTGAGAGTCCCTTGGACTGCAGGGAGATCCAACCAGTCCATCCTAAAGGAAATCAGTCCTGAATATTCATTGGAAGGACTGATGCTGAAGCTGGAGCTCCAATCCTTTGGCCACCTGATGCCAAGAGCCAACTCTTAGAAAAGACCCTGATGCTGGGAAAGATTGAAGGCGGGAGGTGAAGGGGACGACAGAGGATGAGATGGTTGGATGGCATCACCGACTCAATGGACATGAGTTTGAGTGAACTCTGGGAGTTGGTGATGGTCAGAGAAGCCTGGCATGTTGCAGCCCATGGGGTCACAAAGAGTCAGATGTGACTGAGCGACTGAACAGCATATGTATATATATAAATAATTCAATGAATTCCTGCTCCCTCCTCTGAGGCTCTAGTTTGCAGAATACAATCCTGAACCCAAACTGTGGACTTAAAGGCTAGGGCCTGCCCCCAGTGAAGCTGCCTATTGCACGGTGGCCACCTTGAGAGGCCTTTTCTCTTCTAGGAGAGCCCTCCTCTTTGTTAGATTTTGCTCTGTAATTTTACTGCCCTACTCACCTAACCTTGGTCATTAGTGTTCTGATACATGTGCTTGAAACTCAGCACTATGCTTTTTGACCTGTATTTGGGTCTCGGATCTCCTTCAGAATTTCATGAAAATAGATTCCATGCCACCTCTCCACCCTACTAAGGGGCTCAAACATTTTTTGCATGCAATTCCAAGAGATTCCTAAGTCCCCATTCATTTTTTGAACAAATAGTTGAATTTCTATCATGTGCAAGGCACAGTTCTAGGCTCTGGGGCCATAGAAGGAACTCAGTAGACCAGGCCTTACATTTTACTTGGGGGAGACAGAACATGGTTAGACAACTCGTGTCCCATACAGAGGGAAGGCTGGCCTCGGGGGCTGGAGCCTCCAGGCCTCATCCCCCCTGCTTAGCGGTAGGCTCTTTGCCAATCTCCCAGTTCCCTTTCACCCTCCTGAACTGGTTTTTGAGGTTATCATCATTGTCATAAAGATTTTAGAAGATTTAATGTTTATTGAGGCTTATTTTTTGCCAATACTATACCTTTCCATGCATGGTTATACTTATTCTTGTGACAACTTTGTTTTGAGGTGGAAAACTGGCCTTAAGAGAGGTTAAGTGACAGGTCTCATAGCTAGGAAGGGTGATGCTTATGATCAATGTGCAGTTTAGGGTTGCAGAATTCATCAGAAATGGCAACCAAAAATTTAATGTGACCATTTTGCCCTGGACATGTCCATTCTCTGACTGGTTCCTTTAGTAGTCAGATATTTAATTTTTACCTGACTGTCACGTCAAATTGCCTTGCTCAGGATGGAAACATGAGTGGAACATGCTTTCAGGCCTCTACATGGTGGCCATTATAGACACTGGGAGTTACCAGATATATATATATATATAGAGAGTTGTTTTCTTGTTTCAATTTTTAAGGCACTACCCAATGAACAGACTAACTTCCTGAAAAGTTGCTTTGAGAAAAACTTTGTATCCTATGCAGAGGGTGGAATAAAACAGGGTTTGTGCTCTTGACTCAGCTCCTGACATAACAGAATCATTATTCTGACTGGAAATTTGCAAGCTGCCATTGCCCTGGCATTAGCAGCTATTAGTTCCTTAAATATTTGCATTTAATAACTTCATATCTCAGCTTTCTTCTATGGCTTGCTGCAACTTCATGTCATACAAAGAACTGCACCTTTGCAGTTATTTTGAAACAGGACTAAGTGCTAGGGTGAAGTTTCTCTATAGCCATCTCATGTCATGGAGGAGCAGCTGGACTGTGGGTCTGGCTCAGTGTTACTTAAATGCTGCAGTGTCCAGCCATTCTTCCTGGGATTTTTGGGTTCGGAGAAGCCCTGAGGCTCGGAGGGGGAAGTTGTCCCTTTGTTATTTGACCAAGGGGTGCTTGTTGGAAGTCTAGTCCTGAGAAAGTCCAGAAGATATTCTAAGTGGAGCTTCCAGTCTAAAGGGTGAGGCAGGTTTGGAGGAGTCTAGGTTTGCAAGCCCAGTAGAATGGAGATTAGGGAATGAGGAGTTAGGGTGGTGGACAAGAGAGAACCTGTAGGATTTCTGAGCAGGATGCGATGGACAAGGCAGCTGTTGTGGCTTCTTTCCTTGGCTTCTCTTCTCAACCATGCACAGGGACAGAGGCCCTGGAATTCCCTGTTCCAGTAACCCCAGCATGATTTTGAGATGTGTTTGGGCCTCTTCCCTGGCTGTGTTCCACAGAGGGTGGACCGTGCCATCATGGACACACGCCTCAGGCTGAGACGTGGCCAGACGGTGGCTGTGTACAGGGCGTGTACATGTTGATGGGGCTGGGGTGCCCCACAAGTACACCAGGGGTCCTTGTGGTACAGGCCCCTCACTGTTGTGGATCCACTGTGTATTTGACCTCTGTAAATGATGAAGTCCTTGCTTAGTTACTGAGTGTGCTTGTCCCACACCATCTCTGCTGCTTATGGCCATGTGCAGAGCTTGAAGTTGTCCCTCCCTGTCTGACAGCTGGGACTTGGGGAGGTGGGTTCAATATCAGGCCTGTTTCCTACTCAGCTGTTCTTAGCATTAATCCAGCCACACCAGAGGAGGACTGCTTGCGCTGTGCCATTTACACAAAACCTGCTTCTCGGGCTTAGCTGATGGAGGTCTTTGGGATTTTGTTAGCATTCTGGCACAGTATCAGAAGGATTCTAGTCTACATCACGGTTTTTTTTAGAGCTCACATTTTATTTCCTCTCTAGCCTGGAAGATTCAGTAAACAACTTTAATACTGTCATATAGAACTTTAACTTGCAGCATAGCACAGATAAATCTGGCTTGGGGGTAAATAGCTCTTCTAGAAACAAGTCAGTTCACTTCAGCAGCAGCAAAGCAGTGTTTACAAGAACCTTTCCGGGCACATTCTTCCTGTACCTTCTTGTCCTCTGGGAGGGGAGGGAAACCCCTCAGTCACTTGTCCAGCCGCGGTGTCGCCCTGTGACCATCCCAGGGCTGCTGGGGCTGAAGTGCCCCTCGGGTTGGAGATGGAGGTGAGCGTGGGACCTGCCTGAGGACTGTGGAGCCTTCAGTGTGTCCCGAGCTCAGAGAGTCACTAGAGCTGGTCTGAAACTGTGTCCTCACCAAAGAGAGAAAAATAAAGACTTGGTAGTTTTTCTGTGTTAAGGTTAGCAACTGTCCTTTCTTGGGAAGGAGTCTTTTGGTATAAGATTGTGACCTTTGTCTCTCTTAGTCTGAAAATGTCTTTTCTTTTGCTGGTGGTGATATGAGCTGGTAGTTTTTTAAAGAGTACACTTACTTGACAAAATAAAGTTAGCAGCCTTCTGTAACTTGCCTCCAAAAGTCTATAAAGGATTTTGGTATAACTCGGACAATCAGTTGCACGTATGTAAAGTATATGGTGTGATGAGCACACACATGCAAGATAATGAACATGTCTATCACCCCCCAAAGTTTCCCTGAGCCCCTGTAGCCCCTCCTGCCTGCCCCTCACTACTCCCAGGTGGATGTTGGTCTGCTTTCTGTCACTGTAGATTAGCTTGCACTTTTTACAATTTTATATAAGTAGAATCATACGCTGTATCCTTTTTTTTTCAGTCTGGTTTCTTACACTTCTTATAAATTATTTTGAGATTCATCCCTGTCATAACATATATCAATATTTCATTCTTTTTAATCCAGTGTATAGATATGCCACACTTTGTTTATTCATTCACCTATTTTTTTTTTTTTTTAGTATATTAAAAAAAGTCACTTTCTTTTTTAAAATTTTAATTTGTGTATTTTTGGCTGCCCTGGGTCTGCATTGCTTGGCATAGGCTTCCTCTGTTGTGGCAAGCAGGGGCTTCTCTTTTGTTGCGATGCGTGGGCGTCTCATTGCGGTGGCCTCTCGCTGTGGAGCCGGCCCTCGGTACGCAGGCTTCAGTAGTTGCGGCACATGAGCTCAGTGGTGGCCAATGGGCTTAGCTGCTCCGTGGTATGTGGGATTTTCCCAGACCAGGGATTGAGCCCATGTCCCTGCATTGGCAGATGGATTCTGATATACAGAGCCAGCAGGAAAGTCCCTCATTCACCTACTGATGGACCTTTGGGCTGTTTGTAGTTAGGGCTATCACAAATAAAGCTGTTATGAACATTTGTGTATCCAGACATGCTTTCATAGCTCTTGGGTAAATACTAGAATGGTACACCTTGATGATGGCGATGTTGGTTTAACTTTTTAAAACACTGCCTAAATATTCTCTATTTCTAAAGTGAGTGAGAATTCCAGTTCCTCCATGTCTTTGCCAATACACGATATGGTCATCTTTTTAATTTTTGCCATTTTAATAGGTCTGTAGTAGTGTCTCACTCTGGTTTTAATTTGCATTTCCCTGATGACTAGTGATGTTGAGCATCTTTTCAAGTGTTTGTTTGCTGTCTGAATATCTTCCTTGGTGAACTGCCTATTCAAATCATTTGCCCATTTAAAAAGTTGGGTTGCTTATTTTATTAATTAGTTTTGAGATTTCTTTTGTATATTCTGGATACAAGTCCTTGTGAAATTTATGATTTACAAATATTTTGTCTCAGTCTGTAGCTTGTCTTGTCTTCATTCTCTTGGCAGTGTTTTTTGAAGAGCAGAAGTTAAAAAAAAATTAATAAAGTCTGTTCTTCTATGGTTTGTGCATTTTTGGTTGGTGTCATAGCTAAACTCTTTGCCTAACCAAGGTCACATGTTTCTTATAGAGGTTTTATAGTTTTAGTTTTTACGTTCAAGTCTATGATCCATTTTGAGTATTTTTGTGTGTATGGAATAAGGTATGCTGCTGCTGCTAAGTCACCTCAGTCGTGTCCAGTTCTGTGCGACGCCACAGATGGCAGCCCACCAGGCTCCCCTGTCCCTGGGATTCTCCAGGCAAGAACACTGGAGTGGGTTGCCATTTTAAGGTATGGATGAAGTTAATTTTTTTGCCCATGGATGTCCAGTTGTTTCAGTACTACTTACTTGTTGAAAATTCCTCCAAATTCGGCAGGGGCTTAGTTTTTAGTCAGTGAAATCCAAAAGTCTGGGAGTTGGGGCTCTAGGCACACAGATCTTGTCCCTTTCATGACTGTTTCCTGTTCTCATCAGGTTTCATGTAGCCTGGCTTTCTCTTTATTTTGTGTGTGTCTTAAGCCCCTTGATGGCAGAGGTGCTGTCGCTGGGCAGTGTGTGAGTAAGGGGCTGGGAGATGCCTGCCGTGATCCTGTGTGGTCTCATCCTCAACTCTGGGCCTTCCAGAGGTCTGGGCACAAAGCCTGAAAGATCTTCCTGGTGGGTGGGTTCCAGGCAATGCCTCTTTTCCAGAGGTGACTGTGGAGGCCTGCCAGGTATAGGGAGGTGCAGGGACAATGCGCCTTCTGTGCCTGGGTGGGTGGGGATGCACCCAGGCTGGGGTGTGGCTGCCGTTGAGGAAGTCGGGGGTGGGGGGGTTGGTGAGGGGGCGTTCTCATCTGTGTGGCCTGGCAGCAGTGTGACCTGTCATCAGCCTGAGAAAACATGGCTCCATTCTGGGCTCCTGGTTCCCCCTCAGCCTAGCTTTATGACTGTCTGTGAGGGAATGGGTATTCATTCTTCTTTTCTCTTCAGTCACACAGCGGTCCGAGAGGCCCCCACTTTTGTACCGCTACCCAGCAGCTTCACAGGGGGCAGTACAATTTCCGTCTGCTCTTTGGCCTGCGTGCGGGTCTCTTGGCTCGCACACTGCTGGTCGCACTGGTACTAGCAGTTAGTGCATCACCTGCACCTAAGAGCAGTGGCGCCTTTCCTCTGCTCTGAGCCCTTTTCCTGTATTATCCACCTGGTCCTCATAGCAGTGCTATGCGGTGGCTACATTTTACAGATGAGGAAACCAAGGTACAGAGAAGGCCAGATGTCAGAAGTCTTTTGGCTGTGCTTTCCATTATTCAGTGTTGGAGAAGGGATTTCATTTAACATTGGTCATTAACTCCCATTAAACAAAACAGAGATAGTGGTTTATGGGGCTCTCTCTTCTAAGTCTTCATTTCCTTATCAGCAGTGGGGAGCAGTTGAACCATTTGATCAGATTAAGATTCTTTAGTGGCTCCCAATAAACTCCAAACTTGTGATCTGGCCCCTGCTTACCTCCTCAGCCTCATCTCTTGCCACATTGAACTTTTGCGGGTTTCCCTCCTCACCTGTATCTTCCACAAGCCTTGCTCCATTAGCTGTAGATGCCCTTTCTTCCCACCGTGCCTACTGAACTTCTACTTAGCCTTCAAAACCCAGTTCTAGTTTTACCCCCTCTCCTCGATTTAAGGCGTCCTGTCGCTGGGCCTGCAGACTGCAAGGCCCGCACTTGCACCAGTGCATCTCAGGTCTGGAATGATTGGCCCACTGTCTGCTGGTTTCCCACCGGGCCAGGTGAGGTGGAGGGCAGGGACTGCCTTGTACCTTGGAATTCACTGTTCTTAGCTTGGTAGTTGGTAAAGACTCCACCTGCAATGCAAGAGACCCCCTGCGGTATAGGAGATGTGGGTTTGATCCGTAGGTAGGGAATATCTCTTGGAAAATGGCAACTGGCACACACCCCAGTATTCTTAACCTGGGAAATCCTTTGCACAGAGGAGCCTGGCAGGCTGCAGTCCATTGGGTCACAAGAGTTAGACATGACTTAGTGACTAAACCACCACCACCAACAGCTTGGTAATGGCATATAATAGAAGGCAAACATTTGTGGAATGAATGAATGTGACATGGATGATATGAGGACCCTCAGTTCTCAGGCCTGTTAGTTTGTCATCATCCGTCCCTGCAAGTGCCCAGGGCAGCCTTCATGGGGGAAATGATGTTGATGCATTTTAAAAGCATTATTCAGTGATTCCTTTCAATCCTGAATGAGGCTTACATAGATCTTTTTCCCCCTTCTCTGAGAATGAGTTCTTCTATTGTGTTAAAAATGCATATACGATTTCTTTGACCATCTTTTAAGTGCTTGCTGTGCTTGTACGTGCTGTCGCTTCAGTCGTGTCCAACCCTTTGCAACCCTATGGACTGTAGCCCGCCAGGCTCCTCTGTCCATGGGATTCTCCAGGCAAGAACACTGGAGGGTGCTGCCGTGCCCTCCTCCAGGGGAGCTTCCCAACCCAGGGACTGAACCCGCGTCTCCTGCATCTCTTGCATTGGCAGGTGGATTCTTTACAACTAGCACCACCTGGAAAACCCATCTTCTAGATCATAAATTTGACCATCTTTTAGATCATAAATTTAAGTTTCTATATTTTCACAAATGGGTGTGATGCCATTGTAATTTTTGTAGTAAACTCAATAAATAATTTTTGAAATTTTCTTGGCAGTGTTGGGGCCAGCAAGGATTGATTAGAATGGATCAAGTTTAATCTGATGTCTCTTTCTGAAGGAGAAAGAAGTTTGGCAAGAAATGTTAACTGTGTTTAAGTACAGAGAGCTGCTTAGAGATGTTCTGCTGCATTTCACTGTAGTCCACATGCCCGTGACTGTGAGTTTTACCCCTGAGTTGCTTTAGTTCAGGGACTTTTAGACTTTTGGCTGATGGACTCTGAAGCCGGACTCCCCTGGGTTGTTCAGATATGAACTTCTGAATTAGTTCCAGTTCATTGCGTAATGTATTTTTTGCTTTAATTACTAGGAGGCAGGATTAATCGGTTTCTCCTGTCTACTTTCATAATGCTATGTGTGGTGGGGGGAAGGAGATAAGAGAACAGAAGGTTAAAGTATATCTTTGTGAACACGGGTTTCAGTTTTATTTGGTGACAGTCCATTCCTGCTCAGCACACATCTGACTTCCGAACATGGTGCCAGTGTGTGTAGTCTTTCCTCCTGAACTCAGAATGGGCGGTCTTGAACCACCGTGGTGGGTGGCCAGGGATGTCCCTGAGGGGAAGAGCCAGCTGAGTTTAGGGGTGTTGTCTAGGGGCTTGAGATAGAATTCTCCTCCATGGAGAGCTAACCAGCTTGAATGCTGACAGTAGAGATCAATGTTCCAGCCCCTGCCACGTGGGAGATACTTCACATGCCTTATATCCAGCCCTTACCACAGTGCTTCCAGGCTAATACTATTGTCTCCTCTTTATACATAAAGGAAACCGGTCCAGAGGTAACTAAGATACTCATTCAGTATTATGCCTCTAGCAAGTGCAAAGCCAAGGTTTGAAGCCAGGTCTGTCTTGGTCTTTCCCCTGTAACATGGGGCTGGTGAGTGAGCTCCTTAGCCTCTTCTCTCATTGTCCAGCTACAGAGAACAGTTAGGACAGCTGGGGATGTGAGCATGTGGTCTCTGCTCCTGTGTCCATCTCGGTGCTGTGAGATGCGTGGCTCTGTCCTGGTCTGCTGGGGGGCAGAGATGTGGACATGCCCCAGCCAGGGAAAGTGTCTTCTTAAGCGAGTGTGAGGAGTGGTAGACTCTACAGTCAGGGTGGTATGAGGGGACAGTGCTGTGGATGCAGCCAGCAGATGGTAGTCAGGGGAGGCTTCATGGAGGCAGTGGAGATGTCTGTATCTCTATGTGTAGAGGTCTGTATAATTTCCATACAGTAAAATTCATTAGAAATTTAGGGACTTTATAGGTGTTGGGAATCAATGAAGTTTTTTAATCAGAAGAGTGGGATAAGATCAGACCTGGGTTTCAGGAAAGTTTTCTAGAAAAGGGTAGAGTTTGGATGTAGAGAGGCATATCTTCGATCCAGTCACAACTGCCCCTTCTTAGGGTGTTTGCTCTTGTGGTTCCCACTTCCTTCCAGTTATAGCACCAAAGCCACCTCCTCCCTGTGCTTTCCCTTATTCCTCAGTCTAAATTTTTTCCCTGTCCTGCTGTCTGTTGTATGTCTGACGTGCTCCCACATGGGCCTCCATCCGTCTCTAGTAGACCATCACCCAGGCCATGACCTGTTTACTACTCTCTCCTCTCAGAACAGTGCCAGGCCTTGCCAGGCCCTGATGAACAGGGTGGGTTGTGAGATCTCAGGTGGGTTGGAGCTGGCCTGGTGGTAGCATGGCTGGAAAGGGGAGAGGGGCTTTCTTTTCATTCTTTTCAACTTTGTTTAACCAGATGAATCCTGCCCTTGACTATACTTGTGGATGTTCCAGTTGGGTGGCCACTGCTCTTTCCTAAACAGCTGGGATGTTTGCCAGAAGTGCTGACCACTTCTGTGGCTGAGCTTTGTGGCTTAGGCAGCGGCATCATTTTGTTTAGTTTGGATCGCTTTTCCTTTCCCGTTGAGCAAGTTTTCTTTTGCTAGCTGTCATTGCCCTCTTTTAAGTCTCCCAGTGAAGCTCCTGGTCTCCCTTTCCATGTTTCTCCCTTGTCTGATGCTCATTTTTTTTCTATGTTAACTCTGGGGAAAGGGAAATCAACTTGGGGTTGTTTGACCAACGCTATGTAGAGCAAGGGAATTGTGGATTTTGAAATTAAAGTTTGAGCTTCCTGATTCTGGGCTTTTGCGGTGTGCCAGACTCTAGGCTCAGCCAAGATGACCTTGATCTGTCCTTTGTGTGGGTGGTGTGAGGGTGAGGACAGATGTCTAGTGGCTCTTTATGAACCCACAATGAACAGGAACCCTGCAGTCGACATGGGAGGACATGGTGGGCCTGGAGGCAGGTAAATGGCTCCAAGTGGAGATAGGGCTGTGGAGCCTGTGGTAAGAATGTGAGTTTACTCAGTCATTTCTGGGTGGAGAGCACTTGTCAAATTTCAAGGTCTTTTCCAGACGTGACCCCTTCTTTCAGCATGTGCTGTAGTGGAGAGGTGGGGGTTGACACCACCTGAGGCTGGATAGCAGGCGTGGGGAGGGGGGCGTGCTGTGAGAGGGGTCGCTGTTCTTGGTGCTGTTCTCTCTGTTAGCAAGTGTTTCAACAGGCCCTTCCGAGCGGTTGGCTGAGGGGTGGTGTGTGTGATCGGATGGGGGTGCTGGTTGGTAATGGGTAACCCTACTGAGCCCTGGAGCTGGGTCTGGGTGTAGAAGGAAGGGAAGCCAGGGGTGCGTGGGAGGCTGGGACCACCACAGAGCCCCTGAGCACACCCATCTGCTGGCTGTAGTGGATAGGATATAGAGCCCAACAGAAGCAGCCTGGGGGAGCCAGCCAGTCTCTCGGGGTAAGCACCCCATCCTGCGAGGTACGCAGCTGCAGGGAAGGGTCTCTGTGGTCACGTCATCCCTGCACACTTCCTGATTTCATTTTTTATAGGACGCATCTGGCTTTCCTGACCTTTGGCTATCAAACAGAACAAACAAACCAATAGATATCCATCTCTAGGATTTAATTTAGAATAAGAAAAATGTAAGTATGGGCCCCATTTCTGTTTTTTAGCCACTCCCTCACCCCCCTGCTTTTGGGGGGCAAGCACTTGCCTCTTTTGGTGTAGCTAGTCACAACAGCTTGACTTCTGTATCCCATCGTTATGAAATTGGTGGGAGGAGACCGTCTGTTTCTCCATAATGGGGAGGTGTTCAGCACTTCCCCAGGCTAAGTGAATCTTGTAGCAGGCAGATAAGCCAATGCTTTGTAATCTTTTGGCATAGGTGAAGTGAGACAAATTTAATTTCCATTTCCTTCTGGTTTGCTTTGCTCGTTATCCCCAGATGTCCTGAAGCACCAAATAAAGGGAATGTTTCCCACTTGGAGCCGTCTTCGCGCCAGGCATAGCTCACCGGCTGTCCTGGTCCCCACACCATGCTTCTGTCCCTGGCAGACGGGCTTCATGTTGTCTCCAGGCTCAGTCTGGGGAGGTGGGTGAGTGCCGGGGGAGCAGGGTTCTGTTAGGTTAACATAGCAATGTCAGAGCACCTTCAGGAAAGCCTGGACCTTTTTCTTTGACTCATTTTACTTTCTGGCCACACCGCGCAGCTTGTGAGAGCCTGGTTCTCCGACCAGGGATCGAACCTGGGCCCACCAGCTGTGAAAGCACCAAGTCCTAATCACTGGACTGCTAGGGAATTTCCTGGGGCTTTTTCTTTTAGATTGGAAATTGAGAATTCTGAATTAGGTATTTTTATTAATTTGCCCGACCTTGAAGCAAGTTATATAGCTGTTCTGTTTCCACTGATGGCAGGGAAGAACGTTTTTAATGCCATGCTAAGTGAGGTGCCTCTTAGCATGTGCATAGCTCCTTCAGCCAACTGTTTTGCTAATTTATTCTATACAAGGCAGTGCTGTCCCCAGTACTCGGGGTGACCCCTGACCAGTGGTCACTTAGCCTTTGTCTCATGGGACTGGGACTGGCTAGCTGAAAAAGTTCGATAAAGCAAGAATCGTTAAAAACATAAACAGTTTAGGCATTTTATTTCTAACTTAAAAAAATTATATTTCATGTGCTAATCTTTCATTGACCCTTTCTTTTACTTTGAATCTGCTGATCTGAATTGTCAGTTGTTTTCTTCCATAAACCATGCCTGTTATTTGTGTTTGATATTCAGTTTTTGCCTGAGGATTCAGAACTTAGATGCATGAAGCAACTTGAGTTGCTCAATCCTAGATTTTACAAGTTTTCACCCAATCCTTTACTCGTCTTACCTGTCTTAACACAAACCTATAATTTAGTTATGATCTTTAAAGTTTTTAAAAATCTTAGCAACTGTATACTTGTTTCATATTTTATAGTTAATGGTGAATGTATGGGAGTGTGTGTGTGTATATATATATATATATATATATAATATATATATTATATTATATTTGAAAAGACCCTGATGCTCATTTGAAAAGACCCTGATGCTGGGAAAGACTGAAGGCAGGAGAAGGGGACAACAGAGGATGAGATGGTTGGATGGCATCACCGATTCAATGGACATGAGTTTGAGTAAACTCCAGGAATTGGTGATGGACAGGGAGGCCTGGCGTGCTGCAGTCCATGGGGTCACAAAGAGTCGGATATGACTGAGCGACTGAACTGGTAAATATATAATACACACACACACACATTCATTCACTATACACTTCCATATATGTTGGGTAAGATGTTACAGAAAACCCAAACAAACTCTTTGGCCAACCCAATGTTTACAAGTACATATGCATTTATGTGTGCCGTTGGCATGAATGTGTTTGGGGACAAACACTTGTTTAACACACAGGGCAACATATAGTTCTGTTTGCCCCATGTGGCCACAGTGCCAAGGAAGTCTTTTAGTAAGTTAGACAGGGATTCTGATCTCAGGAAGCCTCCAGCCTCATGGGGGAGGTTTCTGTACTTCAGAATCTGTAGCACAAGCTAGAAAGTGGCAGATGCCTTCAGAGAGACTGGGTACTCCCAGCAGAAAGGGATCAGAAAATTCATGGAGAAGCAGTATTTGACCTGGGCCATTTCTTTCTGTCTTCAGTTGAATATTTTTCTGTAAATAGAGGTATAAACAGAGGTGACTATCACTGGGCCTTGGGCAGTGGTAAGAATATCTGAAGTGTTTTTGAGGTTTCTGTGTCTATCCTTTGTGGAATCACTTGCTATTTCTCCTAAGTGACAAAGTGTCGTCATACCCCTGTTGTAGGGGGTTGGTCAGGAGGGATGGCATTCCGGTCACAGTTCTGTGGGCCTAAGCTAACCTGAGCGTATGAAAGCACTGCCTTGGGAGACATTGGGTGGGGCGGCCTCACAGACTCGGTGAGTCCCTGCAGAGGAGTCAGGGGAGGGATGGTTGTTCCCAAGGGGTGGGGGATTCTGCAAAGCCCAGTTACAATGCCATCCCCAGAGGAGAAGGAATGGGTGCTGGGCATGGAGCAGCCTGTTTGGAAATGCTTTATGGAGTGCCCATGGAATGGATAACACATTAACCAAGGACCAGGAGGCAGCCCGGTGGCAAGCGCACTTCTGTATTATCTCACATGAGTCCACCTGAGCTTCTAGAGGCTAAAAAACATAACACATCCTCCAAAGAAACTCAAGAAATAGGTGGTTCTCATGAATCCAAGAAATGCTGCCAAATGGCCGCCTGCAACTTACTGTCTGGGTGAGCAGAGCAGCCGTCCTGAGTTCTGTCCTGCTTAAGCTTAAGTGAGGAGAAGCGGCATCATCTAGGGGCAAGGAGCCCAGCTGTGTGGTCAGCCAGCCAGGCAGAGGGCGGACCCTTGGCTCTTCCGCCAACGTGGTGTGGACCTTGTGCTCCTCTTTGCGGTGTGCGACCACAGCTGTTTGCAATATTCTTTATTAGATTTCTCAGAGTTACAGGTTATTGCATATGTTACCCTACGCTCATGCCAAGAGAAACAAAAAGATGTATACACAGAAAGATGGTAATAAACCTCCCGCCCAAACTCTCTGAGATGAACCAGCATTGACCCTTATAGTGTTGTGGGGCCTCCACAGCTTCCCCCAGGCTCTCACACACACCAGCGTGTATTTTAGTAAAAAGGAAGAAGGCTGCGGGCATCATTCAGCAACTTGCTGTTTTCACTTCCCTTTGGCTTTCACGCTCCTGATTTTAAACTCTGAGAACAAAAATCTAACAAAGTGCTCTGCGTGTGGCAGGTGTTCATTGTTGAGTGAAGCAATGAACGCTGTGCTCTGGGTATCTCTCCAGGTCAGTAGTTTCTGGAAGTTAGGCCAGATTAAGTTGCTTCAGCCTTTCTGTAGGACATACTTCCTCACCAGCAGTGTATAAGGACACCCTTTCCTGGGGATTTCCATCAGCACTAGATGGGTTTTTGGTGGTTTTTTTTTGCTAATCTGATGGGTAAAAATCATATCCTATTGTTATTTATTTGGCTGCATTGAGCCAATTGCGGAATCTTAGTTCCCAACTCGATAGTGAAAGCAAATGCTGCTCCCACTGATATTTTAATTTATACTTTCCTAAGTACTAGTGAAGTTGAGCTTCAGTTCAGTCGCTCAGTCGTGTCCGACTCTTTGCAACCCCGTGGACTGCGGCACGCCAGGCCTCCCTGTCCATCACCAACTCCTGGAGTTTACCCAAACTCATCATGTTCATTGAGTTGGTGATGCCATCCAACCATCTCATCCTCTGTCATTGCCTTCTCCTCCAGCCTCAATCTTTGCCAGCATCGGGATCTTTTCCAATGAGTCAGTTCTTTGCATCAGGTGGCCAAAGTATTGGAGTTTCAGCTTCAACATCAGTCCTTCCAGTGAATATTCAGGACTGATTTCCTTGAGAATGGACTGGTTGTATCTCCTTGCAGTCCAAGGGACTCTCAAGAATCTTATCCAACACCACGGTTCAAAAGCATCAATTCTTTGGTGCTCAGCTTTCTATATAGTCCAACTGTCACATCCATACATGACTACTGGAAAAACCATAGTTTCGACATGTTTGTTGGCCATCAATATTTATTCTGTGAATTCTATATCTGTGTTCCCTCCCCCAATCTTGCATTGAACTGTTTTTCTTTTCAGTTTTTAGGAGCTTTTTTTATATTGGGCTGTAAATCCTTTGTTGTTTGTATTGCAGATACAACAGCTGCCCCTCCCCCCCCCCCCCCCCCCCCCCGCCTCGCAGTTGTGTCTATAATTTGTGTCTTTTTCCATAAAATTTAAAGATTTTTATGTAGTCAAATATGTCTAGGGCTTCCCAGGTGGCTCAGTGGTAAAGAATCCGCCTGCCAGTGCAGGAGATGCAGGTTCAATCCTTGATCTGGGAAGATCCCCTAGGGAAGGAAATGGCAGTCCACTCTAGTGTTCTTGCCTGGAGAATCCCATGGACAGAGGATCCTGGTGTGCTACTATCCATGTTGTTGCAAAAGAGTCGGACACCACTTAGTGACTAAACAACAACAAAATATGTCTAAATCTTTATAGCGTTTAGGTTTCCTCTTCCATCCATGATCTACAGAAAACTATAGACCTATCTTCTGTATGTGTGCATATATATGTTTTTTTATATATCTACAACATTTCTAAATATATTTCTAAATAAAAAGTAACTTGAACATAGTAGTGTACTAAAAGACTAATTCTCCATGATCAAGCAAGGTATATTCCAGAAGTACAAGGGGCATCACGTGAAGAATTTTGTTGGCTGGAGGAAGTTCTTGCCCAGGGTATATCCTAGCCCTGCCATGTACTCACTCTGACTCTGGCCAGATTGTTTAACCTCCCTGAGCTTCAGTTTCCTCATCTGTAAAATTAGCAGGACAAGAACGCCATCACACAGAGTTGATATCAGGACTGGATGGAATAATACATGCAAAGTGGTTAAAGCAGGGCTTGGTACATAGTCAGTGCTCAGTTAATGTCATGGACCACAATTCACTATGCAAAAGAAAACTTATGTTGACTGTATCAGCAGATGCTTGAAAAGCATATTATAAAAGTCTACAGCTAATCCTTGTACAAATCTAAGTGGTCATAGAAGGAGTGCAGAAATATTTACCAGAACCCAGCAGCCAGCAAGTTAAGTGGCCAGTTCATTAAGCTCCAGGTGTGAGAGGGAGGCCTGCGTGCAGCACTCTCCCCAGCGTCTGTGAATCCCCAGATGATGCTGTGGACCTGACAGGCTCGTGGGCAGAGGGGCCGCAGGAGCAGTGTCAGCCAGCCTGAGCTGGTGCTGTGTTTCTCTTCCTCTCTGTCTGCAGCATGTGATCACCTGTCCCTAAGGCCTGCCTTTCCCATTGCACCATGGGTGTGGCTTCTGGTCTCACTCTGCAGGAGCCAGGAATAAATTCCTGAGATTCGAGTGGGGAAGAGGATTGTAAAAGTAATAAGCCGCCTCACAGTGGCCAGGGGAGCAGCTGTAATGGAGGAGCCCTGGGAGCCAAGTGTCACAGCTAGGACGCTGAAGGCCAGCACCGATGGGTGAGCCCGCCGGGTGCCTTCTCTCTGCACAGAATTAGCCCAGTCGTAATTCTTAAACTTCCCTGTCCTCTTCTGCGCTCAATAAATAAATGGACCAGTGTGCTAAAAATAAGAGAGGGAGGGAAGGCCTCCTGAACCCTGGAGGGCTTCGGTCAGATTAGCCAACCTTCCTGATTGGCTCGGAAAGCCTTGGTGCGAGGGGTGAGTCTCAGCATTGGTCTGATCTTAACCTGGCATTTGTTAAACACTTGTGTTTTTTTCCTTGTCTTTCTTATGACACTTTTCTTCAGATTCTTTACCATCTGAGCCACCAGCGAAGCCCACTTCTAGTTTAGGAAGATTTTATTAGATGACTTAAAATTCATGTAAACAGTGGGTGATAGGTATGTAAGTTCTGAAATGTAATTATAAAAACCTTGAAATCAGTCTCCCAGATTGAAACCATTATGTTCTACAGGGAGGCTCTTATTTGGGGCTTCCTGCCAAGGGCAAAGGTATTCCAGGATATTTGATCATTCTCTTGCTCTTTTAAAAAGAGAACACTTAAACACATATATCAGTCAGTCAGTTCAGTCACTCAGTCATGTCCGACTCTTTGTGACCCCATGGACTGCAGCATGCCAGGCCGCCCTGTCCATCACCAACTCCCAGAGCTTACTCAAACTCATGTCCATCAAGTTGGTGATGCCATCCAACCATTTCATCCTCTATCGTCCCCTTCTCCTCCTGCCTTCAATCTTTCCCAGCATCAGGGTCTTTCCCAATGACTCAGTTCTTCCCATCAGGTGGCCAAAGTATTGGAGTTTCAGCTTCAGCACCAGTCCTTCCAATGAATATTCAGGACTGATTTCCTTTAGGATGGACTGGTTGGATCTCCCTGCAGTCCAAGGGACTCTCAAGAGTCTTCTCCAACACCACAGTTCAAAAAAAAAAAAAAGTATATGTATCTATAAATAATATATTCAGTTCTTGTTTATGAGCTTTATCAAAAAGGAATCAAGTAATCTGAAAATTTCATTTTTACTCCGGAAGAGTATTCTGTTGTGTATATCGTATTAGGGTTCTCCAGAGAAACAGAATCAATAGTATCTCTGTATGTACAGAAAGAGATTCATGTTGAGGAATTGGCTTCCGTGATTATGGAGTCTGGTGAGCCCACATCTGCATCGCAGGCGGGCAGGCTCGGGCCAGGAGAGCTGATAGTGCAGTTCTTGTTCCCTGCAAAGGCTGGCAGTCCAAGGGACCCGGGGGAGGTGATGGTGCAGGTGAAGACAGAGCGCTGGCAGGTGGAGAATTCCCTCTTACTTGGGGGAGGGTTGGCTTTTTGGTTCTATCCAGGCCTTCAAGTGACTGGATTGGTACTCACCAGCATTATGGAGGGCAATCTACTTTACTAATTAAAATGTTAATCTTAACTGAAAACACCCTTGCAGAAACACCCAGAATAATGTTTGATGAAATATCCATGCGTTTCATGACATGCAAACATAACCATCACATGCATAGACCACGATTTATCATCCTCCTCTCAGCAGGTATTGGGTTGCTTCTTTTTTTTTTTTTTTTGACCCGTAGGAGTACTCTGGTTATGAATCTTTTTTGTAAAGGTCTCTTTGTGCACTCAGTTTCTCTAAGGTTTATATAGGAGCAGACTTGTTGCTTCTGGGGTGAGTGTGCTCAGCATACAGAAATGCCGGTTTCCTCTCCTACCTGGCCCAGGAGTTCCTGTTGCCCACATCCTAGCCCAGTTGGGCTAATTGTCACACTTCATAATCATACCCACACAGAGGATGTCAAATGTTATCTCATTCTGGCTGGAACTTACCTACTTACTAGGGGGATGAGCATGTTTCCACGTGGATATTAGCAATTTGGGCTTCCCTGGTGGCTCAGATGGTGAAGAGTCTGCCTGCAGTGAAGGAGACCTGGGTTCGGGAAGATTCCTCGAAGAAGGAAATGGCAAACCACTCCAGTATTCTTGCCTGGAGAATCCCATGGATGAAGGAGCCTGGCAGGCTACAGCCCATGGGGTCACAAAGAGTTGGACATGACTGAGCGACTTCACTTTCTATTAGCAGTTCATGGGTTCTATTGGTGACATAATTAGGTCTCTTGCCATTTTTCTCTTGAATTGTCTGTAGTTTTCTTATTGATTTGTATGGTTCTTTATACATTCTACAACCCAACCCAGGGATCAAACCCAGATCTCCCTCATTGCAGACAGATTCTTTACCGAACTGAGCTATCAGGGAAGCTCTATACATTCTACAAATACCAATCAGTTTATTGGTTCTATGAGATACAGGAATCGTCTCCTAGTTTGGGCACGTCTTTTTACTTTCATTATGTTGTCTTTTGTTAAACATTTAAATTTCCAATGTAGTTGACACTATTTTTTTTTTTTTTAACATGATTGGTATTTTTAAGGACTTTGAAAAAGAAACCCTTTTCTGCTTGGAAGTTATAAAGATATTCTGTATTTTCTTTTAACAGTTTCAAGATTTTGCTTTTCATATTTAACCCTTAGTCTTTCTGGAGTTGATTGTAACTGATTTTGGGGTATGGTGTGAGGTAAAAATCTAGTTTTCTTTTCTTCTGAGTGGACGCTCGATTGAGTCAGCATCACTACTGAACTGTCCTTCTACATCCTGGGGCTCTGCCTCTGTCACCTAGGGAATCAAGAAATTTGTGTGACTATGCCTTTTTGTAAATTAAAACTATTTTTCTGTTTGGTAAAATATGCATAACATAAAATTCACCATTTTGAGTATTTTAATATATAATTTTGTGGCATTAAGTACATCCACATTGTTGTGCAGCGAGCACCATCATCCATCCATCCATCCATCTATCTCCAGAATTTTTTCATCTTTTCAGACTGAATCTCTGTCCCCACTAAATGAGAACTCTCCCCTCCTTTCCCCCCCCGCCCCCAACCTATGGGTCTATTTCTAGTCCATACCTGGTTAATACAGCACAAGAATAGGCAACCTTCCCTTCCTCTCTTCTGTTTTTAAATAGAATTATTTTAGCTTTATCTTCCTGATGAGTAAATCACAAGAAAGAGGGCTTTGATGGAAAGGATCTCTGTATCCCTTGAGAGCACTTAACTTTGTGGTGGGCGTGTGGTGGGAGCTTAATGAATGTTAATAACTGAGCATTGGCACTGGGCTTGAGAAAGTGTGTAAGTCCATCTCACTCAGGTTTGGACCTGTGAGAGAGTCAGAGTGTGACCAATACCGCACCTTTGTAACAGGCCCGGTGGATGTGGTGTGACCTAGCTCATACACAGTGCTTGCCAGTGGACTTGCTAATCCTCCCTGACCGCTGTGCCAGGCTTTGGCACAGCCTCCACAGAGGGCAGG
Source organism: Ovis canadensis (assembly GCF_042477335.2). Lineage (NCBI taxonomy): Eukaryota > Metazoa > Chordata > Mammalia > Artiodactyla > Bovidae > Ovis > Ovis canadensis. The sequence goes on along the minus strand of NC_091247.1, from coordinate 225,516,931 downwards.
GTCTGCAGAGCCGGCTTGCTTGCTCTGGAGGCCACCTTGCGTCGGTGTTGGGTGGAGAGAAGAGAGGCGGGAGGTGCTGGCCTTCTTTCCTGCAGTTGAGCAGACTGGCGCGGGGTGAAAGGAGCTCATGATGCCATGGCTGGCAGGTGGTGAGTTGGGGTTTGTCCTCGGCTGCAAGTGGAGGCTTGGCATTCACACCTGAGCTGCATGTGCCCAAGGGCCAGGCTGCCATTTCTCTCATGGATTTTTCTCCCCTTCTTTTGATAGGTGCTGTGTCCCTAGGTGCTAAGTGCTGTCCTCGGTGCCAAGGAAACAGGGCTGTGAGGCAGGTTGGGGAAGGATGGGGGGACAGGCACAGCCCTCAGATTGGATGGAGTACAACAGCCTGCTTCCGCAGCAGCTCGAAGAGGGGAGCACCCACCCCACTGGGAAGGGGGCTGTGCCTGGCACTGGTGTGGGGCCTGTCAGACCTGCTGGAGCCCAGGCATGTGGCCCAAGAGCTTGCCCTCGAGCTCTGTAGAACTGACAGATGTGTAAAGTCGAAGGTATATTCGGAAAGTTTCTAGTTTAAGAAAACATTAAAAAAAGAAATGGGGAAAGCGTCTGCAGACTTTTTCTTAATGTGGCATTAAAGGGTGGAGCCTCAGTGGAGGGCGGTGAGGGCAGCGGGGCTCTGTGCAGCCCCCAGCTGTGCACTTCAGAGCACTGGGGAAGTTCTGCCCAGGATGTTGTAAGACGCCCTCAGGGACGGGGTAAACAGAAGGAATGAAGTTGCTCAGGACGAACTGATTGCCTCATCGATGGGAAACAGGCAGGTCCGATCCGTTTTCAAATGGTTGTTACTGAGAACAAGCACAACCATTTTAGATTGTCATCTTTTTTAAAGCTTATTTTAAAAACATCGGTGCTGGTGTTCTCTGTCTTTCAGTGACTTTGTTGCAGGGCATTTTGGACAGGAGTCTGTCACGTAGATTGTTCTTTGGGCTGACATACAAGCGCACGACATGTTTGCTCCTGTATGAAGGCAGACGTCCGGCTGCTCTACCACAGGTGCTTGCTTTGGCATTGCCCGCAGCCACAAAAGTCGTCTTAAATCTGGCTCAGAATGCACGAAACCCCCACGTACTGTTCATAGTTTGAAAATCCAGGTCTGTGCTTTTGTTTCTGGAACTGCGTCCAGTTTCAAATGTAGGACCATGCTGTTGTAAAGCAGCACAGACAAAGCTGTTTAAAAGCATGAATGAGCTCTCACAGGCTTGGCTGTTCCAAGCATGGTCTCCTGGCCAGAATGACCAAAGGTAGAATACTGCTCTGCTGCGCCCACACCCCCTCGCTGAGGGCGACACCTTCAGGTCTCCTGGTGCTCAGTTCTGAAGGCAGTTCAGCCCTTCTCAAGAAACATATAAACTGCTGTTTTTTAAAAGGTAATATTATATAGTAGTGTGTAATACCTCCTCCTTCTCTTGCTTTCAGCTTAGTGGTAACCTGCAGCCCCTCTGAGATTGCTGCATGAATGAAGAGAGGCGCTGTTGGGGGCGGGCTGGCAGGGAGAGGACGTGGGGACCTGGGGGAAGCTTAAGGAGACTGGGTCGATGCCTGGCCAGCATGGCCCTGGGTGGAGTGGGGAGAGCGGGCAGGGCAGCCTCGCTGTGAGGAGGTCTCTTCTGGCTTTCAGCAGTTCATGATCACAGGCAAGGCTCCGTGTCCAGCAGCATGCTGCCACCGACCACCTGGTGTGGAGGGGTCCTCGCTTTGGGTCTGACTGGTGATTTTCACATTGTTAGACCGGCTGATGAGTTTGGGGGAAGAACATGCTGAGGTGAAGTGCTGTCTTCTTCGCCTCCTGTCAGGGTAGGGTGATATCAGCATGGCATGTTATTGCAGAGGTTCACCTCGCAGGCTTAGTCTCTTATTCCTTGATTTTATACATGTTTTACGTGGCTCTGGGCTTCCCTGGTGGCTCAGACGGTAAAGAATCTGCCTGCAAGCAGGAGACCCAGGTTTGATCCCTGGGTTGGGATGACCCCCCAGAGAAGGAAAAGGCAACCCACTTCAGTATTCTTGTCTGGAGAATTCCATGGACAGAGGAGCCTGGCAGGCTACAGTCCATGGGGTCGCAGAGAGTCTGACACGGCTGAGCAACTAACACTATCACTCTGTGTGGTTCTGCCTCCCCACCGGGTCGCTAGTTCTTTCAGGCTAGGAGGCCTGCTCTGCTTGCTTTGTGCCCCTTCCCTGCATGGGGATGCGTGCTGTGGCCCTACCAGGTCGTGTGAAGACATATTTGAGTTGCATGCTTCTGTGAGCCTGTAATACTTTTCATAATCACAGATGAACTAGAAGGTTGACCATGTGCTGATAATTGTTGAAACTAGGGGTTGTTGTTCTAATCTCTCTTTCTTATATGTTTAACATTTTGCATAAAAAATAAAGAGAAAAACATTTCCAGTCTACTGATATAATGAATCCCAGATTGTTTGAATAGTGTAGGTGTTGTGATATTGGTTGTTGCCAGAGTTGTCCAGGTTTGTTACTCGTCTTAAATGTTTGGTTCTTCCTCAGGGGAGCCCAACCTGGCACTCTGTGATGACCTAGAGAGGTAGGATAGGGGGAGGGGAGGGAGGCTCCTGAGGGAGGTGATGTATGTGTAATTATGGCTGATTTGTGTTGTTGTATGGCAGAAACCAACATTGCAAAGCAATTTTCCTCCGATTACAGTTTGTTGCTCTACGATGATGTGTTGGTTTCTGCTATACAACAACACAAGTGCAGAGTGACCACTGCCAGACTGAGCAGCTCGTTTTCTCCCTGTGGCTCCTGCCAGGTTGCCTGCAGCGTGTCCTTGAGCCATGCTGGACTGGGCACTCTCAGATACTCAGCCCGGTCGGCCTCTTGGCAAGGTCCCCTCACTTTATCTTCCTTCATCAGACCTTCTGAACCAGTCTGTCCATATCCATACCTCGTTCCTTGTGGTCACTGTGAATTTGTTTCCATTTGGGTTGCTGTGGCATTGATTCACTGACTTTCCAAGTCGCTGATTTACTGGTTGCCTGCTGTCTGAACTTCCTGGGGGTCGACCTGTACTACTGCCGCCCAAGTATGCACCTCCTTTGCTTCAGCCCTACCCTTGGAGAGGCCCCCTTGACCCTCCCCTGACCTAGATCCTCTGGAGCTTCCAGATCAGGAGGTGGTCATCAGGAGGTGGTCTCCATGGCTACCATTGCTAAGCACATAGGTATGCCTTATCTCCTCAATCTTCCCAAGCCCTGAGGAGGTTACTGAGGCTGTCTTCATGTTACAGGTAGAGGAACAGGAAGCTTACAAACTTGCCAAGGTCTGCATCTGCTCACCTCTGCCCCTCTCTGTTGCCTGACCCCACTCAGTGCTGCTTTTCCCACGCAGAAGCCTAGGGAGGGCCCTCTAGGGGACCAGCCTCTAATGTTACCTGGTCTGTGTCTTCACACATGCCAGAGTATGACTGGGCACATGGTGTTAAAAGACTCTTTAGTGTAGTAGCTTCGATTTTAAATGGTGGAAGTAGAATAAAAACATGAAATTTGTAAAACAAGACACATTTTTGAGTTTGTAGTTGGTATTATATTTAAAATCATATTTCAGACTGAGAATGGAAGCTTTTAGAGGTTAGAGACCATGTCTATTAAATTGAATTTACATAACACTCAATAATGCCTGCAAGCTTTAGATTCATTCATTTATTAAACACTTAATGTCTTATTATTATGTGCCAAATTGAAGTATAGTATTGGAAATCTTGAACAGGCATTCAGATGTTTCTTGTTTTTGGCCCATGGAGCTCTTGGTCTTTTCCATCTTTCCTGTGATCTGATCCCTAACACAGGTCCACAATGGGGAAGGACAAAGAAGGCAATGATAGCATTCTGGAGTGCTTAGGATCACAACTTCATTTATTTACATATTTATACCCCCCTTGTTTCACAAAGGATTTAGTAAGGTCAGGATTGGCTGAGGCAGTTGGCTGTAGATGGTGGGCATCTTGTTTCTTTCCCGAGTTTCCTCTGGGCTCGCTATCTGGTTATAATACAATGGTTTGATGGCTGCAGCACCCTTTGTTTACTGATATGACAGGCTGTATTTTAGCTCACATACCCCTGATGAAAGGTGCTGGCCAGTGAGGTTGGGAGCTGTCCTCCAGTGCCCTGTGCACTCCCCTGGGGAAGAGGAAGCCAGAGCCAGTGGTAAGCCTTGCTTACCTGACTCGGCTGCTGGGCTGGGGTGGGGGGGGAGCGTCCCCCTCCTGGGGAGTCTTCCAGCGCCTCCTCCCAGCCTCCCCTGCTTCACGCCTTAGGTGTGGAGGCCCAACGGCGTGGGCCACTTGCCACACTATGTGGTTCCCTGGGAGCTTGGCTGTCCACCATGCTGTCCTCTAAGCAGCTTAAGGAAAAGTGTGATGAATTATGTAGCTTGTGACTTCCAGAGTCTAGCATAGAGGGTATCCATATAAATAAGCAAGTGGTAAAATCACACCAATAAGCCTCCAATAAAACATTATCACAGTGTCTCTAACTCCATTCCTGAAAATACCCCCAAACTCACCATAAACTTATCTCACCTCTCTTGAATTCAGACCATCTTCTTTGGGTAGTTGCCCAGAGAAGGCTCAAGGTGTTCCTGGGACTGGGGGACAGTGGGGGAGGCCGCGTGACAGCTTAGCCACCGAGATGGTGTGTTAGAGGTCCAGGTGTTGCTTCTCACGGCATTTTATAAAATGCATAAGGAAAGATATTTGTATGTTTTTCCCTATCACATTGGTACTTTGAAGTTTTTCTTAATTGGGCTGTTTGCTTTAGTCTGGTTTCATATTTTCTTTCTTTTTTCCCTTTCTTTCTTTTCCTTTTTTAAAACCTTTGGTTAAGTGCCAGAGAAGCAAAGAAGCTTATATAAAAGGTTTTAATTTTTTTTTTTTTACTTCGCCAAAGGTAGAACTGGTACTTAGTTCAGCTTGTCCTGGCACCTTCTTTGATAGAGAATGTTAGACATTTGGCTTGATTTATTCCTTTTTATGTACATAGATGAGAAGAGTGAAGGTGAAATGGCTCTATTTACATCCTGGTTCATGAACAATATGAAAGGCTGACTAGTAGGATTTGAACATAGCCACTACCCTCTCCCCAACCAAGTCAAACCAAACCAAAAAAGACAACAAAAAAGATTGGACTGTTTTTACATAACCTATTTATGAGCATGGTACAGTTCTAGAACTTAACATTTACTTATCATTTGAAAAAAAGAGAAAACTGAATACCTGTAATTACCGCATTAGATTTTACTTGTTTACTGACTGTCAAACAGCCGTTGACACTTGTCACAAGTGCTGCTGTTCCTGGGTTGCTGACTGGTGTGATCACATTTTTACTGCAGTGATGACAGAGAGAACCAAGCTAACCTGGTTAGAAAGTGGACCATTTGGGCCCCTCAGAGTCATTTGTGTGTGTTAGAGGATCAGTTATGCTAAGGATCGAGACCTAATGAAATACACTGAGTGTTGCCATTACACAGAGCTTACTTTAGCCTCTGCACCTGAGGACCTTGCCGTGCAATCCCTGGCGAATGCCGGTCGCCATTGCACAGCTGATGCGGATGCTGGGAGCAGGAGGAACTTGCGCTCTCCAAGTTCCGCAGCGGGCTCCGTCCCTCCTCTCTTTCTTCCTCCTCTCCTGTCGTGTCTTCTCCCTTCCTTATTCTTCCCACTGCCTTTTCTCTTTACGGAGATACTATTTTACATACAACTGCATGCCCTCATTTAGAGGCTGTGACAGATGGGTACACCTGTGCAACCACTGTCCTTATCAGGACATAGGACATTTCCGTCACTTCAGGGAGTCCCCTGTGCAGGCAGCACCCCAGCCCCCAGTCCCAGGCACACACTGACCTGTCACCCTAGGTGAGTTTGCCTGGTTTACAGTTTCATATGCGACACACAGTATGTACCTTTCGCATCTGGTTTCTGGCTCACCGTGGTATTTTTGTGGTTCATTCACGTTGCATCTGTTGATGGCTCTTGCCTTTTAAATGCCAAGGAGTTTTCCACTGAGTGTTGATGGTGCTGCGCAGGTCCTGATGTCCTGTATGGAGAAGTGCGGCAGAGAAATCAGGGCTCCGGAGGGGTACACACACAGGCTGTCTGTAATCCCCCCTCCTGCCAACTTTCCCCAGCACTGGAGGAAGGCTGAGAGGAAGAGCCAGAAGACAAATGGAGTTCTGCGTAGGGGAGGAGGCTGGGGAGAGGGCGAGTGTCACCTTTTCACACTCAGAGCCTTGAGTCTTGCTAGTCCGTAAGTGCTGGGCTTCTCAGAATGCTTTTCTGGTTACCTTCGGCTTGTGGCAGCCAGTGTGATCTTGGTACTTGTCTTTCTAGAGATAGGGGGATGGGCATTCCTAGTAGTTTAAGGCCTTGTGACCAACAAGATTGCTCTAGGTCTTCTGCATGACTTCCGCCATCCCTGCTGGCACTCGGCCAAGGCCAAGTTCAGAGACATATGAGCTGGGAAGCCCATCTGGTCTCACCACAGCCTCATCCTGGGAGTTGTCTAGCTGCTGTGGTGCTCTGTCCTGGCTCAGCTGTTAGCTCTAACCCAGTTGGGAGGAATGAAGCACAGACTTGTATTTGCACTGCTCTATCAACAACCCAATTACTGTGCCTGTAACCTTAACAGTCACCTTGTGAGAGGCAGTGGGTACTTAGGCCTCAGGGGAAGGGGGGCGGCTGAAGGGGAGAGGGGTGATGGCTGAAGGGTATGAGGTTTCTCTTTGAGGTGATGAAACTTTCCTAAGCCACGGTGGATAGTAGCCATACCTGTGAATATACTGAAACCCACTGAGTTGTATGCTTTAAATGGCTGAATGGTATGGTATCCGAATTATGTCTCGGATACCATTTTTCAAAGTGTGGTATTAGAGCCAGGACAGACCAGCTGATGAATGGGGGCAAAGTGACATCACAGAAATTTTCTTCTTTTGGCATATGATGTGACCTGTTGCTAAATATCCTAGTTTTCTTCACAGCTCTAGTTCCGTGGGGTGGGGTAGGGGTGTGTGTATGAGTGTGGTCGGAAGGGGGATGGACTTCAAATTTTCAAGTAAACCTGAGTTTGAATCCCCATCTGGCTGTTGTTAGCTGGGTGGCCCTGGGCAAGTTGATTAACTTCTCTGTGGTGGTTTCCTCTCCATAAAAAGGGACTAGAGGTACCTATGGAGAAGGCAATGGCAACCCACTCCAGTGTTCTTGCCTGGAGAACCCCAGGGACGGGGGAGCCTGGAGGGCTGCCGTCTATGGGGTCGCACAGAGTTAGACACGACTGAAGCGACTGTGCAGCAGCGGCAGAGGTACATATGCTATGGAGTCTTTGTAAAGAGCTTGGCAGGCGCCGCCATTTTCAGCATGTGACAGTCATACAGCAAAGGTATCAGGTGGAAGAGGTAGCGTGGTCAGATGTCCTGATGTCTGTGAGCTGTGCTCAGTTAATGACTGTTCACTTGAATCCCCCTGCTGATGCCGTTGTTCACAATGGCAGAGGTCAGCTAATTTGCTCAACTCTCTGCTTCTGAATTTTTTTCTGCTTTAATCCACATGGTTTGAGTAGGTTGATGATAAGCTCTTGGATAACCCACTCATGTTCCCTGCTTCATGAACCCTTCCCACTGGGTCGCTGCTCCCTTCACACTGATCCCTCAGCCCTTGAGGCACGCTGGTTCCAGCATTTATCAGCTCCTGCCATTTTAGTTATTTATACTTCTTTCCTGCCCATACACTGTGAGCAATGCAGGGCAGGGACCTCGGCTTTTCAGTTATGGGGCCCCGAGGCCCTAAGCACTGTGCCTGGCACTAATATTTGTTGAATGAATGCCCAGTGGTTTTAAGTCTGGTGACAAACCAGATTGGAACTGGAAATACCTGTTTAGGCACCATGTGCTCGAGGTTAGCAGTGGGTTTTCCTGGAGCAGTGTTTCTGTCCCAGCACCAGTTCAAAGAGCTGCCAGTGGGCCGGGAGAGCTTCCCTCCTGCCAGGAAGCCGCTGGTGCGGGGTGGCCGGACCTGTGGGGAGGAAGAGAGTGCCCTGGCCACACTGGAGAGCTGGTCTCATCACCTCATAGTCCTGCTGCTATCTGTGTTCTTACTCGGTTCCTATAAAATTTGCATTAAGCAGCAGCTGTAGCCAGGACCCAGTTCTGATCCTTTGGGGAAGCCGAGATGGAGAGGCAGTGTGTGCAGTGGGTAGCAAATGGACTCTGGAGGCTGACCCCTGAGGTTCATGCCTGTCCTGCCATGTGTCAGCTCCAGGGCACAGGGTATGTAGCATAAGCTCTCTGTGCCTCAGTTTTCTCACCTGGAAAATGGGGGAGGTAAAATGGGGCAGAAGGAGAAAAGGGTGACAGAGGATGTGATGGTTGGATGGCATCACTGATTCAATGGACGTGAAACTTCGGGAAACTCCGGGAGATGGTGAAGGACAGGGAAGCCTGGCATGCTGCAGTCCATGGGGTCACAGAGAGTCGGACACGACTGGGCAACTGAACAACAACAACAACATTTGCCCTCATAGGGTTGCTCTCATGATTAACCATACATAAAGTAAGCACTATATAAATGTTTATTGAGCAGCCAATGTTTGTTGGATTTACAAAAATAAAGAGGATGAGGCTTTTAAATTTTGCTATGATTGCCCCTCTAGCCAAGAGTGCTACATGGGGCTCTGGGACAAAGAAGAGAATTCTGTCATGCTACTTGATAGCAAGGCAAGGTACACAATTGGCTTGCTTTGCTGAAATTCAGGTGTTTACTGCTTCTTAGAGGAAGAAAATATCCCCAGAAAAGGGCTTTGGTGACCAGGGTTTTATGCTGCCTAAACTTAGCTGCACATGCTCTGAAAGAACTGCCATTAGTTTTAGAAAGCCTATCTTGGTGTGGTCAAGTATGCTGAAATCATTTCTAGAAACATCTTTCATCTTGCTCAGCCTTGTCCAGCCTTCATGTCCGTCACTGGAGAAAATTATCTTTGGGGCATTAAACCCTCAGTTCCTGATGCTGCCTGACCCCCAGCAAACCCCACGATGAAGTGGCCAGCCTCCCTGCAGACCAGAGGATGCTGCTCTGGTGTGCATACCTTTGTAAGGGTGCAGTTGGCCTAACTCAGCTGGCTGCAGAGCACAGTGAAATCTGTGTTGGGCTGACTTCTGAGAAATGGAGTATTTCCTGCCATATCAGTAAACGAGATGGCACATAACTGTCAACTTTTAGGCTATGATTTTTTTAAGTCAGTGCTTCTCTTTTGTTGTTGTTGTGTGGGGAGGGTGAGGGGAAGGTGGTATAGTTTTCTGAGTAGTGTGAATTATTATCGTACGTCAAATAATTGAGGCTATTGTTGATACTGTCTTTGCTTTATTGGTGTTTTTCCATTAAGGACTTTCTAAACATGAGATTTTGGGAAGGGATTTTTAACCAATTCTGTTCTGTGTTATAAGGTCAGACTAGATATCTGTTTTTAACTTAACAATTTTGAATGAAAATGGGTAGTAATGTATATCCGCTTAGCATAATTTTCCCTTGTATATTCTTTGGTCAATTACATATTTTCTGAGAAAATATTTTAGGGACACTGAGGCCTTGAAGAGGTGGCAAGAATATACAGAACTATACAAAAAAGATCTTCACGACCAAGATAATCACGATGGTGTGATCACTCTCCTAGAGCCAGACATCCTGGAATGTGAAGTCAAGTGGGCCTTAGAAAGCATCACTACGAACAAAGCTAGTGGAGGTAATGGAATTCCAGTTGAGCTATTTCAAATCTGAAAGATGATGCTGTGAAAGTGCTGCACTCAATATGCCAGCAAATTTGGAAAACTCAGCAGTGGCCACAGGATTGGAAACGGTCAGTTTTCATTGCAATCCCAAAGAAAGGCAATGCCAAAGAATGCTCAAACTACTGCACAATTGCACTCATCTCCCATGCTAGTAAAGTAATGCTCAAAATTCTCCAAGCCAGGCTTTAGCAATACATGAACTGTGAACTTCCTGATGTTCAAGCTGGTTTTTGAAAAGGCAGAGGAACCAGAGATCAAATTGCCAACATCTTCTGGATCATGGAAAAAGGAAGAGAGTTCCAGAAAAACATCTATTTCTGCTTTCTTTACTATTCCAAAGCCTTTGATGGTGTGGATCACAATAAACTGGAAAATTATGAAAGAGATGGGAATACCAGACCTCCTGACCTGCCTCTTGAGAAACCTATATGCAGGTCAGGAAGCAACAGTTAGAACTGGAAATGGAACAACAGACTGGTTCGAAATAGGAAAAGGAGTACGTCAAGGCTGTATATTGTCACCCTGCTTATTTAATTTCTGTGCAGAGTACATCATGAGAAACGCTGGGCTGGAAGAAGCACAAGCTGGAATCAAGATTGCAGGGAGAAATATCAATAATCTGAACTATTCAGATGATACCACCCTTATGGCAGAAAGTGAAGAGGAGCTAACAAGCCTCTTGATGAAAGTGAAAGTGGAGAGTGAAAAAGTTGGCTTAAAGCTCAACATTCAGAAAACAAAGATCATGGCATCTGGAAAATGGGAAATAGATGGGGAAACAGTGTCTGACTTTATTTTGGGGGGCTCTAAAATCACTGCAGATGGTGATTGCAGCCATGAAATTAAAAGACGCTTACTCCTTGAAAGGAAAGTTATGACCAACCTAGATAGTATATTGAAAAGCAGAGACATTACTTTGCCAACAAAGGTCCATCTAGTCAAGGCTGTGGTTTTTCCAGTGGTCATGTATGGATGTGAGAGTTGGACTTAAGAAAACTGAGTGCCGAAGAATTGATGCTTTTGAATTGTGGTGTTGGAAAAGACTCTTGAGAGTCCCTTGGACTACAAGGAGATCCAACCAGTCCATTCTGAAGGAGATCAGCCTTGGGATTTCTTTGGAAGGAATGATGCTAAAGCTGAAACTCCAATACTTTGGCCACCTCATGCGAAGAGTTGACTCATTGGAAAAGACTCTGCTGCTGGGAGGGATTGGGGGCAGGAGGAGAAGGGGATGACCGAGGATGAGATGGCTGGATGGCATCACGGACTCGATGGACATGAGTCTGAGTCAACTCCGGGAGTTGGTGATGGACGGGGAGGCCTGGCGTGCTGCGATTCATGGGTCGCAAAGAGTCAGACACCACTGAGCAACTGAACTGAGCCCTTGAAGGATTTGTTTTTGTCTCTTTTTTTTTTTGCTTTGAATCTTCTCTTTCCTGCAGTGTTTATATTTTTGATGTTGTTGCATAAGTTTTTAAAAACACTTTTTATTCAGGTATAAATATATATGTACACATAAAAGTGCACAAATTATAAGTGTGTATACGAATGGATTTTCACAAGTCATCACACCCATAACAGCTCAAAAATCAGAGTGTTGCTCAGAGCGTTCCTGGTGACCTCTTCCTTTCCCCTCTGCCTTGTCACTCAGCATAGTCGTGCTACCTCTTTATCTAACAAGAATTATACAGGATGTTCTTGTGGGCACATACATTTTTAAATGAGACGGGACCTCTTCCTTCTCAACTCAAGTTATATTTTTCTTTTCTTCCTTCACTTTCAGTTCTTTGTAAAACTCTCAGAAGTAAGGTGCTTTGCGATTGATGTTGACGTCTAGGGAATTACACTTGCGTGTCTGAGTGCCCTGGTTCCTGGGAGGCTGCTGAGGTCGGGCCCCTGCCTGTGTGCAGCCTGAGCCTGCGCCAGGGCTCCCTGCATGGCCCTCTGTCACACTGCCTTGCCTTAACGCGTGGAGGCACAGAGAGAAGCGGCGTTCTACATGTAGGGGAAATGGAAGATTATGCCATGCGCATAAATCCCTGTCAGGTTAACTCATGGCTCCTGAGATACGGAGTGGGTCTTTTTGCCCTCGTAAGTGGAAGGATCCTGAATATAGGAAGAGATTCCAAGACGATCACATACAGTGTAAGTTAGTTCGTACGCAAGTTGAATTGAGGTGGCGTAGGGGGTGATATGACTTTTGTTCTCAGTCTCTCTGATTTTCCGTGAATACCGAGATTTCTGTTTGTCTACTTTCTGGAAGGAAAAAAAAAAAAGGAAGCTCTGCTGTGATGGTGCTAGCAGGCTCGCAGCAGCGGTCTGGGAACCTGGTGCCTGTAGGGTGAATGCAGCAGCAAAGGGGAATGGCCTTATCGCGGCTGCAAGGAGTCGGCAGCCAACAGGAAATGATGAAATGTGCTGGGAGAATTCTGCTGGGAGCCGAGGTCAGACATACCAGCAGGGTCGGGAGGAGGCAGGTACGGAAGCGGATCTGCAAAGTTAGGCAGTTGAAGCTGCTGCCTTCGACAGGAAACTGTGAGTGTGCTATTTAGAACCTGCTTTTCCTTTAAGAGAGACCTTTTGAAAGTAAAATTTTCATTGATCCTTTTTTTTTTTTTTTTCTGAGTGATCGATGTACCAGAACTCTTACATTTTAAGCACACCTTGTTTAGAGCTTCTTAATGGAAATGCTTACGCAGTTCAATATCAGCTGAAGGGTGTGGAGTGTTCTATCCAAAACATTTTGAGAAAATGTCAGAGTAAATGTTTGATTTTCTTGATGAATACGTTTTGACCGAAACTAAATGAAGGTCTATGCTTTATAATTTCTACTCTGGTGTTAGAACATATGTGGATGCTTCATTTCAAAATAGATTAAATAATAATTAAAGAGTAAATTAAAAACTTTTGCATGTTTTAGAAAGCTTGCATACCTCTAGCTGTATGTTTTTCTTACTGAGTAACTGAATGAATTACTTGAGTTAGCTATTAATAAAGGGTTGGTTTTTTCCCCCCTACTGTCAGGCATTATGTTTATCACATGCTGCCATTTCCTTTCTTAACAGCCAAATCTAATCTGCAAACATGTAACTGGGACATGTGAGAGAAAATGAACAAACTAGCTTTTCCAGTTGACTGTAATTGCTGTTTCATGACCGTCTTTTCCAGAATCCCAGTATCAGCTTGCAGCTTGCTCCAAGGCCCCTCCTCCATCTTTCTCCTCATCAGTTCTTATTTTTCTTCTCAGCTGGACCCTATGCCCTTGTCCCCATCCATTGCTATCACTGGACACTTTGTTTTCATTTTTATTGGATAGTAAAATGTAAAACTTTTATGGTTTCAATACCTGAGCAGCTTTACATACATATTTGTTTCTTATCTTGGAAGTCATATTCTGGAATTAAAACTTATTGACCCTCTCTCTCTTTCCTTTGTTTATGCAGTACTGTAATTCTAGTTAGAAGATTTTTTTTTTCGATTCCTGATACCTAAGTGATTCATCACTAAGTGAATGTATTTATTGGGTTACCTATTGCTATGAACATTAGAAAGGTGTCCTCTATTCTCCAAAAAGTGCCATGTTAGTACAGTCTGTGCCACACAGAGGAGCATGTCCTCTTGTTAGGTCATTCCTAGTGTGAGGTATGTATTTCTAATACTTTGGAATCCTCCCTCACCCAACATATGTTTCTCTCAGACCTTAATCAGGTTTCACCCTTGCTCTTAGAATATCTCCTCAAAACCCTTCTGTCTTCATAATGTGATATCTTACCTAATTCTAGGTGAATTTTAATGCTGTTTTTATGAAAATAATAAACAAGTACCTAGCTTCAAAATGAAGCATGTCTTAGAGGCCTGAGATTTATGCTAGTAGTAAAAATGAGCTCCCCTCCCGTACATTGTTAGTCTTCTGTTTTGCTCACCCATATAATTCTATTATTTAGGAGGTGGCATAATTTAAAAGTGGGAACATGATCTTTAGAGTTATAATGAAGTCATTACAGTCAGGCCCCTTTATTTTTTTAAACAAGGAATTAAGACCAAGAGGTGAAATGCCCTGCTGACTTGTTCCAGGTCACTTGGCTTGTTGGTGGCTGAGTGAGTCTGGACCCCAGGTCTCCCAATTTCTGGGCCATTGGCCTTTCCTTTATCTGCTTTCTCCATTTATTATCTCAAGATAAATTGGCCAACGCTGGCTTTTTTCCTCTGATGAGTCTATTTTCAAGTACTCAGCTTTTATTCAACAATTTCCCTGAGTACCATTTGGCATAGGTGCGCAAGGCATTACCTCAAGCACAGTGTGGACATTATTCCCTCTAAGAGATTTTCCTTAAAAACAAAGAGCTCTCTATTTTATAAAGTTTTCTTCCTCTCCCCTAAACTAGGTGTTATTCAATTGATACTGTTATAAGAAAACCTCATTATATGATTACCTGCTAGATGGGAAATCCAAACTTAATAAAATCATAATTAATTTAAAGAAATTGACTGAAGTACATGACTTTTCTTTGAAAAGAGGATCCTTCAGGATGTGAAAGGAGAACCCTGAACTCTAGGGGAGCTTTATGGCCCCTAGGAAGGAATACTGACAGCTCTGTCTTGCTGCCTCTCAGCCTGGAGTAACTGGGTTTTGGAATAGATACACTTTAAAACAATACATTAAACCGTAAGTAAAGGGGGGTAATGATTGAATTTATAAAAATGAAATTTACCCACAACCTTCCAGAAACATTTAAAAATAGTCTCTCCTAAATATTGAATTTGGATCCCCTGAAATTCAAGTATGGGAATTAGATGCAAATAGAGGCATGCTAAGAACAGTGTGTGACTGTTCTCAGCCCTTGATGTGGCTCCCACTCTGCCCAGAGTCACCTTAAGATGACTTGGAGAGGTTACAGAATAGCACTTATTTGTATTTTCTGAAGTATTTAGAGTATATGTTACGGAGAATTTCTGAAACAAATACACTACAGGGAAATAGGCATTTTCATAAATATTTTAACTGTACTTGAAATGGTAGTCAATAGCTTTATACCTATCTTACTTTATAAGACCTGGGAATGAAGTAAGTTACATGAGCAATGTTTTTCTGTACTAGGTCAGGGCTGTGTCTCCCTCGTGATTCTGGTAGCCATCTTTTTGTCATTGTCCTGAAGAAGCTGTGGCTTTCAGTTGCTGAACCAGATGACCACACTGTGGGGGGTTAAAGAAAGGGTGAAGCCTGCTTCAGGGAGTGGTTTAGTTCACTTCTCCCATAATTTAGTTACCTTTCTTCCCCACTTAGCATTTTATATGTACTGTTACATTTTAGTACATATTAAATATAGAATATCTTAAATGGCTTCCTTTTCTTAATATGTAATTGACCTTGATATGTGTGTGTGTGTATATATATATATAATTATACATGTATATAAACATATAATTAATATATAATGGTCCTAGTCAGTAATAAGTAATATTTGACATTCCTTCTTGCCCCTAACTATTACCTACAGTAGTGTAAATTCCAATTCTGCTTGTGAAGTTTAAAGACGTGGAAGGGAATATGGGATGCTGGCTTTGCCGCAGGCTGAGGAGGGCTTTAAAGGCAGCCCCTGAGGCTGTTCTTGGCCCAGAAGTCCCAGAGAGTGTGAGAGGTTGGGTTGTCTGGGCCATCTTCACTTCTCTGCTTGAGGCTTCTCTTCAGACCTGCTTCTAGCTGTGGCCTTAGAATCTCCTCTGAGGCTTTGAAGAAACTTCTGGTAGCCCAAGTAGATCCCAGGCACTAGAGGCAGGTGAAGAGGACTGTATGTGTGTTGGGGGTGGGGATGGATAGTATCAGTGGAAAATGTGGGCCATTAATTTGAATGAGTGAGTGAATGAATGAAAGGGTTGCAGTGGTCTCCTTCCCATAGAGATTGAAGGCACTGGAGTTGTGTTTCACTGAGCTGGTCTAAATGCGTTTGCACCTCAGTTCTGCCTTGATGTCAAGTGACAGACTAGGTGTCTAGCATCTCCAACAGCCCTGGGAATCTGGCCTAATTTTTTGTTTTCCCTCATTATACTGTCATACATGAATCATAAGACATGAGTCTCAATGTAGACTCACAAGCTTAATATTCTATTTTTGGATAACTTAAAGAATCTAACAGAAGGTGTCCTGAATTTGAAATGTGTGCCCGTGGCCATCACAATAGTATGTGATTAAAATTTCTTACTGTTAATGTGAAGGCTGTGCTACACATTTCATACAGTCTTGTTTCCCATTGAGATTTGTTCTGCAGCAGTCCTTGAAGGAGATCAGGGAGAATGATTTTGCAGGAAAATGCTTATCTGACAAGATGTTATTGATGAAATTAACAGGGCTAAAATGTTGAGCTTACCAATTTGGAATTCCCTTTGATTCTCGCATTCCTAACACATTAGTAGTGCTTGTTTAGCAAACTCAGTGAAGCCCAGGGCACTGTGGAGACAATGAAGTGATCTCTCTGTGGTTCTTTTCTGTTATCAGCTGACACAAAAGGGAAACATAGCACAGGGCACAATGGATTGATGACCGAGTATCTGTTGGCCTGGAAAATAGAACATTTTGTTAATTTAGCAATTGAGGGTGTTCAGTTCAGCTCACTTTATTCTTGAGATCGACCCTTATTATGCAGGAAGAATGTTTCACATCAAGACCACGAGGCCGTGCAGAGAAGTCTCAGGACCACTTTTTTTTTTTTCCTGAGGCAAAAATCATTGCATATTTAATGTTAACTTCTAAGGCATTAATTTATCTTTGGCACATCCAGTAGACTTCTAAGGCTGAAGCGTTTGAATTTGGGATGGGCAAAGGTTGTCGTAATGATGAAAAGTCATGATGTGAGGCTTATGTAACTCTGCTTCTTCAGCACCTGACTACTTTTGTTAACAGCTGTGCAGGCGCCTGAGCCAGCTCTCTGCTTACTTCCAGCCTCCGTTAGGTCACTACCTGGAGGGACAGTCCATCCGAGTGCTGGCTGGCTGGATCACTTGTTTCAGGCATGCATGTGTTCAGCTGACCTGCTTGGCAGAGTTTGTTGTGTGCTCAGTTTGTGTCAGGCATGGTGCTGGTAGGCCCTGGAATCCGTGACGGTTCAGACTGAGTTCTTGCCCCCAAGAAGCCCCATCCAGACAGGTAAAGAGACTTCTAAACTCCAGGGTGAGGAGTCTCCTCGCAGTGGTACCTTATCTGCTCTGAAGAATGGGGGAGGTCAGGGAAAACCTTAGTTTGGTGGTGTGTTTTAAGAAAAAGATTTGTCAGGCAGATGAGAGGCAGAGGGAAATACATACTCAAAGGCAAGGAGGTCTGACAGAACACGCTGTGTTCAGGAGTTGGATGTGGCTGATGGTAGTATGTACACAGCGGGCTCCAGGTACCTCAGGTTTATCCGGCCCGGGCCAGTGTTTTCCATCCTAACCCCATTCTTCTAAATTTTCTTTTTCTCTTTGTGGCATCACCAGCTACCCTGCCTCCAAAATCAAGAATTTTTTTTTTAAGTGTTCTCCTTCCTTTTTTTTTCTTTTGAACTTTTTATTTTGTGTTGGAGCTTCCTTGGTGGCTCAGACAGTAATGAATCTGCCTGCAGTGCAGGAGACCCAAGCTCCATCCCTGGGTTGGGAAGATCCCCTGGAGAAGGGCATGGCAACCCACTCCAGTATTCTTGTCTGGGAAATGCCATAGACTAAGGAGCCTGGTGGGCTACAGTCCATGGGATCACAAAGAGTCAGACACCATTCAGCGACTAACACTTTCAACATAGCTGATTAACCATGTTGTGATAGTTTCAGGTGAACAGCAAAGGGACTCAGCCATCCATCTACTTGTATCCCCATTCTCAAAATCAGCCGCTTTTAATTCTCTGCCCCCAATTCACAGGTTGCCATCACCCTGGAGGCCCCCATACTGGTGCTGTGCCAAGCCCAGGACAAATGTCATTTGATCCGCACAACTGCTAAGGCAGATTGGATTCCATTTTACAAACGAGCAACGCCAGCTTCATCTATTCTTTCCTTTGTCCTTCTCCAGTCTCCAACCTCTAGGAGCAGCACTGTCCAATATGGTAGTTGGTAATCATGTGTGGCTATTTATATTAAAAGGAATTAAAAGTAAATACAAAAAAGTCAGTCCCCCAGCTGCACCAGCTGCATTTTAAGCCCTCAGTTGCTAGTGGCTGCTGTACTGGACGGCCCAGCTCTACAGGCTTGATGATCTGTTCTCTGCTTTCTGTCAAAGGGAACTTTCTTTCACGGGCTTTTGGTCAGGTTCCTCCTCATAACTTTTCAGATTCCCAGTGTGACCTTCAAGCCCCTGGGCCTAGTGGTGCCTATCTTGCCACGTATTCAGCTCCTCCCTGTTTGCTCCCCTGCGTCACATTCTCCATTCTTTCATAGCTTTTAACCTCTCTCTCTCTCTCCAGAATACCGCTCACTGTCTGTATTCTCCTGCACATTCAGACCTAGCTCAGGCACCCTTCACTGGCTTTCTTCAGGTGAATCTCCTTCTCATTACACTCCGGTCCTTGTGGCCACCCCCCGTGTGTGCCCCTGTGAGAGCGCAGATGGTCCTTATCACGCCCTGCTGTCGTTTGTCTATCACCCTGCGGCGGGTGGAGTGGCTAAGCTTTGGGGACAGATAGACTCAGTTTCAAAACTAACCATTCACTTGCCGTGTGGCTCTGAGCAAGATATTTAACCTCTCTGACTCTTGGTTTTTTTCTTTTGTACAATAAAGATTATGATGCTTTCTCTCCTGTGAAATGAAACCACATGCGCAGAGCCCCCAGCACGGTCCTTAACGTGACAGCCCTTAAGTCATAGTTGAGGCTGTCCATCCAGACGATTACCATTAGTGTCATCCACCTTGCTAAAACTGTATCCTCTACTAATAATGTTTCCATTCTTCTTTTCTAATTCTTATACTGTTTTCTTACTTTTCTTGTTGTTTTGGCTAGTCCTCCAGTACAGTTTGAATAGAAGTACACCTGAAGAGATGTGGCCCTTTCTTATTCCTGTGCCTTCTATTTGCTACAGTTCTTCTCTGTGTGCATGCGTGTGTGTGTGCGCCTGCCCTTTTAAAATTAATGGATGGCTGTGTTGGGTCTCCATTGCTGCATGTGGGCTTTCTCTAGTGGCGTTGAGTTGGGGCACCTCTGATTGCAGGCTTCTCACTGCAGTGGCTTCTCTTGTTGGGGAGCATCGGCTCTAGTGTGCACAGGTTCAGTAGCTGTGGCTCGTGGGCTTAGTTGCTCTGCAGCATGTGGGATCCTCCTGAACCAGGGATCAAACCTGTGTTCCCTGCATTAGCAGGTGAACTCTTAATCTCTGGACCACCAGGGAAGTCCTGTGATCACTGATCTTTGATGTTACTATTGCCAAAAGATTATGAGTCACTGAAGGCTCAGATAATGGTTAGTATTTTTTAGCAATAAAGGACTTTAAGATTAAGGAACATTGTTTTTTAGACATGATGCTATATATTGCACACTTAATACACTACAGGGTAAACATAACTTTTACATGCACTGGGAAGCCCAAAACTTTGTGTGACTTACTTTATTGCAGTGTTTGCTTTATTGCAATGGTCTGGAGCCAAACTTGCAAGATCTCTGAGGTATACCTGCATAGTAATTAGGCGTTTTATCATAAACAGAAGTTCCATTCATCTTTCTGCTTTGTAAACTGGTAACTGGAAGTGTTTTATTAGGCAGATAACATCATAAAAATATGTGTATATACATATATAAATGGCTTAACATTGCAGATTTTTGTTTTACATTCCTAGAGTTTTCAGTGACACAGCTGAGGAATGGGCATGTATGTCCCGCTTGCTCAAGTGATATCTGCCCCCACCGGGTGGGGCAAGGCCAGCGAGATCCAGGGACCAGAGGAGTTGTACTAGGGACAGGCAGCAGGGAGGGACATTTGCTGAGTGCCACATGTGGGCGGGCAGGCACTCAAATATAAGGTGGTATTTAAATTTCTCCTTACTTCCTCCTGAAGTAGATCAGCCATGTTTATCCTCATTTCCAGGTGAGAAGAATGAGGCTTAGAAGTTAAAGCTTGCACCTGTCATAGCAACCACTGCTAGTAGAAGCCCTGCTCTCTCTTTCCCCATGTAAGGGAAACTTTAACTCATTAGTTTCAGATTGTTGCTGGATAAGTGGGTTCCCTGCTCTTTTTTCCAAATTACTGGATAGTCCTTCAGGTTATGCTGTTGCTGCTGCTGCTAAGTCGCTTCAGTCGTGTCCGACTCTGTGCGACCCCAGAGACGGCAGCCCATCAGGCTCCCCCGTCCCTGGGATTCTCCAGGCAAGAACACTGGAGTGGGTTGCCATTTCCTTCTCCAGTGTATGAAAGTGAAAAGTGAAAATGAACTCGCTCAGTTGTGTCTGACTCCTAGCGACCCCATGGACTACAGCCCACCAGGCTCCTCTGTCCATGGGATTTTCCAGGCAAGAGTACTGGAGTGGGGTGTCATTGCCTTCTCCGTCAGGTTATGGGAACTTTTTAAAAAATAAAATCATCATCAAGTTAGAATTCAGTTGTCAGTTTATCACTTGAGGTCCACACTGGCCCTGTCTCTTTCTTTCCTTAGAACAGAATGCTTTGGCTCCAGCTTGTACGTTTGAACGAAAAAAATAGTGTCTTGAGAAAGTGTCCCCATAGTTAGGTGCATAGATAGCTACAAAATTAAAACTAAACCCTGTTGTGGTTACATGACTGTTTTTTTGTTTTTGTTTTTTTTTAACTTCAAAGGCGCATATTTACAGCACGGCTTGAGAAGTACTTGAACAGTTCATTTCCTGACAGAGCTCTGATGGGTGTGAAGTGGTTTCCTAGCCTTCTCATGACAAGCTCTTTTCGGGAGGTGCTACTTTTTAAGGCTGATGGGTAGACAGAGCAGAAGTCACTCTTCTTGCAGCGTAAGAGTGACTCAGGCTGGGGGCCAGATGGCATGCCCATCAGCACCCTGGCCCTTGTAAATTCTCTTTCCTCTTTCCTTAAAAGCCATAGCCAGTTCCCAGAGCTTGCCATCAGGATCTGTGTGAGCCTCCGCTGTACTGGTTTAGCCCGGCTTCTCTTTGCCATGTAGGTCCCTCTCCTAGAAAGCCCCTCCTTGCTTCTCCAGCTGATGAACTCCCACTGAAGTGTCAGCCCCATGTGCCCATTATGGGCCCTCCTGTTCCCGTAGCGTGTTCTCCCCCAGGCCCTGGCTCTGTGTTGGAGGAGGAGGTTCAAGTGTCCTTCAAGCTTCCCTTGGGAAGGAGAATGCCTCAGTGATGGCACCTGGCTTGTTTGATTGAGGATGGCCCATGGTCACCATCACCCTGGAGGCCCCCATACTGGCGCTGTGCCAGGCCCAGAACAAATGTCATTTGATCTGCACAACTGCTAAGGCAGATTGGGTTCCTTTTTTCCATTTTGCAAATGAGCAATGCCAATCAGACCTCTTGAGTTTTTTGCCTGAGGTGACGAAGCCATCAAGGGACCCACCCCTGTGTGTTTGTGAAGCATCACCAATGCAGATTTCAGAGGCTAGTTTTCAGTACTAGACGTATGCATCCAGGGGTGCCGTGTTCTTTGGTGGTATTCTCTCGCTGTGTCTAGTTTGCAGGGTGGGTGAGTGTCACCCCTTCAGCCGAGCTGCAGCCCCTCTAGAGTGCTCAGCGCTCAGTCAGACTTTGAGGGAGGGAAGAGCCTCCAAAAGTGCCGCTGCACAGGAAAAGAGGCCAAGGAACTGCCCACAGAGGCCCTTTGTGTGACAGGAAGTCTGCTTCTAAAAGGGGCCGCCTCAGAGTGGAGGGCTTGACCGAAGCTGAAGTGCTTGACCTGGGGCCACTGTGACTCATGCGTGTTGTTAATAATGTCCTTTGTCGAATCTTGGGGACCTGCTTTAACAGAGCTTGGAGGGCACCCCCATAAGTGCCCGCTCTCAGTGGTCAGCATTTCTCTCCCCTTCTTTCCCTATCACATCTGCCTGAGTTGAATACCCCTATTTTCTTGTCTGAACAAAGGACAACCTCCTGACCCATTCTGTACTTTTTCCTTCAACTTTTGCCAGAAGAATCTTTCTGTCTCATCTGACTTTTCTTCTTTAGTGTTTAAGTATGTCTCTTGAGGTGGAAACCTTGCAGCTCAAGGAAGAAGCATCCGACTGGGCGGGAGCTTCTCACTGAGAAAAGGGCTGTTCGGCAAGTTAGGCAAAAAGCTCAATAGCTGTCTCTGGCGGTGCTCCTCAAAGACTGGCACAGGGGAGGTGGAGCTGCACAGAGAATTTCAAGGAAGAAAGAGGACATGAGGTGCCTGGATCCATAGTGCAGTTCCCTGTAACTTTGTCATACTTGTCTCTTGTGTCTGTTACCGTCTGCCGCTTGTCAGGTGCTCTCTTAGGCCGTGAGGATACCGTGGAGTGAGTGGGGGAGGTCGTGGCAGCGATGGGCCAGTGCATCCTCTTGTGCTTGCTCCCCACCCCTGACCACCAGCCGGACATGAGAGAGGAGCAGCGAGTTTCCAGGGTGGGTGGGTGGGTGTGGGCGTGTGCGTGGGTGTGGGCATGTGCATGGGCGTGTGCGTGGGCGTGGGCGCGCGCGTATGTGTCTGCGTGTGTGTGTCTGCGTGTGTGTGTGTCTGTGTGTGTGTGTGTCTGTGTGTGTGTCTGTGTGTGTGTCTGTGTGTGTGTGTGATGCCACTTGTGTGAAGGCATTCTAAGATTAGGTTAGGTTAGAATCACTCTGCTTCAGTCTTCGGCAGGCAGCTTTCCGTGCTGCGGTGTCGCTGGGGCTGCTTGGCGGCAGATCGATGAGCACCTGCCCTTTGGAGGTGTAAAGCCAGTCTGTGTTGAGTGGGACTGCCTGGATGATCATCCTAGGATGCTTACATTTTGGGGACAGAAGAAGCCACATCTGTTGAATGAGTTTAACCATGGATGATAGCTACTTTCCTGAGATTCTAGTAACCATGGGTTGTCCCCGCTTTCCATTTGGAATGGTTGAAACCAGAACTGCAAAGACCCTTACCCTTTAGCGCATCCCCACATTGTGGAGAAGTGTCAGGAGGGTGAGTGGGACAGATCTGTGAATGACTCCAGCCTCCTCCCCGTTCATGTGAGGAAACCTGGGGTGAGTTACTGAGTGAGTTTTTCTTTGTGTGAAGTCATGACCCATGCCCTTGAAACGTTAAACTAGCTTTATTACATGCAGGAAGAATGTTGTTTCCCTTTTGCTAATCCAGATATGCATTAGCAAATGCATATGCATCTTAAAATGTACACACCGAAATCATGTTACAGAAATAAGGAGCATACAACTTCATCTCCAGAGTCTCCTCCAAACCTTGTCGTCCCCGACATGGTTACTTTCTGGTCAGACATCCAGTCATTTAGCAAATATTTGAGCGTCTACTTCATGCTAAGCACTGGGGTTACAAAGAAGAAAATATATAATCCTTGCCTTTAACATTTGTGTGTACTAAAGGTCTGTGCACTATTTTAGTTTTTGCTTATGCCCAATTTCGGATATAAAGTGGTTCCCTTGCTCATCTTTTATAATGGCTGTGCAGTGTCCACTCTGTCAAGTCACTGATGTCTCAGTTTGTGAGCATTTGACTTGTTCTCCAGTCTTTGCTGTTATAAATATTACTGGGATGAACATTTTGTTCAAGTTCTTTTTCCTTTGAATTTATTTGCTTGGGTCATATTCCCCAGAGTGGGCCCACAGGGTCAGAGGTTAGTAACTGTCATCTGCCTTGTTCTGTTTCCAGATTTTTCCATGAAGTCTGTCAGCAATGTTAGAGTTCATTCCTGTTTTTCTGTGGCCCCGTTGGGGTTATCATTTTAATTTTCTCAAGTTATTTCCATTTTTAAAAGCAGTTGTTTTTGTTTGTGTATTTCTGGCTGTGCTAGGTCTTCGTTGCCGCACGTGGGCTTCTTCAGTTGCGGCGAGTGGGAGCTACTCTCGTGGTGATGCCCAGGCGTCTCACTGAAGTGGCTTCTCTTGTGGACCATGGGCTCCAGAGCCCGGGCTCAGCTGTTGTGATGCACAGGCTTAGCTGCCCCGTGGCATGTGGAATCTTCCAGCACCAGGGTTTGAACCTATGTCCCCTGCATTGACAGGCAGATTCTCAACCATTGAATCACCAGGAAAGTCCAGTTATTTCTGTTTTTAAAGGAAGGTTGTACTTTTCCCCCATGTGTTAATTTGTCGATTTAGCTAGGTTAAGCTACAGTAACAAGCTAACCCTGAAATCTCAGAGGTTCACATAACAAAATGTCTTCCTTGCTTGCTCTGCAGGTCACTTGTGGGGCATTGGGACGCAAGTCTATACAGTCCCCCTGGGCCAGGCAGACTCAGCCGTCTGCTCTCCTGTAGCTGCAGTGCAGGCTTCCTCAGCGGATGACGGGGAGACAGGAGAAGGTCGGGGGCTTTGCACAGGCTTTTCACTAGCCACGTGGCCTGATTTAGTAGAGAGGGCTTCTCTGTGCACTCCTGTCTGTGCCCCAGCTGTCTTCTGTCCTAGATATTCATCTTTGACAACTTTGTGCAGTAGAATTGAATCCTCAGTCTTCATATCAGTCTTTATTAATAGTATACTTTAGGTAATAAGATTATCAGTTGTGTCAACTTCATTTTTCTTTGCTTTCCACATTACAATTTATTGTGCAAAGGTTTAAATAATAAGTTTGGGGCACATCCATGTTTTTCTTTGATGTCTTTTGTTCTTATACATGACAAATTTCCTAAAAGCCAAAAAATAAGCTCCTTTCTTTGAGTTGTCTAAAGTAGATTTTTATTTAGCTCCATAAGACACTTCAAGCTCATCCAAGTGTATAGTGTCAAGTTTTAGTATGTGGAACCGTCATATCCTGCTGGTGGGGATAGATGGGAAACTGCTTGGAAAACAGTCTAGCTGACTGTTGGGAACAATTCATTTTGGGAAAACAGTTCCTCAAAAGGTTAAACATAGAGTTACTATATGACGTGGCGATTCCACACCTAGGTACCTGAAACAAATGAAAACATAGGTCCACACAAAGACTTGAACCCAAATTCTTACAGCAGCATCATTCATAATAGCCAAAAAAGTGGACACCACTTCTTCTGCACCCACTGACTGGTGACTCAGCTTCTTCAGACAGACCCAAATTGTAGTATATCTATACAATGGAATATTACTTAGCAATAAAAGGGAATGAGTTACTGATATGTGCTCTACCATGGCTGAAAACATCATGCCAAGTGAAAGAGGCAAGGCATAAAAGAACACATATGACCACAAAAGATCGTGTTGCATGATTCTATTTATATGAGATGGAATAGTCCAGAATAGTCAGATCCATGGAGACAGAAGCAGATTAGTGGTTGCCAGGCACTGAAGGAGAGAAGAGGGGGAGCAGAATTCCTTTTGGGGGTGACAGAATTGGCCATGGTCATGATACACAATGCCAAACACACTAAAAATCACTGTATCTATGTCGAATGGGTGAATCGTGTATGAACTATGTCTCAATAAAGGTACTGAAAAAATGGCAGAGTTTCAGTTACTTAAACCATCAACCCTCACACAGCCCCTCCTGGCAAACAGTCCTTTCTTGAGATGTGTTCAGATATTTCTCATTCACAGAAACAAAAACTTTTTTGAACCTCCTAAACTGTGACATGCAGGATCAAGCACAGAACCCCACAGTAAGAGAGGAGCCGGAGGAGGGAGGTGGGGGCTGCCGGCTTGAAGGGGAGCGACGGGAACTGGGGTCTGCATCTCCAGGCCGCCTTGGTCTCCCCATCCCTAGTGCAGGGCTCCATTCTGGTGACACCACTTTTGCTGATCCCGCTGACTGTGGCGACTCAGCTTCTAAGTCTGTAGAAGGACAAGTGGATATTAAAGAGAGTGTGAACAGTCGCTGGAGCACCGCAGGCTCTGCTCTGACCTTCACTCTTGCCGACTGTAGTGGCTTATTCAGCAGTAGACACGTAGCGCTCCTCTGCCCTGTGCAGACGCAGAGATGAAGATGACGTGGACTTGCCTTGAGCGGATCACAGTCTATTTACTTTCCCATGGGTTTCTTTCCTTTTGCTGCATAGAGTGTAAAAATCTATTCTTGGAATAAAACACTGTCCTAATTGCCGAGTAGTTAAGAAGGAATTTGAGGTTTTACTCGAACTTTATTTTCATTTAGTTGTAGTTTTGGTTCTTTAATGGCTGTGTAATAATTGTAATAGATAACATTTGTCAGGCTGATTGTAATCATTGCCCAGGGAGCTGCTCTGTAGAGGGCTGCACTTGTGCAATGGGCCAGGGAAAACTCCAACTTTAGACAGCTAGTAATTGAGTCTGGTGCCAGGTGGAGCGTTCTAAATTCACCAGTTTGTCAAAGGCCTGGGATATCCCACTTAAATACAGGCCCCCCAAAATCAGAGACTTCATCTTTCTTGTATGATTTTCTGAACCCAAACATAGTAGGTGCTCAAGATATGTTACTTGGCAAATAAGTGAATGACCAGAGGGACCAACCACAGGATGCAGGGATACTGTTTGTGTGGTGATTTCTGACCATCCTTTCATTACCTGACAGCTAGGCAGGGCAGGCAATGTGTCTATTTTAGGAAACCCAGGCTGGCTGGGAAGTGACCTGTGCAGGTAAACGCCAGAGCATGCGCTAGAACCCAGGTCTCCTGGCTCTGTCATCTCTCTCTGCAGCCCAGTCCCACCCCAATCTTAAAAGCATGGGTGTATGTCTCTCAAAATATTTCCCTGTGGGGGTGTGTCCCATTCCCACTGTGGGGTTGGCCCCTTTTAGGAACTTTGGGGGAGGGAGTAGATTTGAAAATGTGTCACTTTTGTCCTTTGAAAGTAACTTTTTCTATTTTTAAACCTATGGAGCATCAACTCAGTATTTAGTTTAGGGAGATCTTCAGCCCAAGTCTGCGCGTTCCCAGGGTGCTTGCCAACCAGAGGTCTAAAAAATATCACAGCAAAAATTAGTCCCAGGCACGAACCTGTCAGCTGACATGTTTCTGTTACATGAGAAAAATTATTTGGGGGAACATGTCTAAATTCTGTTTGCTCCATCTCCTCCTTAAGTCACGTGGGTGGACAGAGCATTGATGGGCTGAGCTGAAGCCAGGTGACTTGGTGTCTCATCCTGCATTCATGTCAATTCTCTGTAACCTAACACAGTTATTACCCAGAACATGAAAAGCCATCAGAAAATGACCGTGGGGCTGGGCCACCACTTGTTTCCTTTCAGCTATTAGGATGTAAAAGATACAGGGGCAAAACGTTGTCATCTTAACGGTATTTAGTATTTTTTAATACTAATTTCTTGCATAGAAAGTCTGTCACCTTTGCTGACCTTTAAGACTCAGCTAATGTAGCACTTCCTCTCTCCCCTTCTCTACCCGCCACCTGGTGGTCCCGTCTCATTTCTGGGGCCCCTGTTTTGGGTTATGCATAGATACAGAGGGCAGAGTCCTTCCCCTGTGGAATTCCAGATAAAGTAGGAGACAGACCTCTGTGAGGCTGCACAGGTGGTGCCTGGCGGGAGTGCTGACTCGACCAGCCTGTCTGGAGGAAACGGCTGAGCCTAAAGGGCCCTGGCAAGTTGCCCAGTGGCCTGTTTGGGGCCATGCATGTTGATATACCCTCTATGTGATTTGGTCTTTAACACACAGTACAACTCGGTGAGACTTTCCCAAGAGAAAGAACTTCCCTGACTGCTTCTGAAGCCTCCTGTGCATGCCATCAAACGTCTTGTTTTAAGATTTGAGTTCATTTCCTGTAAGATAATCAGAAAGGAAAGGTCAAGCCTTTTAACATCTCCTTGCAAATCCCAAAGGTGGAGGCGTTATTAAGCATTTTCTGCATCTAGGACTTTCTTTTCTTCTTCAGGTTCATTGTAAAAATAAACAGACACACCTTTCTCTGGATCTACAGAACCACCATCATTTTCATTCTCAGACCTTAGGAATTCACTGCTGAGTATTGTCTAGTCATATCTTCTGCCTCTTCCTGAGTCCAGAAAGCGATTTAGAAACTAAACCTCACCTGCAGATCCAGAGTGAGTGCTTTCAGAAGATTTTCTCCAAACTTAACCTGGAGTGACTGGTATGCTTCAGAAACATTTTGCATTCTGCTCAGTTTAAATGGCCTTGGTTTTTAGGATTGTCGGCTTGAATCAAGCATTCAGCAAGAGGATTTTGTTTTGCTCTATGCACATGTGGGTAAGGGTGGTAAGGAAGTGAGCTTGTGAAGTCTGCTGTGCAGAGCAGATGGCTATTCTTACTCTGAAGTCATCATGTGGAAGGCTGAGAGCCTCCTGGAGATGAGGGTGCAGGACTGCTTGGTGGGGAGGAGAAGCTGCCTTGGCTCCCGTCTGCATAGCTGCTTTCCCAGATGTGGGGTGCTGGGCTCTCCTGCTTCTCAGAACCACAGCTGCACAGAAAGGGCTCGGGGCACACATCTGTGCTCCTTGTCCACAGTGGGTCTTGAGAAAGTCTGGGTCAGGGGGAGCTGAGCTCAGCGACACACAGGACATGATTGCTGCTGGGCACAGGTTTGTTGAATGCTTGAGCCTGGGAGTCAGGAAGTCTGGGTGGATAGAAGTTGAAAGAATGAGGACATTTTGTTTCATCCTCAGTATTCTTTCAAAACTCACCTGTCATTGTTTCTCCTGCTGTCTGTGTGGTCTCAGCCACCATCATTTCTCCCTGAGAAACACTTCAGTAGCTGTTTCACTGTTTCTTGGAGACGCCAGAAAGGCCTTCTGTGCCATCATGGGTGAGCTTCCTTTTGGCATTGACCTTTTCCCTGGAGCTCCTCATGGCTCTTCCTTCCCATTTTATCTCAGATGTCACCTTTTCAGGGAGACCGGCTCCTTTCTGCTGCCCGCCTCATCCTTCCTTGCTTTATTTCTCTGCATAGCTGCTACTGTGTGATTCATTTTCTCTGTCAGTCCTCTTCACTAGAGCATAAACTCTGTGAGGGTGGAGAGATTTTTGCCTGCTCCAGCTCCTTTTAGAGTCCCCAGCACTTTATGTGATTATAGATTAGAAAGAATGGAAAATAAAAGCAGTAGGGTGGATAGATTATCAATGTATCCCCAATGGATATATGCTAATTTAATTAAAACTAACCTCCTTTTGTTACTTTGATTTATTTATTTTTTAAAAAAGTCATCTTTCTTCATTTCTTATTTTGAAACGAAATGCGTAGTACTTATTTTCACTAGAAACTTTGAGCCAATGCCAGCCCCGTCCGTCCTTTGCCTGTATACCCAGGCTGCACTTTGCATGTTAGAGTCTACACAGAACTTACAGCTCACCTACTGCATGAACAAGGAAATCTAAGGCCCAAGGAGTCATGTGCTGAGACCAAGGCCATTGGGTTCCATCTCATTAGATTTGCAACCAGAGCCAGGGAAAGGAATCAACATTTATGTTTGCCACATGAGAAACAGGTACTTTTTGCATTCTGTAAGCTAATCCTCGCTGAGAAGTCTGCAGGGTGTGCATCGTCACCCTTTGATTTATGAATGGAAAACCAGAGGCGCAGAGCAGTAATGTGATTTGCTAGGTGTGTGTGACTAGACAGACCTAGATGGGTGGGCCAGCTGTGTTGCTAGCTGAGAGATGCCCCGCCCCTCGTGGGGCACACAGGGTGCCCCCTCCTGGCTGTGGCGGGGCGCCTGAGAGCCGCTCCGTGCCTGGCGCATCTGCTGCTGCTGGTCGGTCTCCCGTGTCTCCATTGGCTCAGTGTGTCCTGCTTTCTTGGCCTGAGCACGTTCTCAAGTTGACCTTTGTCTCTTTGGGCAACACTTTCCATGGCTCAGAGCCTGGGTGTGTTTGGGTGATTCTTTTGGGCTTTTGGAATTAAACCAAACTGAAATCGTAGTGATAATTATGGGACTTGATTAATAATTTGTGTTGCAAAAGATTAATAATTTGTGTTGCAAAAGATTTTAAAAGTCTTCCCTAAAGAAAAATATAAGGGATCACTTAAGTACAGTTACTCCATTGAAGCTGTTTACCAACTGGTGCAAAGCTGTTTCACAGACAAGTTTTTCTGGTGCTCTGGCTACAGACAGAGTTGTTGGTGCATAGGCAGTATGTCCAAGACAGGTCTTTGGGCCTGTGAAGGGGTGGCATTTTGCCTAGGAGAACAGTTATTTTCGTGGGAGAAGAAGAGAAGAGATAGCGTGAATAGGGCTGGGAAAGGGGGAACAGGGAGGAACTTGGTCTTGATTAATGAGAAAGATGGCGCAGACGTGCCAGGACTCCGCTTTCCTGAGAGATCATTCATCCCCTGAGATCATTCATCTTCCTTCAGTGATTGTCACCTGTTACCACAGGTACTGTGATAGGCACCGGGGTGCCCACAGGGTTAACATTTTGGTTGTGGAGAATGAGTTATAGCAGCCCAGTGATAGCCTCTGTGGGGGAATTATACCAGGACAGTGGGAGGCAGAGGGTCATTGTGCGGTTGAGGTGCTCCTCAGAGGAGAGGACGCTCCTTGCAGGATGAGTAGGAGTGAATGGGAAGGGCGGTCTGAGGGAGCCTGAGACTTGCGGGCTTATTCTGTGTGTAGGCCCAAGAGGGTGCCCTGTGCGGCACTGCCACGTTAAAAGGTGCGTGCGTGTAGTTAGAGGACGTGCAGCGGGGGGGGGGTGGGGCCAGAAGAGGAGGGTAGAGTGTTCATGCAGGCTGAGCAAGGGAGAAGGTGGTCACACACACAAAATGCCTCGGAAGGCTGTCCATCGGTGATGGAAACCGTGCTGAGGCTCTTTGCCACATTAACTAGTACTTGAGCACTGAGTGTCGCATACTCTGGGGCTTTGGCTATTTTTGAATTAGTTTGACTTTTATGAAAAGCCTCAAAGCAGTTCTCTCTGCATGAATGTACATTTCCATACCCCCATCAAACTTTAGAACCTATAGGGTCCTATTCATATCAAGTTGCTAGTAAAATTAGAGAAAAATCTCAAAGCTGCTTCTCACTTTCTTTGTCTCACGTTTCTCCAATGGGGAAAAAGCCTGGAAGACTGTCAAAGAACTGGCTGTTCTCATAAGTATTTGAGGAGAACAGTGTGAGTCATTGTAGCTCTTTGCTGGTATTTTAGTATCCGGTTTATTTTTAAACAGTTCTGTGCAACCAGAGTTTCTTCCGTGGTTTCTGTTACCATGGCTCCATAATATTTCCTCAAATCTGCTTGCTCATACTTTCACACACTTTAGTATTAAATTTACAATTCCTTGGGATCAGAACGACTTATTCATGATATCCAAGAATGTTTCTCCAACTGCAGGAGCATTTTCTCCCAAATTGGAAAAGTTAGCTGTTTCCCCCACTACAGATGTTGGGGAGAGAGGAGGTTTGGTTCTGTGGAGGACAGTGCAGTGAGTGTGGTGGGTGGAGATGATTAGGGGGCTCCCATCAGCTGTCCAAGCAGGGGACTGGGGTGGCATCCCCTCAAGGTGAGGGGACCTAAAGGGTAGACAGGCTGCCACCTTGCTTAGGAAGTGATGGCCCTGGACATTCAGCAGACTTGGTTCTCTGTAAGCAAGAAGGTGTGTGTGCTCTCTCACTCTTCCTTGTTTGTTCATGTACTTTCGGGCTTGAGTGAAGCTTTCACTTTGGGAAGGGCTCTTGTTTTAAGATGCTGCAGTCAGAAGGAAAACAGTGCTGGTCTGGCAGTCAGTGGCGAAGTTTGCCTTGCCCTCTTCCGGCCGTTCGGGACTGTTCAAGGGAATACTTTTCTGCGTTTTGTTGCTTTGAGAAATGTGTGTTTCTTAAAGGACTGTACAGGATCTAGAGAAAGTCTGAGAGCGATATGGAATTGTATAAGTAGTTTGTTTCCAGTCTCTTAAAGTTTTTTACCTCTTCCACTTTTTCAGGGATAACCAGGTTGTCCTAGTAACAGACTAGGTTCTGGGCCTATGCCTGGGGCTTGTTGTAGGGGATTCATCTGGCCAAACATTCTCAAATTCTGCTATAAATATAAGTGTTGACTCAATGACAGAGCAATTCCTAATACTTGAGAATTTAAAGTGTGGTATTACTGACTGGACCTTTGGTTACTAACACAACTGCTTCCACTGATTCAGAGAGAACCCTTTTGAACAACAAAAACGAAATAAAAACCGCTTCTGGGTGCTCTAGAGGCTGCCCAGGAGGCTCCAGGTGGGAAGGTCTTCCAACTGAGTGACCGTACAAGCTGGCCATTGTGGAATAATTGACTTAAAGAATCACTGAAAAGTTTTTGCTTTCAGCTCGAGAAACATTTGTAGTTAATAATCTGAGTGACTAGTCTTTCTCTGTGTCATCCAAGAGATGTCACTACACGGCTTCATGAAAGAAATTGCTCACAACAGTATATAAATTGTTAAAATCAGACAGATCTTACAGAGGTGGGGTGGGAGGCAGGGCTGGCTGAGAGGGAATCGTCAGGGAAGCTCCTCTGCGGATCTCTGGGCAGAGACTCCTGTGGTGTTGGCGAGCTAGCCAGGCACTCACTTCAAGGAAGAGCAGCATTCTAAGGAGAAGGAGTGGCAGTTACAAAAGCATTGTGGTAGAGAGGAGCCTAGTGTGTTCGAGAAGCAGTGGGAAGATAATTTGGCTGAGGCAGAGCAGGGTCAGCCAGGGAGGGAGGTCAGCCAGAGGGGCAGGCAAGGCCAGATCACGACGGGACTGTGGCCAAGCTGAGGGCTTAGGGTTGAGCTCTGAGTGTGAGGGCTTTGGAGCAGGGAAGTGACGTGATTTAAGTATTTTGAAAGGTGGTCCTGAGGAGACTAGAAATTGAAAGTGAGGATGGATTTTCTGTTCTACCTAATATTGGGGTGACTTGGAAACACACTAAACTTTTGTTTTCATTTTGTCTTTGACATTTTAGAGTAATTAGTATCACCTGCCTTCCTAGTGATTTGGAATTCTGTCAGGTTTTCTGGGCTCTTTGTGCAGAGAGCTATTGTGTAAATAAGTGCACTCAGGTTGTTAATAATAATTATAATAAAATTATCTCTGTGTGATCCTGTCAATTAAAGCATGTAGTTAATAGTGTGTAAAATAGTTCTCAGCATAGCCAGCAGCTGGAAGATTACAAGTTATGAGAAACTCATCAAGCTAAACCACACGGGGATTTCTGTATAGAAGTGTGACACCAGTTCCTCCTTCTCGCCTCACTGTTCCTGTCTCATGGTGTGCACCCGTCTTGCGGTCTAACCCTTGGAACCTGGGTGGCCTGAGCCCCCTGTCTACCCCCATCTCTCCCAACTCCGCCTTTCCCCAGGGATTCTTCTGTCTAGAACACCCTGCCCCTGTGCGTGTACACCCGCCTGCTTCCCACAGCTCCTAGGGTTCAGCTTGGCATCCCCAGGCTGGGAAAGTGCCTGCTCTGGACATCTATTCCTGCCTTCCTCAGCACCATGATGGAGAGCAGCTGTTTCCACCCTGGACTGAGATAGTTCATCCGTGTAACAATCCCAAAGAGTAATCGGAAGTATTGGTTTTATTTTCTAGATGAGGAAACTGAGGCTCAGAGAGGTTAGGAAACTTGCCCATAGTTATGTTGCGCGTGTGCCACGGGGATTCATTCATTGTTCATTCATTCTCTCATTACTGCCTTGTCTTGCTGGGCACTGTCCCCACCTCGGGAATTCATCCATGAGTGTGGCAGGTGTGAGCTGTGTGTTTATCTCCCTCCCCAGCCACCTGAGCTCTTGAGCAACATGCTTCCAGAGCAGGACTCCTCTACAGGTGCTCGGTGAGTGCACAATGAATGAGTGAGTGCCGGCACCCTGCCCTTGTTGGAACCTTGGTTGGAGTGCTATGCTATCAAGCCCCCCATCTTTCGTTTTGTTCAGTCATGCTCACATTCCTAACCTCTCTTCTCCTTCATCTTCCATCGCCCGTGTCGTAGGAAGAAGCATGGCCTGGTGCAAGGGCAGGCTCTGGGGCTCCTGGCCTGGGTTTGAATCCCAGCTCTACTAATTCCACTGGAGCAGGGGGCATGGCAACCCACCCCAGTATTCTTGCCTGGAGAATTCCATGGACAGAGGAACCTGGCGGGCTATAGTCCCTGGGGTCACAAAGAGTTGGACACGACTGAGTGACTAGCACTTTCACTTTTCTGCTGCTTCCTAGCTCTGTGGCCTTGATCAAGTTATTGAAGCGCTTTTGTGCCTTATTTCTTCATCTGTAAAATGAGGGTGATAGTAGCTTCCTGGTAGTGCTGTTCCGAGAATGAATGGTGCCTAGCACCTAGAAAGTGCTCAATAAATATTGACTTGTTAATTCTGCTGTCTGCTGAGGACGGAGACTGTGTCCCATACCACTCTGAAGGCAAGTGTGAACACCTCACCACTCTCACTGGGGTCTGCAAGTTGATTAGGGCTTGTAAACGTGGGCTGAGGGAAGAAAAGATGGGAGACAGTACTGGACTATCCAGGTTAGAGTTCCACCCTCGGTGATACACGTCTGATGGCTGTGGGGTACGTGGGTGCTGACCAGGCGAGACCCTTGTGAGAGGCAGGCCTGCCTGAACCATGGCCAGCTTTTGGCCCCTTTTTCTCCCTGGTCTTCTCCCCTGCTGTCCTAGGCTTGACAGGTTTCCTGTTTTGCCCTGCTTGGCGTCTCCCTTCTACCCATTTTGGTCCCTATCAGACTTGATGTTTGAGTCCTGTAAATTAATATATCAGCTCGTGTGTTGCCAGTGCCCCTGTTAGCCATAGTGACTGATAACTGAAATGGCTCCTCATCACCTACCTACTTGTTGCCGAAATGCTGCATCTGCTGCAGCCATAGTAGTGAGGTTTCTCAGTTTATTACTTTCATTTGCTTAATATTTTCATTCTTTTAATTAAGGAAGCACATGTAAATACATTTAAATCATAAAGAATATACCAGGAGCTTGAATGTTAGTTCAAATTAAAGTATTCAAACTTGTCTAACATCTTATTAGTAATCATCAGACTATACATTTAGCATCTATCTCTAAGATTAGGAACATCAGTAAGAAATAAAGTGCAGGTACTTCAAGGTTAGATTTACTTTTGTTTTTTTAATTTTTATTTTATATTGGAGTATAATCGATTTACAATGTTGTGTTTCAGGTGTATAGTAAAGTACTTCAGTTATACATATATCTTTTCTTCTTTCTTTTCTAGAACCTTTCCCCATGTAGATTATTACAGAGTATTGAGTAGAGCTCTCTACTCTACAGTAGCCTGGTGGGCTGCCATCTCTGGGGTCACACAGAGTCGGACACAACTGAAGCGACTTAGCAGCAGTGTGTGTATGTTCGGAGAAGGCAATGGCACCCCACTCCAGTACTCTTGCCTGGAAAATCCCATGGATGGAGGAGCCTGGTGGGCTGCAGTCCATGGGGTCACTAAGAGTCGAACACAACTGAGCGAGTTCACTTTCACTTTTCACTTTCATGCTCTGGAAAAGGAAATGGCAACCCACTCCAGTGTTCTTGCCTGGAGAATCCCAGGGACGGGGGAGCCTGATGGGCTGCCATCTATGGGGTCACACAGAGTCAGACACGACTAAAGCGACTTAGCAGCAGCAGCAGTGTGTGTATGTTAATCCCAACCTCCTACTTAATCGCTGTCCTTCCCTTTCTCCTTTGGTAATCAGAAGTTTGTTTTCTAAGTCTGTGAGTCTGTTTCTGTTTTGTAAATAAATTCATTTGTATCATTTTTAAGATTCTACATATAAGTGATATCATATGATGTTTGTATTTCTCAGACTTGACTTCACTTAGAATGATAAATTTACTTTTGAACCTGAACTGTCAGAAACTTTCATTTTATAGTTCTTAAATTTTCCCATTGGCTCAAACCAGATAGGAAAACTGGATGACCCAAATCATGGAGGTGTTTTTTTGTTTTTGTCAGCATGCTGTTCATTCTTCTCTCGCTCGCTCTCTTTTTTTATTTTTAACTTTTTGGCCACACCATGTGGTATACGGAATCTTAGTTCCCCAACCAGGGATCAATCAAACCTGCGCCCCTTGCAATGAAAGTGCAGAGTCTTAACCGCTGGACCACCAGGAAAGTCTTAGCAGTGAAGGTTATTGCAAATGACCTTACTCTTAGGATGACTTGGCTTGAGTCCACTCAAATTCTCTTATCATCTCTTGCTAGTAGGAGGCTCTTCTAAAACATTTTAAACTCAGAGAAATCTAAGAGTTTGCTTCATCTTGCACTCTTTAATTGAAGGTAGTGGGATGTTGAGAAAATGCCCAAGGTCCCACAGCTGTTTGTGTGGCAAATTTGGAGGGAATCTTCCAAATTTTGGCTGTGAGAGCCCTTCATGAGAGTGAAAAATGACTTCTGAATCATCAAAAAGTAAATACGATCAGTGTAGCTTTATTGGGTTTGTTTATTTGAGGTATATGAATGTCTAATGTGTATTTTTGTTTAAATATTGGCATTCCCGGCAATGTATACCCAGTGATACCCTAAACTAGACAGATGAACCACTCGCATCGCTGCCTGTTAAGGGGAATTAATTGTGTACAGGCATTGACAACCTCCCTCTAGGTGAAAGGACATCAGCCCACCAGGATATCCAGGTATGGATAGCTGTGTCCGGGAAAGGTTGAATGGAGTGAGTCCTGAACATTCTGAAAATGTGTACATCAAAGGAATTTCATATTTGTTTGGCTGTGCCAGGTCTTTGTTGTGGCACATGGCGTCTTTGATCTTTCCTGTGGGATGTGTGGTCTTTAGTTGGGGTGTGTGGAATCTAGTTCCCTGATCAAGAATTGAACCTGGGCCCCCAGCATTGGGAGCTAGGAGTCTTAGCCACTGGACCACCAGGGAAGTCCCTCTCATAAATGTTTGTTTACTGGAAGCTTTTAAAATCAAACAAAGAACCCCAGGAAGTCTGATCTCTCTATTTACCAAATGAGAAATTAGAAGCTGTGACGAGGCTCCCCTGTCCCCCCTATAGCTGAAGTCTCCTTTTTACAGGTGCTTATTCTTTTCTTTTCCCTTTTCTGTTTCTTATTCACGTGTAATATTGTCAGTGCTATTTCATCTTCTAAAATGTCCTCAGATTCATCGTGTGAAACGAGCAAGTCCCCAAAGGCCATGGTGTGTTTTAGAGTCTTTTTTTCTCCTATGCCTCTCAAGGTATCTTTCTTGAGTGTGTAATCTCCCCTGTACATGTAGATTGTGGATGTCGGATCAAACTCTTGCCGTTTAAACTGCATTTGAGAGGTTCACCAAATATCGTTAGAATGCATGAGCCCAGAGCCCCCGGTGAAGTAACAGGACAGAGTGGGAAGCTGTGTGTACTGTGACCTTCCCCAGTCTTGGTGCTGACTGGGAAAGACCCAGACCCCCAAGGCTACTCACGGTGGGGGCTGGGTGAGATGTGGGCCAAGACGTGATGTCACGTAGCTGTTAGGAGCGATGGGAAGACAGCACGGACAACAGGGGAAATGCTCATTATGCAACTGAAAAAAGCCAACCGCAGGATGCTTGTTGCTGTGATTGCAGCACAGACAGACTGTAGATGGCAGAGGAAAGGGCTGAGTAATGAGAATGCAGCTGGCGGAACTGAGCTCCACTGACAGGGGCCCTCGCTGGTTTTGACAGCCCTGCGGTAGCCGAAGGAATAGACGTTTGGACTTGAAACTGTCACAGGTCCAGCAGTATAAGGTGAGTCAAATGAGCAACGCTCTGGGAGCCAGGCCTCACAGCCGGGTGGGAACGCGCCTGCTTCAGAACTGATGCCATGCTGCGCAAAAGCAGTGCCACGCCTGACAGTGGGAATAGCATCCCTGTTTAGAAAATTTATCTCTCACCTCACCCAATAGGATTGTTTTCTGTCAGAAAAAGAGGCCCTGTAGTGTTGGCTAGACAAAATGAGACGCTCCCAAGTTTCAGGAGGTGGTTTTCACGGCAACACCAAGCTCTGTCTGTGAGAGAGGCTGACAGCCTTCTTAATCTCTGGAAGTACTTTTGAGTGTGTTTGGCCCACTCTGCACACCCCACCCCACCCTGTACGTGCTTCTGGAGGACCTTCCCCACCCCATCTGGGCGTGGGGCTTGCCGAGCCGTGGCCTTGGTGTGTTTCCCTCAGAGGGAGCTGTTTTCCATGGTTGAGGTACGCGCACTACACAATGTTCCGGAGGTATAAGTCACTTTATTTGCTGATCTCTATCTCTTCCTTTGAGGAATGTTCAGTTTTCCAGATGAAATCATTGGAAACAAAATAGGCTGTGCTGCACATTTGAGCCATTAAAAAAGAAGTGTTCGTGCTTTGTCGGCTGTGTAAAGCAGTGTCTTACCTCAGGTCTTACTCTCTGAGCAGCCCCCGTGTGGGAGGTGGCTTGAGGGCTAAAGCAAAGCAGGCAGCCCCATCCTTTCTTAGGAAGAACTGACTGGACTTACAGGGAGAGCATGAACTGAGGCTGGAGGCCAGAGGGTTCCCAGCAGCTTGTGGGCCCTGCTGGTGGTCGGCCCCCGGGGCTGAGCAGAAGGGCTTCCTGTGTGGCTGGTGGTAGACAGCCCGGCCCTGAGCCACACAGCCCCCACTGTGGTTGCTAAACCAGTTGCGGTTTAGTTTAACGTGTGCAGTAGTGTTTATAGAAGAATTCTAACCACTGGAGCCAAAACATCTTCACATAAATGCCCCAATTATTTCCCATCTGTGAATCTTCAGTCTGTATGAATCAAAATTGCCCAGACTTTTCACTTCAACTTTTCTCATCCTGAATCCATCTGCTAAGTCACTTCAGTTGTGTCCGACTCTGTGCGACCCCATAGACAGCAGCCCACCAGGCTCCACCATCCCTGGGATTCTCCAGGCAAGAACGCTGGAGTGGGTTGCCATTTCCTTCTTCAATGCATGAAAGTGAAAAGTGAAAGTGAAGTCGCTCAGTCGTGTCCAACTCTTGGTGACGCCATGGACTGCAGCCTACCAGGCTCCTCCATCCAAGGGATTTTCCAGGCAAGAGTACTGGAGTGGGGTGCCATTTTCTAGCAAGTTTTTATTGAGTGACTGCTCTGTGATCTTCTGACTTGAGTTTTGGAAAGAGTCACTGTGTTGAGAATAAACTGAAAGGCAGGACACCATGGGGATATGACTGCAATCGTGCAGCGGAGAGGTGCTTCTGGCAGGCAGAGCTGTTGGGGTTTCAAGAGGGGCTGGCTGGTCGGTCCTTTTTCGAAGCTGTGGTGCAGTCACGTGGTGCAGAGGGCCACACCTTCATTCCTGGACAGGCCACTGACAAAACAAAGTGAGGTATTTTCATTAATGGTTTTTGTATCCTAAAAATATTATGTGGTGATAGTCAAAATTTTCAAATAGTTTAGAAGGTGATGAGGTAAAATATGGAAGTTTACTCCCCACTGCCACAAGTTTGAGACCCACTGGGACTTTCTGCACATTGACATACTTTGGGGTTTTTTTGGCTGCACTGGGTCTTAGCACTGGTGTATGGGATCTAGTTCCCTTACCAGGGACCGAACCTGGGCACCTTGCGTCGGGAGTGCGGAGTCTTAACCTTTGGACCACCAGGGAAGTCCCCCGATTGTGTTTTAATACCAGTGGGATCAGACTGTATCTGTGGTGCCACACTTGATCCCACCTGATCTGCAGGAACACTGTTGCATCCTTCATCCACGGCCGCACACACAGTCCCCTGCCCTTTCTCCTCTGGCTGCCTGTGTTCCACTCCAGGGCTGTGTTAGCACTTTTGATTCTTGATGCACAGTGAGGTGGCTTTCGATATCTTATTCTTCCTGCTATTAAAATCAGTACCACCGTGAATACCTACCTACCTTTGACCTTTGGGTGAGTTTATCTGTAGGAAAAGTTTTAGAAGAACTAGTTGGATCAAAGGCTAGGTGTTTCTTTTTTGTCATACATGTTGAGAGGTAGCGCAGGTAAGGACAGGTATGGCAGGCCATGCATATGGGTGCTTGCTTTTCAGTAGTGCATCTTACAGCTACTTGAGGCTTGAATTTTTATAAGCTAGCAGATAGAAGATCTGAGTTGCCACACAGCTCCGTTCCTCCCTGGAGTCCTTAGGGACACCTCAGGCAAGTCTGTGGGCTCCTGCCCTGCTGGGGCTGCTGCTAGGACCTTTGTTCCCAGGGGCCGCCCTCTCCTGGAAAGGCCCTTCCCCTGTCCTTTACACACTTTACACCCGCTTGCTCTCCACCTTGGGTCCTCAGAGAGGCATGACCATTCTGCCTCCGCAAGAGCTTCCTCCACTCTCTTACAGCACCTCATTTATCTCTGTTCTAGCCCTGTTCACACTTGCAGCTGTTTTTACCTTACTGTGTGTCAGTCTGCCCTACTTGGACACCAGGCCTGCATGTGCAGGGACTGTGTCAGTCCTGCACATTGCTCCATCTGTGGGACTCTGAGTGACTGGCACGTAGTAAGTTCTCAAACATCGGTGTGTAGAATGAATGGGAGATCCACTCCTTACTGAAGGAATGATTCTCCCCTCACTCTGGGCCAGACAGTGGCTTAGAAGAAATTGTAGGTACTTCATTAATCAATGAAGAATCTCCCACCCTGGACAAGGAGGGAGGAACAAACCCTAGACCCTGCATATGTTCACGGCCAAGCCTGCAGGGCAGCACAGGCCAGGCTAGGGTTGTGTGTGGGCATCAGCGAGGATGCCTCCCTTCTTCTCTGCCTTCTGAAGTCACTGAGGATTAGAGGTGGCTTCTCCAGGGCTGACTTTGAGGGTAGATGAGGTGCTAATGGTAAAGAACCTGCCTGCCAATGTGGGAGACATGAGTCATGGGTTCAATCTCTGGGTCGGGAAGATCCCCTGGAGGAGGGCACTCTAGTATTCTTGCCTGGAGAATCCCATGGACAGAGGAGCCTGGTGGGTTACAGTCCATGGGGTCGCAAAGAGTCAGACACGACTGAGTGATTTAGCATGCACGCGCAAGCTACATGCGCCTTTTCTCAGAATGTTCTTGCTTTATAGTAATAGCCTTTTGACCTAGTGAGCTGTTCTGTTTCTTTTTCTTAGAACAAATTAAGGGCATTAAGGGGGAGCTGAATGTACTTATGTAATGTGTACCATTACTTACCTGATATCTTTTATCAGGCCCAGATGGGAGGAGAGAAGTTATGCCAGCTCCCAGCTTGGACCAAGGGCACACTTGGCTGCCTCTGTTAACCT
The DNA here is from genome assembly GCF_042477335.2 of Ovis canadensis. Taxonomy (NCBI): domain Eukaryota; kingdom Metazoa; phylum Chordata; class Mammalia; order Artiodactyla; family Bovidae; genus Ovis; species Ovis canadensis. Next base: position 225,475,928 of record NC_091247.1, on the reverse strand, counting down.
TTGAGATTCTGCCCACCGTTTTAGGAATGGCTCTGACTAGGGGCTTGCCAGGTGGTGCTAGTGGTAAAGAACCCGTCTGCTAAGAGACGTAAGAGATGCGGATTCAGTCCCTGGCTTGGGAAGATCCCTGGAGGAGGGTGTGGCACCCACTCCAGTTCACTTGCATGGAGAATCTCATGGACAGAGGAGCCTGGTGAGCCGTGGCCCATAGGGTCACAAAAAGTCAGACATGACTAAAGCAACTTAGTACGTACTGACTCAAAGTGTTTACATCCATCAGCAGCTGAAGTCACCGGAACCCAGAGATCTGGGAACTTTTTCCCCCACCTCAGTCATGCCTGGATCCCTGAAGAAAGTCTCTTAGAATGTATTCAGCAGTCATCTTCTGAGTGCCTGCTGTGTACCCAGGTTACACATGGGGGACCACAGATGTGTTCATCAGTAGTGGGAGGAGACGGGCCGATGATTTGTACATCTTTACCTTAGGATTTTCTTGTTCTCAAGTCTCAATTTGTTTTTTCTACACTTTTGATGGGAAGATAAGGTTCCAGGACAGCTCAGTTCAGTCACTTAGTCATGTCCAACTCTTTGCAACCCCATGGATTGCAGCACGCCAGGTTTCCCTGTTTATCACCAATTCCTGGAGCTTGCTCAAACTCTTGTCCATCAAGTTGGTGATGCCATCCAACCATCTCATCCTCTGTCGACCCCCTTCTCCCGCCTTCAATCCTTCCCAGCATCAGGGTCTTTTCCACTGAGTCAGCTCTTCGCATCAGGTGGCCAAAGTATTGGAGCTTCAGCATCAGTCCTTCCAATGAATATTCAGTGTTGATTTCCTTTAGGATTGACTGGTTTGATCTCCTTGCAGTCCAAGGGACTCTCAATGGTCTCTAGCACCACAATTCGAACGTATCAGTTCTTTGGTGCTCAGCCTTCTTTATGGTCCAAGTCTCACATCCATACATTACTACTGGAAAAATCATAACTTTTATTATGTGGACCTTTGTCAGCAAAGTGATGTCTCTGCTTTTTAACATGCTGGCATTTCACAGGCTCTTAATCGATCTTGGGCAGAACTAATCTTCTGTTAGTGTCTAAGCCAGGACTGAACCCAGGCAAAAAATGACTTCCTGAAAGTGAACTTCTCAGGTGTCAAGTTACTTCTCTGCCCAGAGCAAGCACCGCTCTCCCCTGCACCTGCTCCCTGGGGCTGGCCAGGCAGCTTAGCCAATGGCTTGATTTGGCCACTTTGAGACTCGCCTGAGCCAGAGCTCAGATACTCCCTGAGAAGCCTGAAACAGAGACCAGCTGCTCTGGTTAGAAAACTCTCTGCTGCTGCAGTCGTGGGCCAGGGTGCTTCTAGGAGAGCCTTGGCTCAGAGCATGGGATCCCACTGGAAGCGGATGCTGTGAGGTGCAGCACCAGGGCCCTGGCCTGCGAAGCCTGCCCAGCCATTGCGATATCCAGGGTCAGGAGGACACGCTGCCTCTGTGACTGTGAAGCAGAGGTCCTGCCAGCGTGCGGCCAAGTAGAGTGAATATATGGCACTCGGGCCACTCTGCCTGCTTACGGAGTCATGCGTGTGGGGTGCTTGGCCGCAAGGCACCATAACTTGCTCTTGAGAATAGGGGGCTGTGTTCAAGTTTGAAAGCTGGAAATCCATCAGATTAAACTTTTTAATCCACAATTAGATCTTAGGTTATAAGACACCTAATTTATTTAAAATTGAGATTGTTTCTAGAAAACATCTTAGTATGATAGAGAATAGTACTTCGTAAGCAGACACAGTTGGTGTCCTGCTTGGGTGATCATGGACCAGTTACCTAGCCTCCCTTAACCTCAGTTTTATCAGCTATAAAGTATAGATGAAAGTTATTATACCTGCTATCTAATAATAATTGCATTGTGACTTAGTACGTGTCACTTACTGGGGACCATGCACTGTTCTCCCAGTATGTCTGGCCGTGTTGGACCCTCACAGTAATTCTGTGATACGAGTTCCATTATTGTCTCTTGTTGACAAGATAGGCCATTGAGGCACAGTTAGGTACCTTGCCCACTGTCGCCTGGCTAATGAGTAGCATGTCTGGACCTAGAACAGTCTTGCCCTGTAAGTGTAACAGTGTAGGTCGCTCTGCCTTCTCCCTCCCACACCTCAGCTGTCTCCTGACTGGTAGGAGCGTTTCGGATCTCTGGCTGTGAGGTCTCAATGCAGGGTGCTGTGAAGGAGGCTGGAGTCTCACTCTGTCACTAAGAAGTCAGGGAATCTCGTGGGGCTGGGGATGGGTCGTTCCATCAGTGTGATTTGTGCTTGTGAATGTAGTGGGAGTCCTTCAGCTTCTTCCTTCTAGCAGGGGAAATTATCACCCCATTGCCCTCACTTGGATTTAGATCATTGAATCATTGCTCAGAGACGATCACTTTAGCTTGTTTGTCTTTACTCCTTCTAGCTGACCCTCACACAGACTGTATCAGAATAAGCTGGTCTGAATCCAGGGCCTCAGTGGCTGAGATGAGCCAGTCGTGGGAAGAGGGAAACAGCTCCCAACACAGGCAAAGCCTGGCGGGAACTGGAGAGTGGAGTCAGGTGTCAGAGATGGATTATTTCCACTCATGTTTTGCCCCAGGTCCTCGTCGTGTGGGATGAGTAGGACAAGCTGGAACAGGGCGAGCCCAGAGATGCAGTGACTCTGCTTTTGCCTGTTCTCCTCACAGGGTCTCTGCCCCTTTCTCCAAGGGATGAGGCGTTAAGGTTATCAGCCTATTGATTTAAGTATGCAGACTGTTCTTCAGAAAGCTTTTCGAAGTCTTCAGTAAGATGTTGCAAGGGTTTACTTGTTAATGTGAAATACACGCCACACATATAGCATGCACATGTATGCCAGCGCCGAGTTTGGAATGTGTTGACTTTCTTCCACCTGAAGGAGACACTGTGGACTGCTGCATTGAAGGCAGTCGTGGAAATGGAAGCTGTGAAATGGAGACAGCTTGCTTCTTTACATTGGGAATTTAAAACCTGCAATGTTGTGTTTTTTGTTTTATAGGTGTGTCCCCAGATTTTGAGCATCTGAAGCAGACCTCTAAGCACTCCCTGCTGCTCCTCACCCTTTGGAGAGATGTCTGTCACTTACGATGATTCCGTTGGAGTCGAAGTGTCCAGCGACAGCTTCTGGGAGGTAATGCCCATGATTTCTTCTGGATGAATGCAGAGACCAAGCCAGTGGTGCCTGACACCCCCTCTTTATTGACTGGGGCTGGGGTGATGAGATGAACATACACCAAAACCAGCCAGACCTCTGATCTAAGTGGCAGTGAGCATGGCCTAGCTCTCTGTGAGGATGGTAAACTTACCTTGCTAGAAAAGTTTGATAACAGAAGAGGTTCGAGGTGTTCATTAAGGTCTAATCAGTGTGTCCGTTCTCACAGCTTCCTTTCCATGCTCAACCCTGTTGTGACTTGAAATGACATACGCTGGTTACCAGGCTTGGTCTCAGTAGTGGTGTCACTCTTGAGTTTCATAGAAAAATGGGTGGTGGCGATGTGACGCCAGGTTGGCCACGCAGACAAGTGGCCCACAGGCTGAACAAGCGCCCTTGGGCTTCTGGGAGCATCTTCTCGTCTGTCTGTGCCTGCGAATTCCTTTCCTAATCAGATTATGTTGTGGCTTGGGTTTTTTATTTGTTTTTTAGTGGAGACCATTCTTCCTGAGTCCCACTTATTTCTGTTGTTGTTTTGTCGCTTGGTTGTGTCCGACTCTTTGCGACCCCATGGCTCGCCAGGCTCCTCTGTCCATGGGATTTCCCAGGCAACAGTATTGGAGTGAGTTGTCATTTCCTTCTCCAGGGGATCTTCCCGACCTAGGGATCTTCCCCACATCTCCTGCACTGGCAGGCAGATTCTTTACTGCTGAGCCACTGGGCGCTTACTTCTTACCTGCTGCATAAAACAGAGTCCATGAAATCTTGTTTCTGTGGCTACTTGGGCTTCCCAGGTAGCTCAGTGGTAAAGAATCCGGTTTCCAGTGCAGGAGATGCGAGTTTGATTCTTGGGTGGGGAAGATCCCCTGGAAAAGGAAATGGCAACTCACTCCAGTATTCTTGACTGGGAAATCCCATGGACAGAGGAGCCTGGGTGGGCTACAGTCTGTGGGGTCACAAAAGGGTTGGACATGACTTAGCAACTAAACGTGTGTCAAAATCCCTGGAACCATCCCAGCAGCTGTGGGCTTAGTGGAAAGAGCACTGGCTTTGTAGTTGGAAAGCTCTGGGTTCTGATCACAGCTGTGCCATTACTAGCCATCTGTGTGACCTTGGGCAAGTTGCTTGACTGATCTAAAGGTGACGGGTAAAGGTGAAGTCGCTCAGTTGTGTCCGACTATTTGCGACCCCATGAACTGCAGCCCACCAGGCTCCTCCGTCCATGGGATTCTCCAGGCAAGAATACTGGAGTGGGTTGCCATTTCCTTCTCCAGGGGATCTTCCCGACCCAGGGATCGAACCCAGGTCTCCCGCATTGGAGGCAGACGCTTAGTGTTTTCAGCTCTAAGAGGGATGATGGTAGTCGTCTTCAAGGGAGGCTGCCACCATGAAATAAGAATGGCGACATCGGAGCCCTGTGATGCTTTCCTGAGACAAAAGGCCCAAGTGCTGCAGAGCCCCATGATGGAGCCTGTGGTTTGCTGGAGACAAACATGGAGTTCTGTGAACTTAGATTAATTAGGTGTGCGATTTTGTCTAACATCAAATGCTATCAATATTACAGTCTTAACACAGACAAGTGATCACAGGAGCCCAGCTCAAACTTCTCTGAACGCTTTTCTTCTCTGTGTACTGGGGGAAAGGTCATCATTGCCTTTTAGCTGACTACTTTATTAGAAGTCAGTGTTTATTGAGCACCTACTGTGTGCTAGGCCCCATGAGTTCCCATGGGAAGTACGACCGCCTGAGTCCCCGTTCCTCAACAACTTCCTGGTGGGGATCTGGGCTGGAGCTCAGTCTCGGTAGCCAGAGAGGCACGTGGGATCTGGGAAACACCTCAGCAAAGGCAGCAACAGAGCTGTGGGCACACCCCAGCCGCTCAGCAGTGGCGGCTGCTTGGCCTGGTTGGGAGCACTCGCACGGCATGCAGGAGGGTTGGTGGTGCGGCTGGATCAGAACAGGCGGCTCTGAGATGCAGGTGGAGGTGCCTCGGGGACGTGACTGGGATTCAGGACCTGCACGGCCTGGGCAGGTCTGGGTTCCCAGACAGTTGGGCCCTGGAGCCCGTGGCCTGGCCAGCATCGTGGAAGCCCTTGGGGACCCTGCGCTGACTGCAGAGCCTCCCTGTGAGCTCCTATGAAGCCAGCCTTTAGAAATGCAGGTCCTCATCCATCTCAATGCTGATCTGAAACTATTGGCAGAATCGTTTACAGTCATGGGGAAACCTGTTTGGGAACTGTGGTAACAGTGCCATTGGCCTCAGTCAGCACCGGCCTGGAGTGCGGTGGCAGTACAGGGAGGCTAGCGCACACAAAAGGCCTCTTGAGGGATGGACCTGGAGAGGCCAGAGACAGGTTCAGACACAGGCTTTGGGACCAAATGGCCTGGGTGTGACTCCCTGCCTTGTCAATTACTCTGTGTGTGTGTGTGTAGCTTTAGGCAAGTTACTACTTTTTCTTATCCTCAAATTTCCCAATCTGTAAAATGGGGATAATAACATTAGCCACATCCTAGCATTGTGAGAGTTAGGGAATGAAAGTAAAAGTGAAAGTCACCCAGTCATGTCTGACTGTTTGTGACCCCATGGACTATACAGTCCATGGAATTCTCCAGGCCAGAATACTGGAGTGGGTAGCTGTTCCCTTCTCCAGCGGATCCTCCCAACCCCAGGATCCAGCCTTGGTCTCCTGCATTGTAGGCAGATTCTTTACAACCTGAGCCACCAGGGAAGCCCGAGTTAGGGAATGAATACGTGTAAAGTGAACTGGACATGGAACAACAGACTGGTTTCAAATAGGAAAGGGAGTACGTCAAGGCTGTATATCGTCACCCTGCTTATTTAACTTCTATGCAGAGTACATCATGAGAAACGCTGGACTGGGAGAAACACAAGCTGGAATCAAGATTGCAGGGAGAAATATCAATAATCTGAACTATTCAGATGACACCACCCTTATGGCAGAAAGTGAAGAGGAACTAAAAAGCCTCTTGATGAAAGTGAAACAGGAGAGTGAAAAAGTTGGCTTAAAGCTCAACATTCAGAAAACGAAGATCATGGCATCCGGTCCCATCACTTCATGGCAAATAGATGGGGAAACAGTGGAAACAGTGTCAGACTTTATTTTTTTGGGCTCCAAAATCACTGCAGATGGTGATTGCAGCCATGAAATTAAAAGATGCTTACTCCTTGGAAGAAAAGTTATGACCAACCTAGATAGCATATTCAAATGCAAAGACATTACTTTGCCGACTAAGGTCCATCTAGTCAAGGCTATGGTTTTTCCAGTAGTCATGTATGGATGTGAGAGTTGGATGTGAAGAAGGCTGAATGCCGGAGAATTGATGCTTTTGAAGTGTGGTGTTGGAGAAGACTCTTGAGAGTCCCTTGGACTATAAGGAGATCCAACCAATCCATTCTGAAGGAGATCAGCCCTGGGATTTCTTTGGAAGGAATGATGCTGAAGCTGAAACTCCAGTACTTTGGCCACCTCATTGAAGAGTTGACTCATTGGAAAAGACTCTGATGCTGGGAGGGATTGAGGGCAGGAGGAGAAGGGGACGACAGAGGATGAGATGGCTGGATGGCATCACGGACTCGATGGACGTGAGTCTGAGTGAACTCCGGGAGATGGTGATGGACAGGGAGGCCTGACGTGCTGCGATTCATGGGGTCACAAAGAGTCAGACACAACTGAGCGACTGAACTGAACTGAAAGTGGTGTCAGGCATCAAAACAGGTGCCGGCTGGGAGCTCTGTCCCTCTGATGCGGGGGTGGGGGTCATCACACACACACAACGTATAATCTGTTCCTGTAGGGGTGTTGGTCAGCACTGTCTTCATAACCCAGTTGATGTCAGAAACTTCAGAAACTTTAGTAGCTAAATATAGTTCTATTATAGAAGTCTTCAGCTGCTTGTTAAAAAAATAAAATGTAGGTGAAAGTTGCAGTGTGCATTGTCAGCATACATTAAGTCAAGCGGCTTGAACCAGCACTGTCACTGATGTGAACCCCTAGGCTCCCTGTTGGCTGCAGTGTCAGTAGACGAGAACATCTTTGTCCCAGGGGTACAAAGGCAGATGGGTTTATTTTCCAGACAGGCTCTGCTCGTCTGGCGGCACTGTCCCTGACAGCGCTCTTCAGCTCGCACAGAGCAGCAGTGCCTCTCCCCGCTCCCGCCCGCCTTGACGGTCGTGCCCTGAGTGGCGTTGTGATTGCTCAACCGAACCAGCTCTGAGCGACGCAAGTGCACGCCCCCAGCTGCACGTCTCCAGGCTGCCGGCAAGGTCCCTCTTTCCTGTGGAAGGCCGCTTCTCACTGGTGTGACCCCACAGGACTGTTGTACAAATCTAAGGAAAGCACTGACGTCTCGAGGTGGAAAGCCTTTTGTGCCTGATTTTACCCCCTTCCACTACAAGGTGCTAATAACTGAACAGCCCAGCACATAGCTGGGTCATGCTGGCTCCTTTTGCATGCTGGCTATGTGCCTGCACAGGAGGGACGTGGCCCTTCCCTGCAGGAGCCTGTGGCTGTGACATTCGGAAGCAAGCTCCCTGAGGCAGGAGAGACAGGGATCATTGTGCCAGGCGCTGTAGAATTTGCTGGGGCACACGGGGGCCAGTGGGGCTCCGCCTGGAGGAGGGGGCAGGAAAGGTGGCATGGAAGATGGGCAGGGTCAGTGCTAAGCACTCAGATGTTCACCAGATGGACGAATGAACAAGGGGCGCTCTTGGGAGGAGGAGGGATTACTCACAGGGACATATCAGGCAGTTAGTAGTTAGTTGGGACACTTTCTGTATCCCCAACACTGCAACACTGTAGGAAACGATTCAGAAGTGAGGAGGGTGGGGGGCTGATCCCCACAATGGAGGAGCTGGAGGAGAAAGGACGGTGGCTTCCATGGAGAGCGAGGGCAGTGAGGTCAAGCTGCAGCTCTGCCCTCAGTGTCATGGCGTTCAGAGAGGGGCCCGCTGCTGGCCTCACCAGAGAAGGTGTGTGGGGCAGGTGGGGCTGGGAGCCAGAGGAGGGACAGCATTCTAGGCCAGAGCAGCGTCTGGAGATTGCAGTGAGCATGGTCATGCAGAGGCTGAGGGTCTTGACCTCTTTGGAGCCAAGGGCCTGTTTGGGGGCTGAGCAGTCATGTGGGTACAGATAGGTTGAGGCTGAGTGGAGGTGGTTCCCCAAGAGGGTGACTCCGTTAGCCGCCAATTGGCTGGAGTTGGAGCCTGGTCCATCCTGCCCACAGGCTTCCCAGCGGGGCATGGGTGGGTCGGTTGCTTCTGGCAAGTCCTCTAGCTCCCTCAGGGAATCTGCAGGCGCGCCCCCGCGTCTCCAGTTCCAGGCCCTGCCTTGGGTCCCCTCTCCAGCTCTGGAGGCTGGGGCACAGGAATAGCCGAGGCTGCGGGCCAGGGCGCTTTCCCAGTGCCATCGGGGAAGCCTGGCTGCCCTCTGCCCTGGCAGGTTCTGGGAACATGACAGCGGGTTTGGGCCAGGCCTCAGTCTCTGAGGGCTCCTGAGGGCCCGGCTAGGAGAGCAGACTGCTGATTTCTGAGTCCCAGCCCTGCAGCTGGCTCACATCCCTGAAGAGGAGCCCTGTTCAGCTGTGAGCAGTGGTGCCGTTAGAGCTCAGGCCTCCCCGGATGACGCCAGGCTGGGGCTGGCCTGTGAGCACTCTCCATGGGCACAGGGAGCCTTGGAGAAGAGTATTTTGGAGATGAAGAGCACATAAATGTCTTGCTGTAGAGCATTAGACCCAGGGAGTTGCCGCACGACTAGTGTTTGCCGGCTGCTTCAGAGAAGGTTCTCTCTGCAGTTCCTCTCAGACTTCAGCACTGTGGACTTGGCACAGCACATGAGAACATCTCCTCGGGCATCACGGTTTTGTCTGGAAAGCCGTCCGTGTAGGATGGGATGCCCTGTTCCCATCCTTGGAGACCAGTTTTGTAAGTAACATTTAGAAGATGCTGCTGCCCCAGGTTCATGGATTCCGTAAAGCCTGATTTGGCATCTACCACAATCCAGGCCCTGGGCTAAGTCCTGGGGTCCCAAAATGAGTGCACAGTCTTGGGACCCCAGAGCCAACATTCGCCGTGGCGGGCAGTCCCAGGCGGCAGCGCGGGTGCTGTGAGTGGAAGCGGGAGGGGGTGAAAGTGATGTCTCCTTGCCTCTGGGCAGCAGTGGTCCTTCCACGTGTCCCCTGCCTCCTCCTGCCCACACACACAGATCTGGGGGGCCCACCCTGCACAGCAGCCCTACTGCAGGGGTGTCGGCCTCCTTCTTGTCCCGCAGTGCTCGGGACAGAGCACCCAGCAGGCTGCTGGCTTGCCTTTATTTCACCACAGTTTCCAAATAGATCCATCGATTCATTCTTACAAGCAAGCCCTGGTATCTGTTGAGCCATGACCAAGGCTTAGGGCACCAGCCTCCCCGTTCCACAGGATGTTCCACCTGTTGTCCTCCCTGCAGCCAAGACAACCCATCAGAAAAGCTACCCTGCGTGATTCTTGCCCTGTGTGGGAAGCTTCACTTTTCTGCGTTGCCTTCAAAGTGAAACCATGAGTTTTGTGTGGCTAGGACTTGAGCACGTGCTGGGAGCTGCTGGACGCCAGGAGCTCTGCCCCGGGCTCCAGCCACACTGAACAGTGACTTTTGCCACCCCCTGCACCCCACACCTGGGTGTGTGCACACCGCCAGGCCATCGAGCTGTGTGCATGTAAGCTATGTGTTTCTGGTCTGTGTGCTTCTGTGAGTTCTAACCCAGGGTGAAGAGTTTAGTGAAAACCAGTGATAGGGGCTGGCACTGTTGCACACTTGCTCTGTGCCAGGCCCCTGCCCTGCTTTCCATGGGCGCTCGCAGTCCTCACCACTGCCTCTGCAATTGTAAGCTCCACTTTACAGGAGGGGAAACTGAGGCCCGGGTGGGGATTGTGCCAGCTGGGGGCTCAAGCTGCTGCTCTCTAGAATGCACTCCTGCCTCTGCTTGCAGCCGCCTGGGAGCCAGAAGAGACGTGTTCACTTGCAGAGATGCCACATACTCAAATGCCTCTGCTTCGGCGTGAAGTCGCCCCTTGTCTGGGTTCAGCCCTGGCGCCAGCATTCATTGCTGTAAAACCCTGAGGGCTCAGAGGAAAGAGACGACCTGCTCAGAGTCCTAGGAGGAACACGGCATTGCTAATCCCTGCTTCCCAGGGAGGACGTGAGGACTAGAGATAGCGTCTGCAGGGCCAGGGGCCAAATGACTCCCGAGCCCAACTGGTCCTAATGTGTCTCCTCTTCACGTGTGAACAGCACACCTAAGGAGACAGGTGAAGGCAGACAAATCAGGTGGTCTTTCCTCCGCTCACTGCAGGCTTGTACCTCCCCTGTCTAAACACCATTGTTCTAAACACCCGGTAAAGAATCACTCCATTTTTTCTTGGAAAGAATTGACCAGTCAAGATTTTTTGCCAACAAGCTTATCCTCTGAAGATTAATTTTTATTTTCTCACTTGATTTCAGTGATGGCAAAAGTAACTTGTGTAAGCCCTGTGGGAGAAAACATTTTCTATTTCTACTCAGTAACAAACAGAAATGCATGCTTTTAGAACTGGAGAAGTCCTGAGAGCTCAAGCAGCCTGTGGTGGCTTAGCCCCATTGAGACATCTTTATACAAAAGTGTAGTGTGGGTGCAGTGAGCTTAGTGCTGAGGGACCCAGGTACAGAGGTGGGGTGAAGGAGCTGTGTCCTTTGGGGCAGGGTTTTTTGTGTTTTTTAAACAGGAGTCATGAAAGGTGGACTGGGGGCCCAGGGAGGGTGGGCCACTGAGGAAGCAGAAGTTGAGGAGGGGAGGCATGCAAGGGGGTGCTACCTGGAAGAGCTGCTGTTCTCACTTTTCCAGTCTGACAATTTCTATGCTAGATCATTTGGCTTTTCACCCTGGGTGTTCTTTCACTGCTGGAGTTTCTGCCAGAAGCAGCCTGGGCTTCAGCGAGCCCTTACTTACAGAGCTGGAACTGATCTCACTGTCTGGGTTGGCAGCAGCTCTCACAGCAAGGAGGTGCCACTCATACAGTGCCTGCTGGAGTGCGGGGGGAATGGAAGAGGGCAGTGAGCTGTCACCAGGCAGCCAAGTGCTCCTGCCACTTCACAGGTGCTTGGCTGAAGGTGTGTGTGTGCACAAACACACGTGCCGGGGAGACAGTGCTCCGTGCAGGGTCTTTGGGGCAATGGCTCGCAGGTGGGGCATGTTCTGTGCTCAGGCAAGTCCCCAGGCATCGCTGGGCCTTTATCCTGACATCTGAGCAACGTTTCCTGGAGGGGGCAGAGTACAGTGAGCCTGGCCGGCCAGTCTTGAGGAGTTGAGATCTGAAACAAACTTTGTTTAAACACATCTTTCCTCTCTACGTTATTTTGTTCTGTCTTTCAGTTATATATGCAAATTGGAATCTCTCAGTTTCCCCTTCATCCATTTTTCAGTTTGTCATTTTGAGCATTTAGATTAAAGGATGATAATGCAGTCATCTTTAACATTGTTGAAGTTCAGGGTTTGTGCTGTAACACAAAACAGCTAAAGGTGCCTTGCAGGGTAATGAGCCTCATCTTCTTCACCCTCCTACTTGAGTACAAATTCCAGGAACAGGAGGTGAGTCTGGGAAATGTTGGGGGTGAGAACTGAAAACCAGGAGTTGGACCAGAGTGAGGCCCAAGGCAGAGACAGAACCCATGTGGGTCAGAGTTGAGCCAGAGCACACAGGTCGGGCTCGAGGAGGCTGGAAACGGTGCTGTTAATGAACAGCAGCAGTGGCAAGCCAGCAAGGAGCCTCCATGTCTGACCCTCTCGGGGCCCTGCCAGGTGAACTGCGTTAATATCCTGTTTTGAGAATAAGGAGCCTGGTCAGGTTTAGGGTAGCGCGGAGGTGAGGAGCTCCAAGACCTTCTGTTCCAGGGCAGAGTGAGTTGGGAGCCCAGATTGAGGGGGAGCTGGAGGCAGGTTGGAGAACTGGGGGTGGGATCCTGTAGAAATGAGGGCACCCAGAGACGGTTTGAGCGCAAGGCACAGAGCTCACGGTTCTCCAAGGACACCCCTCACTCTTTGGTGTTTACAAGCACGTGCCACAGATCTTACGGCCTTAAGATCAGCTGTGACCTCCTGTTAGGAAAGGGAGATTCAGACTAGGGGCTGGGGTAGACTGAAGAAGGGTGCCTGAGAAAGAGGCGCTGCTGGTGTGAACGGATGTGGCGTCTGCTAGTACTCCGCAGATATGAGTGGGAAGCATGGCACAGCAGGGCCGCTCCCGGAGCAGCCCTGCAGCTGCCTGGACACCAGGAACTTAGAAACTGACCTGGGCCTGAATCTGACTGGAAGCCGGAGGAGTGCTGTGAAAGAACCGCAGGGCCCTTCTGCTGGTCTGTGCTTGGCGGAATTACTTGTTCATTTATCATCTGTGGAGTGTGTATCTGATGATGTGTTCTGAGAGCTGATTTTTAGCTTTCATGGGGAGAGCTCAAGAACTCATTGGATTGAGAAAAATGAATAAAGGAGCATGACTTACTGCATTGCCTGTGCCTCTCGCTGGGCGCTCAGCAGCTTCTCAGTCCCCTCATGTCTACACAGAATGGAACCTCCGCTCCCAGGACCATTCAGGCACTGAAAACATGTTAGAGTGTGCCCTCTATGCTCCTGGCATGGTGGAGGGAGGAGAATAAAGGCACAGTCCTGCCTGCAAACCCCCCGTGTTGCCACATTTTGCACGTGACAGCAGACACCGCTGCGAGAGTAACAGAGACGGGACCTTCCCAGAGGGGGTGGCATGGCATGGAGCTCATGCCCTGTGGCCCTCAACCTCAAGCCTTCAAAAAGCAGCCTTGCCCCAGAGGTCCCTTCTGCTCTTACCTCAGACTTCGCCCTCCTCCAGGCAGCCCTGACCACCTAGAGTGTTCCTTCCAGAAGTGGCCACCATCTGTAATTGTTACTTGACCCCGAGTCCCACAAAAGCAGAGACCACGACACTTTATTCACCACTGCATCCCTGGTCCCTGGCATGGTGGTTGGCACACAGTAGGTATTCACCCCATATTTGTGACTGGCAAGAGGGTATTGCCAGACCCTCAGTCATTGAGTAATGAGTGCTCCAAGAGGTAGCCAGCCAGCTGGCGGCATTGACAGACTATTCAATTAGAAATCCTGGAATTGTGATGGTCCCTCAGAGATCATCTGATCTGTCTCCTCTCTTCCTGTTGTGTCTGAATGGACAACTTGAAGAAATGGCCAGGATTTATTGTGTGATGGCTCCCCCCATCTAAAAGCACAGGTACAGCTGAAGGGGCAGAAATGCAGGCAGAAAGACCCAGTCATTTCTGTCAGGGCAGGGCCAGTTCTTTGTGGCTCCCCTAGTGAGAGGAGGTGGAAGGAAAGTGGCCTCATCAGAGAGGGCCAGGACCTGATGAATTCAAACAAGACAGCCAAGGCCCACTCAGCCCAACTCTGCAGGCCTGTAATTAAGGAATTCCTGAAGGCTTGTCTTTCAAGGTGGCTGAGAAAATCCTGGAGCCTTGGGCATCCTGGAGCAGCTTCAGGTGAAGCATTTGTCTCCGGCTCTGTGCTCTTGCCTGGAGGGCCACCATCAGCAGCTTTTCTTCCTTGTCCAGTCAGCTTGGCACAGCTGGCTCACTCTTGGACCTGCCTCTCCAGGGTGTAGAGAGGGCAGTTGTCTTGGGCCTGCAGGGTCACTGGTTAAAGGGCATAAGCATTCTGAGGATAAAATCAAGGTCGTCTGTGGCCTTTCCTGGAACCTGCAGGGCTGGTTGGAAGCAGACATATCACCTGTGATTTACCCGGTAAGCCTGGGCTCTGCACCCTCTCTCGCCTCAGCCTGGGGAAGTTTCTGGAAGGTGGGATCTGCCTCCTTTTGACTGCATGACTATGAGTGACTTTGCTTCTTCAAACCTGTTTCCTTTTCTGTAAGATCTCACTACCTGCGACCGTCACAGGATTACATGAGGTGACATGTGGAGCTGTGAGCTCGCTGCCTAGCAGAGTATAGGTGTGCTCTATTATGATGCCGCCGCTGATGGGAAACCTCTGTGCGGGGCCCGTTACCACGGGGCCTGCAGTCCAGCTGGCCAGGGAGCACCGCACGCGCCATTGTGACCTGTGTGGGGCAGGCTGCAGCTGCAGAGCATGGGGACAGTGTTGGGAAGGGCCCGCGTGGCCCCCACGTGGGTCAGCCAGCAGGACCCCGTGGCGGGGAGTTGGTGTCGCCTGTCTGCGGGGGCAGGCGACCTTGTCCCTGGGATTTTCCAGGCAAGAATAACTGGAGTGGGTTGCTGTTTCCTTCTGCAGTGTATGCTTAGTGACTTAATTGCTGCCTGGCTGTCCCAGGCTTGCCCCAGGCTGTTTTTCCACCAGTGTATTCAGAAGGGGTCCTGTGTGCACAGCTCCACCCCGCACTGGGCATTTCCCGCTCTCTCGGTGTGCCTATCTGTTGAAGTAAAGAACTGTCTTGCTGCTCTCAGGGGCATTCCTCCAAGTCCCACGAGCATGAGCATCTCGCTCAGGCCATTAGTCCTGCGGACTTCCACGTCTCTCTGAAGTTACCACTTCACACCTTTGCCCATCTCCCCCAGGGGCCTCTCTTTCATGTTGTATTAATATATAGAATTTCCTGGGATATTCCAGATTTTAGTCCCTTGTCAACATTGACTACTTGCCAACTAGTAGTCAGCATTTGTGGAGAAGGCAATGGCACCCCACTCCAGTACTCTTGCCTGGAAAATCCCATGGACGGAGGAGCCTGGTAGGCTGCAGTCCATGGGGTCGCTAAGAGTCAGACACGACTGAGTGACTTCACTTTCACTTTTCACTTTCATGCACTGGAGAAGGAAATGGCAACCCACTCCAGTGTTCTTACCTGGAGAATTCCAGGGATGGGGGAGCCTGGTGGGCTGCCGTCTATGGGGTCGCAAAGAGTCGGACATGACTGAAGCGACTTAGCAGCAGCAGCAGCAGCAGCAGCAGTCAGCATTTAAATCTGTTAACTTTGTCCATGTTGTTGGTTTCAGAACAGAAATCCTTAATTTGTGTGTGTGTGTGTATACTTACGGCTTTTACTTCTGAAATTTTGCTTAAGGGATCCTCTGCTGCCCTAAGTCACAAGGGTGTTTGTCTCCATTTTCTTCTAGTCTCTCTCTGGTTTAACATTTCACATTTTTATTGAGTGCCGAGACCCAGTGAGTGGAAGACAAAGGTCCATACTGTTAGGGCACAGTCAGAAGGTGCGTGGGGTTGTGTCCTGTGGGTTCTGGTCTGCACACAGGCAGAGGGACTGGCTAGGGGAGGGCAGGGTGGCCCAGGGTACGTGTTGTGCATCGAGTCAGCAGTGAGATGGCCAAAAGCTTCCTTGGGCTCCTGGGGACGCCCAGACTCCACCGGGATTCTTTGTGGTATTGAGCCACGGGCGTGAAGGTTCAAGTCTCAACACTGAGGCAGCACAGGGTGGGAGAGCATGAGCTTTGGGGTGTTCTGCCCCATTCTCTTCTCGGGGCACTGGATTCACCCTGGAGCTTTGGTTGTAATCAGGTAATTTGTCTGGGAAATGGGCTTGATGGTCACCAACCAAAGAGAAGGGTAAAAGGAGCAAAGTGGAAGATGTCTGTGACGGGACCCTATAGGTCCCCTGACCTGTCGGCCCACGATTCCCATGGTAACTGAACCGACACTGGGGGTGGATAGGTGGCAGGAGCTGTGCACCGCGTTCACGTTCCCGCGCATCCGCTCGGGATCCTGGGGGCTCTCACTGACCTGCTTCCAAATCCTCCAGCCTCCCTGTTTCCTTTGGCGCCTGTGTTCCACAGAAAGGAGCTGGCCAAGGTAAACCAGCTGTGAAGTAAGAGAAGCAAGTCTTCTCCAGTGTCCTTGTGAGAGTCAGCTCCAGACTGTTTACACCCAGAGGAGGCATGAGGAACTGGTGCAGCCTGTTTGAACCACCCTTCCCAGCACCCCTGTAATTACAAGCCCGTTGGGTTTCAGGCAGAGTCCACCGTCTCTGCTCTGATCCCCGATTATGCAGATGTTTCTGTCAACTCCAGCCTCAGACTCAGTTTAGCTGACCCAGATAAACCAAGGCTCATCTGACGCTGGGTTCTCAGGCCTGGGGGCTGAGGAGAGCCAGACACACAGGCAGCCCAGAGCCCCAGTGGGGGCCTGTGGGTAGGAAGGGTAGAGTGGCTGAGATGCACTTAGGACAGCCGGCAGGTTGGGTTTCCGGGGAGCCCCAGGCAGGACCAGGCGATTGGGTGGAGGGAGGCGGGAGTGTGGTTTCTGGGGAGCTCTGGTCAGGAGGGGTTCTGCTCCTTCGGCCTGGTAAGTCCAGCCTGTGGGAACCACCACCCGCAGTGCCCGGGAGCCGAGTCCTGCTGCCTCTGTCCGCCCCCACCTGCCTCCTGGAGGACAGCCTGGTTCCTTTCTCCTGCTTTCCTGCTCTGGTCCCCACTGCTGTGCCCCGGAGTCAGCAGGCTACTCAGACCTACCCTCCAGGGCTTCCCCCTCCCACACCCCAGTGTTCCCTGAGCACAGCACCCCTCAGGATGATGGCCCGACCCTCAAGATTTTTCACTGTCTGACTGACCCCATCTCCCAGGCATCCCACTGCACCCAGCCCCCTGCTGAGTCCCTAGCCGTCCCCCTGCATTCTGTGTCCCACGTGCAGGTTCTAATGAACTCTCAAGGCCAGGTCTCCATGCTGCCAGACATCTTCATTGCCCTCTTCTGTGTGGTCTGTGGAGGTGGAGACGGTGATACCTGATGAATGTCCCTGTGTGTGGACTAAAGTGATAGCCTGTCTCCAGCCCACATGCAGCCTTTGCCTTGAGCAGAGGGCAGCAGGCAGATGTCGCAGGAGCGTCTGGGCGCCCATTGTCGTGAACACTCCCCTGTCCCCTTGGCCCCAGCAGTGCCAGCACTTAAACCTGAAACGCACGCTTTCATAAACATCCTCCTCATTCCTTGCTGCTTTTCCGATTTCTAGAGTTGTCATTTAAAGATGTGTGATATGTGCCAATGCGAAGGGCTGTACCTATGTGTACCTTGTTAAGAAATATCTTTTCCTTTTCCCTAAAGCTTTTCCCAAGGGTTTTGAAAAGCAAAGAGGTGGACAGGTTTCTGGGAGCCAATGTGTTTTAATATTGATTGCCGATTTGAATATTGTTGGTAACAGTGAGATGAAAACCAGGTCTGCATCGTAGCTTCATGTCGGCTGTCAAGTCTGGCGAGCTGTCACTGTCTTAGCTCTTTTTGCCACCAGTTCAGCAATACCAAGTTTGTGTTTTGTTGGTTATGTTTTTCATCCTGCTGTAAATTTCAAAATGACAGCAAGGCCCTATTTTAAGGGAAGTGAACATGTGAAGTCACTCGTGACTGGTTGTAAAATGCTTGCTTTCTCCTTCCTAAAAAGGGGCCGCTAAAGGATGGAGTTGGAAGCTCAGGTTCAGCGTCTGTGTCTTGGTGAGCTGCTGTTCCCCAGGATTCTGGTTCCCATGGGAGTGGAGCCATCTCAGCCTATCCAGAGCTCTGGCCTCAAAGACAGCTTTTCCTGAAGGGGCCACAGTTCCCTGCTCTCCCGATGCCCGTCTCCGTGTGTTCTTTTTGCAAGGGCTTCCTGCCGCTCCACTGTAGCCTCTTCCTCACCTGACTATCTCAGCACGAGATGGAGGAACTCAGGTTGTTTGAACTGTTCATAAGTCAGAAGTGCACAGCAGAGAGAGGACTGTGCCCTTTTCGGTGGAAGTCAGTACTAGCCTTCCATGTTCTCTAGGAACTTCCAGATTGACCCTAAACAGAGATGAAATATGAGAGTGCTCAGCCAGGCACAGACTTTTAGAAATTGCAAAACTGGAAAAAAGGTGACTATGGTTTTTAAAGACAGTGGGAAGAAAGGGTTGCAAATACAGTAGATTATTTTCCTGTCGTGTTTCCTCAAGGGCTTCAGTATCAGCTACATGATGTCCTTTCTATGCAGCAGCTCTGGGAATGAGACACAGGAACACTTCAATGTTTCACTCCACATTAGCCACTAATATTTTCTCAATTACTCTTCTGTTATTTATAATTTAGATAATCTAACTCTCCTCTCATGTGAGAAAAAGTAGTCAAGCCTCTCCTTGGCCCTTGTCAAAGCTGATAGAGTCTGAGCTTTGCCATCAAGCCCTGACCTGGAAGCATGTGGAAAACTCTCAGCAGCAGCCCAGCCTCTAGGGCTGCTACTGTGGGGTCCTGACAAACTGCAACTTCCTTGAGCCTTGGTGTCCTCATCTTAACATGGGGACAGTTATTGCTGCTCATTAAGGCAGAGGCAGTATTTGGCGTGTAAAATACCTCCTATGGTGCTTGACATGTGGTGGGTGCAGTAGGTGGGAAATAGTATTTGTTGCTCTAATTGCAAAGTAATAATAATCCAGCATATGGTGACATCAAGGCAGTAGACAACTTGCTGCTGCTGCTGCTAAGTCGCTTCAGTCGTGTCCGACTCTGTGCGACCCCATAGACAGCAGCCCACCAGGCTCCTCTGTCTCTGGGATTCTCCAGGCAAGAATACTGAGAACCTGATAATTCCAGTAATGCTCCAAAAGTCTTTAGCCAGGGGTCTGTAATGTTAATTATAAAATTACTTTAATTGGAGCTACTAAAAAATTGTTTCTATTGTTGTTTTTCATCTTTCTAGTTAGACATTCCCTACTTTGGGAAGCTGTCCCTGTCCCTCAGTCTGTGAGATCCCCCTTGGGTGCCCTCAGCCCCTCACTTCCCTCCCGCACAACCCTTCTCACGCTGGTCTGCTTCCCTCCCTTGGCCCATGGGCCATGCAGAAGCTCCGAATCTCGGTTTTGTCTGCTCCTGCCAGTGGTAGCTTGTCATCTAACAATGCAGGGGGCCTTTGAAGTGGGAGGGGCGCAAGCACTTAAAAGCCGGCCGGCGTGGAGGTCTGGCGCTCACAGCGTGGCTCTGTCTCCTAGGTCGGGAACTACAAGCGGACGGTGCGGCGGATCGACGATGGCCACCGCCTGTGCACCGACCTCATGAACTGCCTGCATGAGCGGGCACGCATTGAGAAGGCGTACGCGCAGCAGCTCACCGAATGGGCCCGGCGCTGGAGGCAGCTTGTGGACAAGGGTAGGGAGGCCAGCATGGGGCGTCTGGGGCAAACCGTCCACCCTCTCTGAGCCAGTTTCCTCTCTTGGAAGATCAGGGCAGGAGTTTGTCTCACAGTCTGGGAGCTGTGATTTTCTCCCAGCAGCACAGGCCAAGTGAGCTTTCCTCCTCTTTCCTGGGGACACAGGACTCCTGTCCTCCAGCAGCATCCGAGCCTCCCGTGGCAGTCCTTGTCAGCAGAGGACATGCTGCGCTTGCTGAGTTAACTCAGCAGCTCCATCGAGGCCCAGACTCTAGTAGCCTCCTGTCCAGTCAAGGGCCTTGCTGCTCAGCACCATGGTTTCTGGCACCAAGACTGCATATTTGTAAGTTCGGCCAAGTAGCCAGTCAGGCAAGACTCAGTGGTGACATCCGGCAAAGTTGAACTGGTCTCCTACATTGCAGACAGATTCTTTACCGACTGAGCCACCAGGGAAACCCATTATATGATGCAGGTTTTACCTCCCTTCTGTCTCTCGCAAAACACTCAGACAATTCTAGAGCTCAGTGAGAGCGCTACCATGGATGTGTGGATGGTATTCAGAATGCACTTCCCAGCAGTAGAGGGGAGCTTTATTGACTACAGGATTTCCTGGGAAAGAAGTGGGTTTGTGGGCATTTCTCAGGGTGGGTTTGGAGGGGCTGACCAGGGGAAGCTAGACCAGGATGAGGGGCCCCCAGGCATCAGGGGTCTAGACTCACTCCATGTCTTTCCCCGGATGCTGACATGGGCAGCCTGGGGAGCAGAGAATAGCACCCTGGTGCAGAGTCGGGTGGCCATGCGTGGGTGAGGCGTGGCTGGAGTGGGCCGGCTCCTCCAGGAAGCAGTGGCTGTCATTATTTTATTTCCACCTGCCTGAGTCCCTCTCTCAGGATCCAGCTGTCAGCAGTGTCCATACTGCTTACTCAGAGCCTGAGGTTCACAAAGCACTCTTTATTTCCGCCTTTGTGGGTCCTGGTCCCCTCGGCAGGACCAGGAGCTGCTCATCTTGTAGACGTGAGAAGCCAGAGGTCCTGAGGGGCTAACAGTTACTCTCGCACACACACCATATGTCTCTTGTCAGTATCCACTCCAGCAGTCATTGTCCTCTGGGAGCACCCTGAGGGCAGGCCCTGTGTCCTCCTGTTCCATCCTCAGCTTCTGTCACAGCCCATCTCTCTGTCACCTCAGGCCAACTACATCCTCAGCAAAATGACAGGTCAGATTAGGAGTTTCCTTCCTGAGATCAGTGACTGAGGTGACCCAGGCAACCCTCCCTGCTGTCTGGAGAGCTCCATCCAGGCCAGAGCCAGCCAGATTCCTGTCTCCTCCTCTCCTTCCCCAGCCTGGGGCTTCCATTCTGCTGAGGGCTCAGGCCTTCATTCCACAAGCTGTTTCCAGGGCCCAGTTCCTCGTGGAGGGAATGGGCCTCAGGGGAACGTGTGGTCCCACACAGGGGAAGCCAGGAGCCAGCAGGAGCCCGAGGGGTGGGCTCAGACTGGCCTGGCAGAGAGGTCAGTTCACTTCAGAATGCCCTCCTTCAAAGGCCAGCCTCAAGCAAATCAAAACTTCCAAGATGAAGAAACTTCATCTTGGAGTTTTTCAAGAGCTCAGTGTCTTTACAAAAAGGAAATCTGTGTAATCCCCCAGTTTCCCTAACAAAAGAAAACAGATCCAGCTTCAGTTCCTTATTCTCTTCTGGATCCCAGGAACTGAAAAAGGAACAGCACTAAGAAAAATATCTGAAACAGCCAAAAGGAAGCCTCCCAGCCAGGCAGGCAGACTGCCAGCCTCAAACCCCATCCTAAGTGCCGAGGTGGGCTCACAGAGGGAATCCCCTCCCAGAGCCTGTCTGGGCCCCACAGTGCCAAGTGACCCACCAGCTTCTCTTCTGTGCCAGGGCCCCAGTACGGGACGGTGGAGAAGGCCTGGGTGGCCGTCATGGCCGAGGCGGAGAAGGTGAGTGAGCTGCACCTGGAGGTGAAGGCCTCGCTGATGAATGAGGACTTCGAGAAGATCAAGAACTGGCAGAAGGACGCCTTCCACAAGCAGATGATGGGAGGCTTCAAGGAGACCAAGGAGGCTGAGGACGGCTTTCGGAAGGCACAGAAGCCCTGGGCCAAGAAGCTGAAAGAGGTGCATCCGGCCCAGGGTCCTGCCCCGCCCGCAGGCACCCCTCCCACCCGCTGCCTGCTTCCCCCGGACAGTCCTCCTGCCCCCCCGGTGTTGCTGCCACTGCCCAGGCGCAGGGGGCCTGCTGAGTGCCTCGTGTGCCGTTTTTACAGAACCCTTATCCACCCATTTTCCTGTCCTGGGAGCAGGGTGAGACCCACACACACAGCCTAGAACTCAAAACTGAAGCACTTCCCCCCGCTCCCACCCCCATGTCTTGAACCTTCTGGTCTGTCAGAATAGTAAGTCCTAGTTGCCAAAGGTTATCTGAGATGAAACCGTTGAGGAATAGTGCTTTTTAAGCAAGCTTCCTAAAACCCAGATTCCCAGGCCCTACCTCTAGAGATAGTGGTCAGGAGGTCAGAAGTGGGGCCTATTCACGCTCAGTTTTAATAATCTCCCAAGTGATGCTGTGCCTGCTGGTCTGTGGACTACATTTTGAATAGCACGGTTTTAGAAGAGCTGTTGGTGGCATGCAAAAATGCTCTCAACCACTAACAAGGCCACTCCCAACCCTGAACTTTTAAATGGTTCTTTCCCTTATATGAGTTTTTCTCTCAAATTTGCAATGATGCTGATACTCATTATTTTACAAGTAGCAAATGGAAATCATCAAGCCTCACCCAGCCTTGGTTCTCCAGAGACTGTCATAACTACACCCCAGCCCTTAGCATAGGCAGACCTGGAGCCTGGGCCACCCCATTGCTAAGGGTGCCCCTACTTCCTGCCAGTCCCATCCCCATCACGGACTTCTCTCAGGAACCGCACTGCCTCCCTCCCTCTCAGAGTCACCCTGAGCAGACTTCCGTCTCCGGGTTGTGACAGCAGGCTTTCCTTGTCTACTCCGTGTCTTGTCTATTTTGCCACATCCCCTGTCTCTCCTTTCTTGTCTCTGGTCCCATTTGTGATGATGGACTGCCTCATGAGGCTCTGGTTACAAACTCAGCTTTCTGCTCTAGAATGAAATCTGTGACTTTGGCTCAGTTAAGAAGCATCTATTAAATTACACACACACACACACACACACACACACACCCCATATCTATAGATATGTGTGTGTATTCATGTAAAATAGTCGTTAAAAATATGGAATGTGGCCTATAACCCTTTCTCCCAACGTTACACTTCTCTTGTGTTAGGTTTCCAGCTGCTGAGCCAGCTCTTCCCTCAGGCCCACACCTCCGTCACAGTCTCGCTGCAGGTCACCTGTGTGGCTTTCTCCAGCTGTTCTACGTACAGCTATAGCCCAGACCCACCAGTGCACCTGCCTCTCTTCCCTGCTTGCTTCTCCTCCTCGGCGTTTGTCAGCCACTGCCTTACTGTTTCCTCTTTCTTGCAGCTGCCTCCCCCAGCTAGACGGTGAGCTGCGTGAAAGCTAGGCTCTTTGTCGAGCACTGTACTCCTTCTGCCTAGACGGTGTCTGACAACAAAGCAGGCACCCCGTCAGTATTCGCTGAAAGAGCTCCTCTGTTTTAACGTGCTGTGATTATGCTGGACACACAGCTTTGCACCTGATCTTCCCTGTCCTCTTAAGAGTACAGGCACTGCCCACAGTCTGTGTAACCTTGAGCGAGGATTTTGACCTTTAAATGTGGTGTTTGGGAACTCCTTCTCCCTGTAGGTTGAAGCAGCGAAGAAGGCCTACCATGCAGCATGCAAGGAGGAGAAGCTGGCAATATCCCGCGAGAACAACAGCAGAGCTGACCCGTCCCTCAACCCTGAGCAGCTTAAGAAACTGCAAGACAGAGTAGAGAAGTGCAAACAGGATGTTCTTAAGGTAAATCGTGCGGGTTTTTTTGCATGTTGAGAGCACGTGCCTCACCCGTGCACGTGTCTGGCGTGTGACGAGCCTTTGTCACTGCTCAGTCAGATCCATGGACAGATGGCTGCATCAGTGAGATCACCCGTCACCTCACCACAGCCCTGAGTGCCGCCTCAGGACAGGGCGGCACTGAGCACTGGGCAGGCAGGGGTGTGACTCCTGTGCGTGGCGGGCAGGGTGCGGGGTGGCCGGGGTGGCCGCAGGCAGGAGGCAGGAAGGACTAGCTTGTGAATGTCAACAGCAGGGAGCTGATGGGCGAGCTGGTATGGAGGGCTGTGAGGACCGGTGGGCTTGACAGGCCAAGTAAAGGCCTGGGACATTGCTGACAGAGAGCTGCTGGAAAAAGCTTTAAGAGCCTGGGAAGGGAGGGCAGATGTGAGCAAGGGTTCCAGAGCCCTTAGCTCCCAGCTTGGCCCCTGGCCCCACTCCCATCCTGTGCCCTCTTCCAAGGGCTGGTGGTGGCTGGAGGCTGTCACCATCAAGGGCCTGCCCTGCTGCAGTGTCCACAGAAGGAAGTCCCAGCCTGGTTTTGGAGAGAGAGGTGAAGTTAGAGATGAGCTGAGCACTGAGCTTCAGGACTAGGGCATGATGCCCAGAGGGGAAGCAGGGGTCCTGAGCCTCAGAAGAGCTGCCGAGGGAAATAGGGGAATTAGGCAGCTGCACGTCTGTTTTGTGGTGGAGGAAATGGAGGAAGCTCGGAGCGGCCGCCCAGCGGTGTGACCATGAGAGAGCTGTGCCCTCTACGAAGCTCCTCACTGCTGCCCCCAAGTGGGGGCAGAGACGCTGCTCCAGAAGCAGCAGGGCCGGGCCTGAGGCCTGCAAAAGCTCAAGGAGGGCCACTCCCTGCTCAGAAGGCCCCGTATTGTCGTCAGCAACAGAAGAGCAGAGAGCAAAGGCCACCCCCCGATCCATGGTCAAAGCCCCTTTCAGGGTCTTGAGAGTGAGAACGACTGTGATAAATGGGTGACCCCAGCCCCACCATCCCTCCCTCCACCGTAGGAAGCTCCATCACGCTGATGGTCCCCTTCACTGTCAAAGTCATATGTTGGGGGGCGGGGCAGGGAAGACTGTGTGGGTTTCTGACCTCATGCACATCCCTGCAAGGGAAACATGCTAACTTTAGACTTGTCACACTGTCCCTAAACACCCTCGAGAAAAGGCTACACCTATGTTCGTAGTTTGTTTCTGGTGAAATCCCCTCTTGAGGACAGTTGGGAAGGAATAACTGTGTGTCGGGGGGTGTCATCAGGGAGGAAGGTGGTGTCATGGGCTGGAGGAAAGGGAACCAGGACTGTCTGAATGTCTTGGTGCAGCTCAGTGCCCATTGTCTGTCACCTTAAGTATCAGGATACTGTGAAGTAGAAGTATTCTGTTTGCTGAAAAGGAAAGTGAGGCTCCCAGAAATGCACAGCACAGGTCTCCGTGGAGCTCAGAGCCCTGTGGTCCTGCCTTAAAGGCAACTGGGGAGCCACTGCTGCTGTGGGCAAGACCTGGGGCACAGTCCTTCCCCATGCGAGAGGGGCATGGTCACTGGCTCTGAGGGACTGCCTCTTCCCCAGTGGCTGCCTTCTGGGTCTTACTCCAGCTGAGAGACCCGGCAGATGCCAGGAGTATGGTTGTGTTTCAGAAGTGGAGGGGCTGGAACTTGAACTTGGAGTTCTGTCAGACTCTGGAGCTTGTGCTCTTCAGGTTTTGGAATCTAGAGGGGATAGGGGACTGAGACACTTTTGCCAAGGGTGCCTTTGGAGGTAGAGAGGGCCTCAGGATGAGCCTGGGAGGCCTGGCTGTGTGGGGGGTGAGGAGGACTGTTCACAGTCCAGCCTGGGGGAGAGGGGAATGTCCTTCAGGAGCCATGTGGGGTCTGAGTCCTCTAGGCAGAAACTTAGGTGCAGAGGAGACAGACTGGGGTGCTTCTTGGGTGCAGGGTCACCCACAGTGGCAGGCTTCATGTTGTCACCCGAGGAGTAGTCTAGCTGTGATGGATTTGGACCTGGTGGAGGGAGATGATGCCCCAGAGGTGGGCAGGGTGGTGCAGAGCCAGGCTCGCTCGCTCTCGGGCAGAGGGGAGCGGGCTGAGTGGAAATGAGTCTTCATTCGCGTGCCTGGCCCCTGTTGTAGAGCAAAGAGAAGTACGAGAAGTCCCTGAAGGAGCTGGGCCAGAGCACGCCGCAGTACATGGAGAGCATGGAGCAGGTGTTCGAGCAGTGCCAGCAGTTCGAGGAGAAGCGCCTGCGCTTCTTCCGGGAAGTCCTGCTGGAGGTGCAGAAGCACCTGGATCTGTCGAACATGGCCAGGTGAGTGTCCTTCGCCGGGGAGCTCGGGGTTGCTGCTCTCCAGACTGTGGGGAGGGGTGGGGGTGGTCTCAGAGCCCGCCTGCGGCCCTGTGGGGTCCTGCCATCCAGGACGGCTGCTTGCTGGCCCAAGTCTGATGGCCTCCTGCCACGCTCTGCCAGCTCCGGGTGCAGAGCTCTGCGTCTGGGCAGGGAGGGAGGGCTGCAGCTTGGACTGGCTACAGTGACACATTTGAAATCAACCCGGGGGCAAGTCCAGTAGTCCCCCAGCTGGTGCACCCAGGCCAGGGGTGGCCTTAGTGTGAGGACCTTCACAAGCTCCTTCCCATCCAGAGCAGCTGCCTGCCAGCCTGCTGCTGGACTTCCAGGGCCTCAGGGCCTTGGGCAGCACAGTTCGCGAGCCTCACTGCTGAATGAAGACACAAGGCCATGATATTTCTTCCCCACTTTCCTCATCTTTGGTCCCATGACACCTTCATCAGGGCAGAGGTCTGTGCTAACCCCAGGCCTCAACGTGTCATCCACACAGCCGAGCCGTTTAGAAATGACCTACAAGTCAGAGCTTGTTGTCAACAGGGAATTACCTTCTTTTTGTCTCCTTCTAATATTGAAAAATAAGAAAAGCATTCAGTTGTTCAGCTGCTGTGCCAACAATTAATGAGTCGTTACGAGTGTCTGTGCAGTCGGTGACATTATTCCCCATCTCAGTGATGAGGAAGTAGAGGCTAGGCCTGGTTTGGTCACTTGCCCAAGGCTGCCCTGCAGGCAGAGGCGGGGTGGGGCTACCAGGCTCCTCTGTGTGGAGTAACTGCCTTGCCTCACTTAGTCCTCCAAGCCACCCTGAGGAACAGATGGTCTAATAGTGTCCTAGGGCCGCCATCGTAAAATGCTGATACCTGGGCAGCCTACAACAACAGAAATTTATTCTCTTGCAGTTCTGAAACCAAGGTGTCAGCGGGCCTCGCTCCCTCTGGCGGCTCTGGTCTAGGGGAGGGTCCTTCCCTGACTTGCAGACGCATCCCTCCAGGCACACAGCCATCTTCTGGGTCTTCACATCGTCCCCTCTCTGTCCCTGTGTCCCAGTTTCCCCCTTTTTATAAAAAGGTGGGTTTTTAAATTTACAGATTACCTCTGTAAAGACCCCATTTCCCAACAAGCTCTCATCCTGAGACCCCTGGGGTGACACCAGCAGTATCTTTTTTGGAGGACATGGCTCACCCCATAACAGGTGGGTTGTGCACACTGGACAGCGTGGGCACAGGCCCCAAGAGGGGGAATGACTCCCGGCCACACAGACCAGAAGCGAGAGCTCCAAGACCTAGCGTGGTGGTCCTGTCCCTCACGGGCAGCTTCCTAGGGAGGCGAGCTGCTCCGGGCTGTGGAGCAAAAGCAGGAGTTCCCCCAGCTGACCGACGGCTTGTGCAGCCCCCACAGCACTGGCCAGTCTTCACTTGCTGAATGTAAACCTACCAGCTTTTTTGAAGGGGTGAGGAGCAACTTTCCTGACACTCAGTTGTGGACCTGGTGAAATGGAACCACCGCAGACTGAGGCCCTTGTGGCCTAGATGCCAGCACCTTTTATATTATCTGACGCAGAACAAAACCAGGTTATTGCCTCCTGGTTTGATTTGTCAGAACCTGAAGCTGTGGCTTCTACGCCACGGCTGTCATTTTTCCCCTTCTGTGTGCATCACGGCCAGATGACTGTCCAGCGCACCAGGGCAGGCGTCTGATCTGCACTGTGACGCCGACCCTGATGTGGCTGCAGGCCTTGATGCCGACTCTGGGCAGGCCCTGGCCAAGGCTGACTGGTGGCCTTCCAAAAGAGTCATGCTTTTCTCTCTGATTTAGCTACAAAAACGTTTACCGTGACCTGGAGCAGAGCATCAAAGCCGCCGACGCAGTGGAGGACCTGAGGTGGTTCAGAGCCAATCACGGGCCAGGCATGTCCATGAACTGGCCCCAGTTTGAGGTAGGAGGACCCGCTGGCCTGGGTGGGACCTGGGCCCACAGCGCCAAGTGCTGCACTTTCTCCTTCCAGCTCAGAGTTGGCCTGTGCCCTGTTGACATGGCAGCGTTTGCATACGGCCACCTTAGAGACCAAGCAGATGTTTAGTGTTCCGAGGGGCTTTGGGCACTGCTGAGGGGCCTTCTGAGTCTCTGGCAAAGGTGCAGTTATGTTCTTTGTGAGAACTGTGACGGTCCCCTGTTGACCCTCGGCATTCCCTTTGTGGAGAGGCCCTGGTGGCCCCTGCTCAGCCCTGCAGGATGGCCAGGGAAGGAGTGGCCACCGTGCTCCAGGCCTGGAGTGCCAGGGACACCAGCTCAGAAGCCGCTGGCCCAGGGTGGGAGCAGGCACGGTCTCAGAGTGTATGTTCTTACACAGAGGGTCCTTTTCTTATTTCCTTACATAAACTCAGTCAGCTTTGGTGCGGGATTAGCTTTCTTTTCTCATTTTCATGGGTCCAAGCTATCCAGTGTCTTTACACACAAATTCAAGGTTCTAGAGCCCTCAGGACTTCCAGTCTGCCAGTTGAGTTCCCAGTACACGGGCCCCTGAAGGCCCCAGAAAAGGCAGTGGCCACAGTCCTAGGACCTGCCCTCTGGGGGCAGGGCTCTCCCTACGTCATGGTGAATCAGGGGCTGGGGAAGCTCCACGGGGCCACCGCAGCTGCCTTCCCCGGGAGGGGCTGAGGCAACCCCTCGGCGCTGGGCTCCGGCCACCTGGCTTCCTCTGACTCATCACGGCCAGAGCCCAGGCTGCGCTCAGACCTGCCTCACCACCTCCTCGCTGTGGGATGCTGAGCAGGTCCTT
Organism: Ovis canadensis; assembly: GCF_042477335.2. Taxonomy (NCBI): domain Eukaryota; kingdom Metazoa; phylum Chordata; class Mammalia; order Artiodactyla; family Bovidae; genus Ovis; species Ovis canadensis. Next base: position 225,447,493 of record NC_091247.1, on the reverse strand, counting down.
TGCCCTGGTTGTGCCTCAGTTGCCCCATGTGTAATATGGGGATGACAGTGGTACCTATCTTCTCTGTGGCCGGGGCTTCAGTGGCCTGGTCCATACTGGGTCTTGTCCCAGGGCCCCCCACACAGAACTTCGTCTAGCCCCATCGTAGCTTGGCATCTTTTCAGCCCTCATACCAGTGCCTTTTTTCTGGAGCTTCTCAAGAAAGCTTTTCCACGTGATGATGTGGGTCCCTACAACTGAGCCCTCCCCCTGCCCCCAACAGGGGCCAAGAGCAGAGTGGAAGTGGTTCTGGAGGAAAATGCACAGCCCCACTTCTCCTCCCCCTGGTGAGGCTACTGGTGTGCACCCCTGGGTTCTAGAGACCCCTTGTGATATGCACCCCTCAAAGCCTTGATTCCCTTAGGACTGCAGGTCCCTACCCAGGAATAGAATGGTCTGGAAAGGAACACTTGACAGGCAGTCTTGCTGTCATGGGTATCCTGACCAGGGCCCATGGTGGCTCTTCTCTGTGGGCCCCTTGAGCTGGGAATGCATGCCTGCATGTGGCACACGCCTGCAGCTCTCACAGGGCTCTGCTGGACTTTCTCTAATGGAATGATTTGTTTTTATTTTCCATGCCACAAGGATGAAGTAAGTTCCTGTTTTATGGTTAACTTGTTGAATTCCAAACCTCCTGCGGTGTGGTCAGCCCCTGTGGGTCTGTGTGTGGCATCCACAGCCTCGTCTGACAGCATGTGCTGGTTAAAGAACCAAGGCCGCAGTATGGCCCGGGCTGTGGTTGTCCACGTTAACTGCAGGCCCTTCCCTTCACGGTCGGCCAGCTATTGATCGCGCTGGCCCTTGGAAGCCACCCTGTCAGGACAGATTTATATTTAGAAGGTCACTATGGGGACTCTGAATTCCAATCGAGTTCTCAGTCAGCTTATTTCAGTTAAGAAAATAGGCGACCTCAGTTTGGGATTGGGGGCCTAAGTCTGCCACCAACTGTACGTGGGCGAGTCACTTTTCTTTCTGGGCCTCGGTTTCCTCAAGTGACAAATTGGCAGTTAGACTTGATGTTTCTAAGGTGGCTTCTGTAACTACATGTGAGCACAGCTGTGGGCTCGGTCATCCCAAATATTAATTCAGATAAAGTGATTTGATAATGGGTAAAGTTGGCCGGGTGGGAGAATTCATCACATGTGCACACACACGTGCTGTTCTCCCCGTTTCCAGAACAGTTGATGAAAGCCTGTTCACATGCTGGGAACAGTGAGCCTTCAGAGACATAAGCTGGGTGCTTTGTTGCCCCACACGCTGTTCAGGTGGGAGAGGACAGCCCTGGCTGGGCGAGTGCCACTCCTCAGGGTCCCCAGGGTGCGGGAGCCCCTGCACCTGATTCTGTGTGCACCCAGGGCCCGCTTCCCGAGTCACAGGCTGGCTCAGGTCCTGCACCCAGCTCTTTTGCCTCACTGGGAACGTCAGTCAAGAGGTGGATGGGAGGGTCTTTAGCACTGCATGCCAGCCCCTCAGAGGGACTCTGTCTGCTTTGGAAGCATGAGGAAACTTGGCAAGGCCTGGGGGTCTGGAGGCTGAGTGCCACAGGGCTGGGGTGGGATTGGATGGGGAGGACACCTGGGACTGGAATGCAGAACCCCTGAGTGTTGGCCCCAGTGTTCTCACCAGCTGTCTGCCCCTGGAGTCTGGGCCCCTGAGGAGTGCCCACCTTGTGTGGCGAGGAGGGCCAGTGGTGGGCGTCACGGGCCTGGGGTCGCTGGGAGGCAGGGAGAGCAGACACAGTGCGGCGAGGCGCCACACTGCGTGGGGCCAGCCAGCAGCTCGTGGCTGTGGCGTTAGGCTCGTGTGGCCTCAGACAAATGAACTTCCTGACTTTCTTCCCCGGTGCCTGTTGCTCAGGAGTGGTCTGCGGACCTGAATCGAACTCTCAGCCGGAAAGAGAAGAAGAAGAATGCTGATGGCGTGACCCTCATGGGCATCAACCAGACTGGTGACCAGGCTTCACAGAACAAGCCCAGCAGGTGGGCACTGGGCCCCTCCGTCCCTGGCAAGGCCCCGAGTCCTCTGCCAGGGCTGGGATGCCCCTACCCAGGGAGACTCCCCAGAGGGGCCTTGCAGGGAACCCCGGGGCCTCTTTCCAGATGCTCTGCTGGGCAGCAGCCAAGGGCCTCTCTTGGGAGAATCTTCATTTCACTCAGTGCCAGAGCTGCAGAAAGATCCGGAGAAGGAGCCTTTGCCACAGCGCACTTTGGGCCCCTTGTGACGGAAAGAACTGATGCAGGATGCTGTCCATTGCACGTACCCAGCAGTGCACACGGGCAGGTGGAGGTGACTGGGGGCGTCCTTCATGTGGGGTCAGGGACCTTGGCCAGGTTTGTACTTACTTTCCTGTGCCGTAGGCAGGTGCCTGATTCGAGGGTGGGGCACTCATTGTCCAGTGCCCCCTTCTTCAGATTACCCCTGCTGAGAGCATTGGTTATTCTGAGTTTGGATCGAACAGGTGGCACTGAGGTCCTCAGCTCAAGGAGGGTCAGAGTTCCCAGCAGATGAGCGTTACTGCCCTCCTCAGAGCCGAGGCCGCCCCCGGGGCCCCAAGGCCTCCACACCCTGCTGAGTTTTAACACACGTCAGGCTCCAGGCCTCCTGGGGAGGGTCGGCACGGTTCCAGGGGCCTTCTGTGTTCCTGTGCACTGAAGCCCCCACCCGCGCTCCCTGGGTTGATGTGGCTGCTCGTCACTCAGCTGCTGTGCCAGTGCCTGGGCAGGTGGGCTTGGCTAAGTGACTGCAGGATATGAGCGCGTGCCAGGGGTCAGGCAGCACCTAGGGGCGGGGGTAGGGTGGTCCATACCAGCCAGGGCTGCTGCACACATTCAGCTGCCCAGCACCAACCCCCTGTCAGAAGGTCAGCTGGAGAGAGGTGCCAAGCAGGGATTAGGGTCTGGGGGTCTCAGACATGTGGCCCAGATGCAGGCAGCAGGCAGGCATAGGCCCAGTGCCCCTGGCCAGGCCTGAAGCCTGTGTGGCAGTGGCTGGCCACTGGGGGTCCCTCTGGTGGCATCTAAGGCGTGTCCTCTCCTCCCCTCCCCGCCCTGGCTAAGCCACCCAGCCAGCACTTCGCATGCCGGCTCCATGCTGAGTGACTGGGAGACAAGAAGTGGTGCTGGCCCGGGCAGCCCTGGCCTGCCACCTAGTGGCCGGGCCTGCCTGTGCAGAGTCCACGGCGGGGTCCCCAGGCTTTCTGGGCCTGTCTTACCTCGTTACCATCTTGTTCAGTGCTCAGTACCTGTAGTCGCTGCATTTCATCACCTGCTGTCTTCGCTCAGGCTAGGCTGCAGTCAGAGTTCTCTTTGGTCCCCTCTGGGCCTGGCACACAGTAGGCAGTTAGCACACGGGGTTTTCTCTCTCTCTGGAGCACAGAAGGGGTCCTTCCTTTCTTCCTAGAAAGGATTATTCAACAAGCTTTGGTTCTGATTTGGAAGTTGCAGACCCAGAAGACCCAGGAAGGAGGCTATTGGATCCTTTTGTCATCAGAAGGAGAGGGCGCTAGGGGCTGTGGGGTCTGGAGAGCCCCAGGCTGAGCCCCACAGGCTGTCGGCCTGCTGGCCCTCCTCAGAGGGCCAGGTGGAGGACTGCAGAGAGAAGCCCTGAGCCCAGACGCACCTGTGCTCCAGCAACAGCCTGCACACATGCAGGGCTCCTGTTTAGGACAGACTGTGTTTAGACACAAGGAGGGAAAATGCAAGTCTTGTTCTTTCTTAGACGCTTTAAGCGCATTCAAGAGCCAAAGTGTTGCTAAGTGTTTCACTAAAACATTCTTTCTGCTCCAACAACATACTCCTCCCATTTGACAGGGAGCTGGTTTGTCCCTTCAAATCCTGGCCCTGTGATCTTGCAGCTGGGAGCACCCAAGACTGTGGGGGCTGCCGAGTTGGGGTCCCCTGAAAGCTCTCTCTCTCCCCGTAGTGACCTTAGTGTCCCGGGCAACCCCGAACGGTCAGCGCAGTCACTGTCCAGCTACAATCCCTTCGAGGATGAGGACGACACGGGGAGCACCGTCAGTGAGAAGGAAGACATTAAGGCCAAAAAGTTGGTGAACAAACGTTTCCCTCTGGCTTCCGTCTCGCTCGCGCTCTCTCTCCTCTCTCTCTGTCCAAGGTCTCGCCCCCTCGGCACTCAGGGCAATGCATGAGGCCTGCAGGAGGCAGCCCGGCTGGTGGATGGTCTCTGGCTTCTCGATTTCTCAGGGAGGGAGGCACCAGTTAACAGTCTGTGGTTGCTTTTTCTCTGCCCTGTGTTAACCCTCGTCAAGGTCCAGCCTATGAGCACAGGAACACGGGTGCTGCTGAGGGGCCCGCGCTCTGCAGGAGTGCCAGCCCAGCCCAAGGGCTCCCGGTCTCCCCAGGTGGGGTCTGAGGCTCCGAGCAGGGCCTCAGGCCCCTGCCAGCCCCACGCTCAGGACCACTGGGTCAACCCTTTCTTGCAGCGTGAGCAGCTACGAGAAGACCCAGAGCTACCCCACGGACTGGTCAGACGATGAGTCTAACAACCCATTCTCCTCCACGGATGCCAACGGGGACTCCAATCCCTTTGACGAGGACACCCCCTCGGGGACAGAAGTGCGGGTCCGGGCCCTTTACGACTATGAAGGGCAGGAGCACGACGAGCTGAGCTTCAAGGCCGGTAGGTGGGCGCCCGGCTGGCCTCTGGGGCCACTGCTTCCAGCCTGTCCGTCCGTCCGGCTATTCTGGGTCTTCGTTGCTGTGCACAGGCCTCTCTGTTGGCAGCAAGCAGGGGCTGCTCTGCGGTGGCTTCTCTTGTCGCGCGGCGTAGGCTCCAAGTGTGCAGGCTTCAGCACCTGCAACTTCCGGCTCTGGAGCCTGGGCTCAGTAGTTGTGGTGCAGGGGCTTAGGTGCTCCACGGCATGTGGAGTCTTCCCGGACTTAGGATCTAACCCGTGTCCCCAGCACTGGCAGGTGGATTCTTACCCGCTGCACCAGCAGGGAGGTCCCAGCCTGCTTTCTTTAGGTCTAGTTCCATTTGTGTGTTCCCCGCCCCATCCCACCTTCCATTCAAACATGGCAGATGCTCAACACCAAAGGTTAGAAGACAGCAAGGTGCCCCGTGCCTTTGCCCAAGATGCTACCCCAGCCAGGCTAAGGCCTGCGCATAAAAGACACAGATCCAGGCCATCCGGCTACCCCGCAGGCTCCCTGGAAACAGTGCCTGCGAGTCCCCAGGGGAGCCTTTCTCCAGAGGCCCACAGTGGGCAGAGGGGCCCCCAGCACAGTGGCAGCATCCCCATGGCTCCCAGAGCCTCTTCTCGGGGCTTTGCATTCTACCCTTCCCTGCAGCCCTGCCACCAACACAGTAGCCAACTTTGCTGCCAGTAGCTGGAACCCAGGTTTTATGAAACAGCCTGGATCCTGATCATATGAGCTCTGTGTGTGGAAATTTTCTGTCCTGGTTTCTATTTAATGCCAGCTGCATCCTCTGTCTGAAGAGCACTGTCTTAGAGCCTATTCCCAGAGGTTTGGTCAGCCCGGCTCTAGACAGGCTGGAAGGGAGCCAGGGTTCTTCCTTCCGCCTTGCCCCTCCTCAGAGCCACCCCAGATCCAGCATCACCCCTAGCCCTCCACTGCAGGGGTTGCTGGGCCCTGACTCGGCCAGCACAGGCTGAAGTGTGCCCTGCACTCCCCATCTCTGGGGCAGACCCTGTGTCTGACCTCCTGCCCACCCTGGCTGAGAGCTGTGTCTGACGGCGGCCTTCTCTCAGCTCTCAGAAAGTAGCCAGCTACCCACTCCACCCCAGAGCTGGTCATAGGGTGACTCTGGCTGCTTGTGGGAAGTTCTCATGTGTCTTTAAACACCTTTGTCAGTTTTTTTTTTGGCGGGGAGGGGGCATGCCTTGTGGCTCTCAGGCTCTCAATTGCCCAGTTCAGTGCAGTTCAGTTGTTCAGTCGTGTCCGACTCTTTGCGACCCCATGAATCGTAGCACGCCAGGTCTCCCCATCCAGCACCAACTCCTGGAGTTCACTCAGACTCACGTCCATCGAGTCGGTGATGCCATCCAGCCATCTCATCCTCTATCGTCCCCTTCTCCTCCTGCCCCCAATCCCTCCCAGCATCAGAGTCTTTTCCAATGAGTCAACTGTTCGCATGAGGTGGCCAAAGTACTGGAGTTTCAGCCTTAGCATCATTCCTTCCAAAGAAATCCCAGGGTTGATCTCCTTCAGAATGGACTGGTTGGATCTCCTTGCAGTCCAAGGGACTCTCAAGAGTCTTCTCCAACACCACACTTCAAAAGCATCAATTCTTCGGCGCTCAGCCTTCTTCACAGTCCAACTCTCACATCCATACATGACTACTGGAAAAACCATAGCCTTGACTAGATGGACCTTAGTCGGCAAAGTAATGTCTCTGCATTTGAATATGCTATCTAGGTTGGTCATAACTTTTCTTCCAAGGAGTAAGCGTCTTTTAATTTCATGGCTGCAATCACCATCTGCAGTGATTTTGGAGCCCAAAAAAATAAAGTCTGATGCTGTTTCCACTGTTTCCCCATCTATTTCCCATGAAGTGATGGGACCAGATGCCACGATCTTTGGTTTCTGAATGTTGAGCTTTAAGCCAACTTTTTCACTCTCCACTTTTACTTTCATCAAGAGGCTTTTTAGTTCCTTTGCTTTCTGCCATAAGGGTGGTGTCATCTGCATATCTAAGATTATTAATATTTCTCCCTGCAATCTTGATTCCAGCTTGTGTTTCTTCCAGTTCAGCGTTTCTCCTGATGTACTCTGCATAGAAGTTAAATAAGCAGGGTGACAATATACAGCTTTGATGTACCCCTTTTCCTATTTGAAACCAGTCTGTTGTTCCATGTCTAGTTCTAACTGTTGCTTCCTGACCTGCATACAGATTTCTCAAGAGGCAGGTTAATTGCCCAACCAGGGATCAAACCCATGCCCCCCTGTAGTGGAAGCATGGACTCCTCACTGCTGGACCAGCAGGCAACTCCCTTGGGTTTCCCTACGTTCTTGACTGGGGTTGTTTCCCCCCTGCTTTGTTTACTTTGTTTGTTGATTGATTGACTTTTAATTTTTTATTCTTTCTGAATTTTTTTTTTAAGTTGGGCCCTGTTGTGTGGCTTGCAGGCTTGTAGTTCCCCTGTGAGGGATTGAACCTGGGCCCCAGCAGTGAAAGCACCGAGTCCTAAACACTGGACCGCCAGGGAGTTCCCTCTAAATCTTATCTTTTGGACTTGTCAGCAATTTTATAGATTTAAAATGTCTCATTATCAAAAGGAAACTGAAGTGAATCTTTCTAATCACCAGTTTACGTTTTTACGATTTGGCAGGTTCCAGTTAGTTTTGTCTGTTTTCTGTGTAATTTTCTTCCCCCTACCCCCCTGAGGTCACATTAGTTCCCAGCCACACCACTTCCTCCTGTCTCGAGCGTGCCCTGGCTGCTCCCCGCTTCTCTGCGCCTGCAGAGCCTAGGGTCTCCACCTGGTGAGCTTCCCACCACATGCCCCCCTCTCAGAGCTGCTGCCCGTCTGCTCCTGGGAGGCTTGCCCTGTGAGGCCAGATGAGAAAGAGATACCAGGCTTCCGTGTCGGCCCTGCTGGAGCACAGGAAGCCCCCAGGGTGGGAGGAGAGGGGGTTTCCCACTCGTGATGCCCACCCTGCGGCCTCTTGCATTGCAGGAGCAGCGGTGCTGACGAAGTGGGTCCCCAGCGGCAGGCAGAGAGCCGTCTCTCGTGAGAGTCAGGGAGGGCAGCACGGGGACCAGGTGCTCGCCGCGTGCTGGCGCCTACCCGGGTCCTTCCGTGCTTTCGCCCCTAGTCCTCACAGCGCCGCTCAGTCTCCCAGCAGCTCTGGGACCCCCGGGTGTGGCCCTGCGGGCCTCTGAGTCGGTGCCGCTGCGCGCAGAATGAGGAGTTGGGGGAATGGGGCTAAATAAGACATAACTGCCGGAGGAAACCGGTGCAGCTAAGCCTGAAAAGTGGGCCAGACACCAATGAGAAACACAAAGCTGCAAACTGACCAATAAAGACACCTCCGCAGGCCCATCTTCCGCCAGTTCTCAGAGCTGTCCCTGCGGGCTGGGCACCAGGCCACTCCTTCCGGTCCCCTGGCTCTGGGCTGCTCTGGCCACCCTGAACAGGAGAAGGCCAGGCCTGATCACACCTGCCGTCCTTGTCCTCTCTCCTTGAGAGCCCAGGCTCCTTCTGTCCCTCTCTCATCTCCGTATCCCCTCCACCTCCCAGGGCCTTGGTGCGAAGTAGAGGCTCCTCCTTACTTGAGTAAACAGAGGCTCAGTCAGACTGCAGTGGCACCCAGAGCTGCGGGGAGAGTCCAGGACCATGCCAGCGCGCTCTGGGTGCTGGAAAAGCTTGGTTTCTTCAAGTCAGAGGACAGATGCTCTGAGCTTGGTGCTGAGAAGAGAAGAACGGGCCCCCACGCCTCCCACAGCTGCAGTCTAGACACAGACTAAAGGAAGGCATGGAGACCACGGCAGCAGTGCTGGAGGAGATTCGAGAAGACCGTGTGGGCCAGGCCAGGGGGAAGGGCTGCGGGGGTGGCACAGACCCTGCGGGACAGGGCCTCGGACCTGCCTGGAGCAGTCAGAGGGCAAAATCCTGCAGTCTCTGCAGGAGCTTCTCGGGCAACTGAGACTGGCATGCTTGAGGGGCACTGTATGAGAGATGGGGGTCTTTAATCTCTCAGAGCCACCCCCCACTGGATACACAACTTCAGACACGACTTAGTAGAGAAAGAGCCAGGCCCTCATCCTGCCAGGAGAATGCCTGCGCCTCCCACCCACATTAGAGACCCTCAGTGGGCCCAGGGTGAGGGCTCACCAAGACCACTCCCTTTTTGTCTTGCAGGGGACGAGCTGACCAAGATAGAGGATGAAGATGAGCAGGGCTGGTGCAAGGGGCGCTTGGACAGCGGACAGGTCGGCCTGTACCCTGCGAATTACGTCGAAGCGATCCAGTGACAGGCCGGTGGGCTGGCTGGTGGAGGGACGGAGCGGAGGTCCAGCAGCTCTGTTAGCCGTTGGCCCCAGGCAGCGGCCCCTCCAGCCAGCCATGTGGGCATCCACTCCTCTTCCTGCAAAAGATGATGGGTCCATTGCTCTTTGCTTTATGGTGTCTCTTGAAGGCAGACAAGCTGGTCATTTCACCTGGAACTCGGCCCCCTTTCCACAGTGCAGATGGAGAGAGCCGATCACAGGAAGCTGCAGGACAACAGGAATCACCGCCCCCCGCCCACCGCCCCCACGCTGTGTGTTGGCTTATTATGGATCCGTGTATTCTTGACCTTGTCTTTCCTCCTCTCCTCCACATTGATGGTAATGGTGGGATCCACTAATCCTTGCTCCACTGATTCCTTTCTATGACAAGCCCCATCACCTGCTAAAACTTAAATGAACAAACTTACATGCCATTTTCTGAGTGAACACTTTTAGGTTTTTAATTTAAAGGCTGTGTACAGTTACTTTTTTATATTCCCATTCTTGCGTTCATTTATACTTAAATTATGACATAGGTCAATGTCCCCCAGTAGTCTTGAGGCAGTGTCTCTGTTTCCATGCTGTTCTGTGAATCACCCATGCCACTGCCTGGGGCGAGAGCCAGCAGCCTGAACAGTCCATGTTTGAGGCAAGAGATTGCAGTGGAAAGATAGGAACACGTGGTTGGGTTTCCAAGCTGAATGCTCTCTGCATTTGGGGTGTCCAAATGTGAGTTTTGCCAATAACCTTATGTAGTCCTCTCTAAAGTCGCCATATTTAAAATCTATTTTCACTCTGTGCTTAAAGCTTTACTCTTGCAAATTAACAATTTTATCAGTGATTTTTGAAAGGTTAAAATGTAAGACTAACGTTTCAAGTGAACGCATCTAAAGTTAAGATGCTCTATATTAGACTGTCACGTCTTGGTGTATATCTGTATATACTATTTGATATTCAGAGAATCTAAAGAGCTCGTCTACTGTGTTCATGAGATTGAATGGCTTTTGACAGTGGCTTCAATGTGTAAACTGCTTGAAGACCATCCGGGCGTAGGCCTGGCTGGTTGGCTGGGCCCAGCGGAGCCTGCTGTTGGGAAGTCTTTCCTCGCTGGCAAGCTGGGAGCCCAGTGTCCTCAGCCCAGCTAGCCTTCGTCCTCTGTAGCAGACACTGTATAAAACTCCCGCGTCTTTGCAGGCAGCTGCAGATCTCACTGTCATCCGCGTTCCTCGTGAGCCAAGAAAAGCTGGGTCTCACCCCACAGCACAAGGGTCTCTTCTGAGCACCCTGCAGCCATCAGGGAGCCGACGGGCTGGGGCAGGAAGCTGCCCTGTAACCACGGGGCCGGCGAGGGAGGGCAAACCTTTCCTCTGTGTGACTCGGACATGGGAGAAATGGCTGCCGCCATCACAAGCTATGCATTTTACTCAGTGTTCCCAGTGAGCTCGATAGCTCGCTTGAAAGTGGATGTGTGTCTGTCTGTCCTGAGGATGCGTGTCTATCTGTCCTGGAAACTTACCAGCAGAATCCTCATTCCTTTGCTACAGATGTACCAAAAATTGTCAAGTCTTTTCAGTTTAGGAGTTTCTTTAAACGTATAGTATTTTAGAAAAAAAAATCAATAAACAGTTGATCTCGTGATTATGACCATCTGTGTGCCTCCCACTCACACCAGCTGGTGGACGTGTCTTCACCGGCGTCTGGAGCCAGGCAAGACCCCAGGTGCAAGAGCACTGCCCAGGACCCGTGTCCCCGCCCCACTGTCCCTGCCAAGCTAGAGGCCAGGGAGTCGAGGCACCTCAGGGTGCTTCCCTCCCTCCAACCTGCTTCTGTGTGGCCTTGGTGCCCCCAGCATGGGCAGCAGGCTGGCACTTCCCTCCGCCTCCCCGGGGCCCAGACAGCAAGACCAGACCAGAGACCACTCATGGCCCCAGCTGCTTCGAAAACGTCCTGAGCACCTGCTGTGTGTCAGGCCCACTTCACTGGCATCGTCTGCAAAGAACTTGCCCAGCTCCAAACACGCTGCAAGTGAGGTGGGCCCTGCTCTCTGCTTCTGAGGAGGTGCTGAGCCCATCGAGGCTGCCCGCTGCCCCGGCAGTCTCTGTGAGACAACCGGGGTCAGGGCAGGCTCCCAGTCCCATGGCCTGAGCTGGGCCGGCCAGTCTGGGCACTCTGTGAGCTCATGTACTGCGATGCCAGCCCACTGGGGGGGCTGCAGTCCCCACTTTACAGAAGACACCCCATCTGGAAACAAGTCCAGCACCCTGCCCAAGGTCCTACGACAGAACCGCAGTTCAAACCTGCGTCTGCAGGATTCATGAGGGCGAGCCCGTTCTTGCTTCCTCCATTGGTGGATAAAGAACAGGGTGGCTGAGCAGGAGGAACCCTCAAGAGTTGGGGTGAAACAACCTCTTTTCTCTGCTTCCTGTGCCCCCTAGAGCTCCTGCAAGGAATCCTGAGGGGTCCTTGCTGCCTGCTACCCTCTCCTGTCCTGGCCCTCAGGGCGAGCTGGAAACCTTCACCCACCCCTGGGCCTCGTCCTCTCCAAGCCATAGCAATGCCTGCCTCCCATGAAGGTTAGACTCAGAGTCACAGGCCACAGGTGCCTGGCACCACGTCCCCTGACCCCAGTCAGGACCCCCTGGCATCCTTGGCTGTCCCTCCCTCACCCTCCATGCTGGGCCACCAGGTCCCCTTTGCCTCTGTCTTCCCCAGCCCCATTGCCACTGCCCCTTCTCCCCCCTAGACCATGGCTGCATCCACACCACCCCCAGGGGACCCTCAGCAGCCCACCCCAGTCCCCTCAGCACGTGGAGGGTGGTATTTCATCTCTCCAAGCCCCCCTGGTCATACTCAGAGGGCAAATGATCTCGATCTAGTGAGCCAGGCAGCCGCCCCCTGTGCCCCTTACCAGCCCCTTCCCCAGACGCCTGCAGGAGGTCTGTGCCCCTCTCAGGGGTTTTCCCTCAGCTGGGCCGGCCTTGACCCCTGGGCTGACTTGTCTCTGGAGGGAGTGAGCAGAAGGCATGGGGGGCGGGGCACAGCACCTTAATGGACAGACCTGGGGCTGCCTTGCGGGGGAGACTGAGGGGAACAAGCTGCTGAGGTCTGAGGCTCATCCCCCACCAGGCAGGGCCACTGCCAAGCACAAGGCCAGAGGATCCAGGCTGACTCCACACTCCTGCGGGACAGGCAGCTTCTCAGCCTGCTTTCGCAACCAGCCTTGGGCTAAACACCAATCAGCTACATGCCAGGCCCTGTGCTGAGCACCCCTCCCTGCAAAGGACCATAGAAACCTCCTCATGACAATGAGCCCCATTTTATAGACCAGAGAGCTTGAGTGGCTTGCATCACACCACACAGCAAGTCAGGGACAGACGTGGGGCCCAAACTCCAGTGCCCGGCTCCAAAGGGCGCTTGTTCTCAAACATCCAGAGGGCTTGTTACAGCCCGCTTGCCGGGCCACATTCCAGAGTTTCTGAGGCCCAGAGTCTGCATATCTAACAAGTCCCCAGGGGATGCTGACCTGGGGCCACACTCTGAGCAAGACAGCTGCCCTAAGTACCCGTATCCTTGTGCTCCAGTGATTTGTTCATACAACCAGCAGATGCTCCTAAGCTAGCTCTAGGCCACAGGAGCTGGGCCCTGGGGACCTAGAGATCAATCAGCCACAGTCCAGGCCAAGGAGGCAGGGACAGTATGGACAAAGAGAGGGGACTTCCCTGGTGGTCCAGCGGTTAAGGACCTGCCTTGCAATGCAGCGAACGTCAGTTTGACCCCTGGTTGGGGAACTAAGGGCTTCCCGGGTGGCTCAGCTGGTAAAGACTCTGCCTGCAATGCGAGAGACCTGGGTTCGATCCCTGGATTGGGAAGATCTCCTGAAGAAGGGAAAGGCTACCCACTTCAGTATCCTGGCCTGGAGAATTCCAGGGACTGTATAGTCCATGGGATTGCAAAGAGTCAAACACGACTGAGCGATTTTCACTTTCACTTTGCGGAATTAAGATCCCATATACAACGGGGCCACTAAGCACATGTACCACAACTGCTGAGCCCAAGAGCCACAACTGGAAGATCCGTGCGCCCCAATGGAAGATCCCCATGATGCAACTAAGACCCAACGCAGCCAAATAAACAAATAAGGTATCTTCTTTTTATGTTAAAAATTGTTCTAAAAAAGAGAGCAAGCCCAGGGAGCAAGGGACACTAGGCCAGCGTGACCTCCCATCCCTGGCAAGGGGCAGGAAGGGCTCGGTGGCAGCCGGGTAGTGGAGAGAGAGGTGCCCCCCAGGGTCGATGGGCACCTTGAGTCCGCAGGCAAGTCCCTTCATATCTCTGACCCTCAGTTTCCTCGTCTGGAAAGTGGGGAAATGGTTCCCATCTTTTCTTTTTCATCATCAGCTGGGGTCAACAGTGTGAAAGGGCTTGTTAAAACACACAGATATACGGCTCCACTTTATGAAAGTGGTCTCACCCCCAAATATATCCCAACTCAAGCGGATAATAACCAAAGTATACAGACCCCTGATGGAGATGCCAGATCCTCCCCAACCAGACGCTGGGCACGAATGCTTCCTCCAAGCCATATATTCATTCATATACGAAACTGTATATAAGAAGGCTGGACTTTCCACCCCAAAATCTGATAAAATATTTTTTTCTTCTCTGAAACCTAAAGTCTTAAAAAGGTGACAAGTTGAAGCCAGTGGTCAAGAGCATGGACTGTGAGGTCATATTCCCTGCACTCAAACTTGACTCTGATTGTGGGACCTTAACTAGTTATGTTACATTGAACAAAATACTTAATTTCTCTGAGCCTTGGTTTGCTCGTCAATCAATGACAATAGTATTCTGGGGTTTTTTGGTTATTTAAAATGGTAATAGTAAACATTTGTATTTCACTCTATGCCAGAACTTGTTCTAAACTTTTTGACATCTATTAACATTTAACACAGCAACACTCTGAACTACGTATTGTTATTCCTGCTTTCATAGGTGAGGAACCTGAAGCACAGAGAGGTTAGCTAACTCGCCCAAGGTGCAACAGCTACCAAGGCTCAGACGTGGGTGGTGCAGTGCCGTCTCCGCCCACTAGGTGGCGCTGTTGGACTACGAGAGCGCCGGCCTCGGCCGGTGAGGGCGTGCCTGCCCCCAGGGCCGCTCATCTGCAGTTACCTAGCAGGATGCCAGTCATCCCGAATCAGAGCCACCAGACCTGAGAGGACCCCCTGTGTACTCTGGACACCACGTTGTCACTGCTGGCGTCAAGTTCATTGGTTCAGGGATGGCGCCTTACCTTCTCTCAAGCCCCAGTGCTTGCGGAACTAAAAACCGAAAAGAAATCAATCTTGAACCATCCAATAAAACCCAGAGTACACTGTTTTAGACTTCTTCTTTGAATCCTCTGTGGGAAAGGCTAAGAAATGAATGAAGGAAGGGACAGATGAACTGCATAAATAACATCATTCTCTGGAGATTTCCCAGGTGATAGCTCAGTTGGTAAAGAATCAGCCTGCAATGCGGGAGACCTGGGTTCGAACCCTGGGTTGGGAAGATCCGCTGGAGAAGGGATAGGCTACCCACTCCAATATTCTGGCCTGGAGCCAAGAGTTGGACACGAATGAGTGACTTTTAAGGTTCCGCATTCCCAATCCAGGGAGCCTACATTCAAGCCCTGGTCAGGGAACCAGATCCCACGTGCCGCAACTAAGACCCAGCACAGTCAAACACATAAATAAATACTTTTTAAATTAAAGTAATAATAATAACATCACTATCTGAGGAAAGGATAACTAACACCCTGGCTTGGTGAGCAGGCTACAGCCGTGACACGCAGTGCGGCAACTGAAGGCCACAGAAACCCGAGTGCCTGGCCCAGAGGCCTGAGAACAGACAGCCCCCAGCTCGTGGCATTTGGTCAACAAGGGGCAGCTGACTGCAAGCGAACCATGTGCAACTTATCGGCCACTTCCCCATCAAGATAGCCAGGCTGCTTCTGCCCCTCAACAATGTTTTAAAATAACAATGTTGTCGTTGTAAAAGGAGGAAAGGTTCAGATGAAAATTTGGAAACTAAGCAAAAGTATCCAGAAAAACATTCAAGTCCTAACATGCAGAGGTAATACTGCTGATGTTCTGGTGCATTTTTTCTGGGCTTTTTTCTGTACGTGCACACATGCACCTGTTTCATTGTCCTTACCCTTAATGTGTGTGTGCTTTACAGAATTGGGGTCATACTCTAAATGTGATTTGGTACCCTGCTTCAATCTTTCAATATTTGATCATGAACTTTCCTCATGTCCCTAAATATACTTCCACTAAAAGCTTGTTTTGGGATCTTCCCAGTGGCTCAGCAGGTGAAGAATCCACTTGCAATGCAGGAGACCCAGGAGACGTGGGTTCAGTCCCTGGGTCGGGAAGATCCCCTGGAGGAGGAAGTGGCAACCCTCTCCAGTATTCTTGCCTGGAGAATCCCATGGACAGAGCAGCCTGGTGGGCTATGGTCCGTGGGTCACAGAGTCAGACAGGACTGAGCGACTAACACAAGCGTGCTTCATGGCTGCGTGAAAGTTCTGTGTTGTCCTTCAGTCGCTCAGTCGTGTCTGACTCTCGGTGACCCCGTGGACTGCAGCACGCCAGGTTTCTCTGTCCTTCACCATCTCCCAGAGCTTTCTCAAACTCATGGCTGTCAAGTCAGTGGTGCCATCCAGCCATCTCGTCCTCTGTCATCCCCTCTCCTGACTTCAGTCTTTCCCAGCATCAGGATATTTTCCAATGAATCAGCTATTCGCTTCAGGTGGCCAAAGTATTGGAGTTTCAGCTTCAGCATCAGTCCTGCCAATGAGTATTCAGGGTTGACTTCCTTTAGGATTTATGATTGACTGGTTTGAGCTCCCAGAAGTCCAAAGGACTCTCAAGAGTCTTCTCTCAGCACCACAGTTCAAAAGCCTCAATTTTTCGGCTCTCAGCCTTCTGTATTTCATGTGTTATAAGTCCCATATCGCTGAGCACTTCTTTCCCTTTTTTCCCCCATTTTTTAAGGTATAATTTACACACAGTAAAATGCACCCTGTTTAGTGTATACTTTGACAAATTCATCTAGTCATGTAACCATCACCAATCAAGATGTAGAACTGTCCCCTCACCCCTCAGATTTCTCCCCGCTCCACTGTAATCAACCCCTCCTTCTATTTCCAACCCCTGGAAACCACTGATGTTTTATTTACATAGTTTTTACTTTTCCAGAATCTCATATGAATAGAATCATACAACATATAGCCTTTTGAGATTGCCTTATCTTTCATTTCACATAATTCATCTGAAATCCATCTACATAGTTACATGGATCAATACTTTATTTCTACTTACTGTGAGTAGTTTCCATTGAGTGAAGAATGTACCATGGTTTGTCAGTCCAACTGAAGGATATTTGGCTATTTCTCTAGTCTCTGATGATTACAAATAAATGTGTTATAAATGTTCATGTATAGGTTTGCAAGTATAGGTTTTTGTGTTAACATAAATTTTCATTTCACTTTTCAATTATTTTTTATAATATTGTAATGTTATAAATATTATAGTAATGAGGCTGTATATTGTCACCATGCTTATTTAACTTATATGCAGAATACATCATGCGAAATGCTGGGCTGAATTAAGCACATCTCAGATGTGCAGATGACACCAACCCTTATGGCAGAAAGTGAAGAGGAACTGAAGAGCCTCTTGATGAAAGTGAAAGAGGAAAGTGAAAAAGATGGCTTAAAACTCAACACTCAGAAAACTAAGATCATGGCATCCGGTTCCATCACTTCATGGCAAATAGATGGAGAAGCAATGGAAACAGTGACAGACTTTATTTTCTTGGGTTCCAAAATCAATGCAGATGGTGATTGCAGCCAGAAATTAAAAGACGCTTACTCCTTGGAAGGAAAGTTATGACCAACCTAGACAGCATATTCAAAAGCAGAGACATTACTTTGCCAACAAAGGTCCATCTAGTTAAAGCCATGGTTTTTCCAGTGGTCATGTATGGATGTGAGAGTTGGACTATAAAGAGAGCTGAGCACTGAAGAACTGATGCTTTTAAACTGTGGTGTTGGAGAAGACTCTTGAGAGTCCCTTGGATAGCAAAGAGATCCAACCAGTCCATCCTAAAGGAAATCAGTCCTGAATATTCATTGGAAGGACTGATGTTGAAGCTGAAACTCCAATACTTTGGCCACCTGATGTGAAGAACTGACTCATTGGAAAAGACCCTGATGCTGGGAAAGACTGAAGGCAGGAGGAAAAGGGGAGGGCAGAGGATGAGATGGTTGGATGGTATCACTGACTCAACGGACATGAGTTTGAGTAAGCTTCAGGAGTTGGTGATCAACAGGGAAGCCTGGCGTGCTACAGTCCATGGGGGTCACAAAGAGTCAGACACGACTGAGTGACTGAACTGACTGAGGATTTCAAATCGTCTAACCCATTAAAGGAGGTAATGGCATCAGCTTAAATTTCTATTAAAAAAAAAATCAATCAAGGGGAATCCCCTGGCAATCTATTGGATAGGACTCTGTGCTTCTACTGAAGAGAGCACAGGTTCCATCCCTGGTATGGGAGCTAAGATCCTGTAAGCTGTGCAGTGTGGCCAAAAAAACCCCAAAAGGACACTTCCGTGAATTTCCAAAAGTGTGAAATCGAGAAGGACCCTACAGGGTCCTCCTGGGTACAAAAGCCCCTCCGTCCCTGAGTTCCAAAGACCAGACTCAAGCATCTGCTCATTAAAGAGATGAGGGAATGCAGAAACACAGGAGAAACAGTCAAAAAACTAACCCATCAATAAAGCAGAGACTAGTTCCTCCTCACAACAACTATCATAACAATCTGACGCATAGCTTTGAGTTGTTCTGCAGAAACTAAGACCCCGCCCCTCTCCCTACCCCAGCTGGAGAATGCTGATGACATCCAGACTGGTTGGAGGGAGAAGGTTCCTGAAACCTCACCCTGTTAACTTACCACCAACCAATCAGAAGGAAGCCCATGAGCTGAAACTCTCACCTGAATCTTATCTTTAAAACCTATTCCCTTTTTGCTGTACGACACAGGGAGCTAAACCCAGTGCTCTGTGACAACGTAGAGGGGTGGGATGGGGTGGTGGGTGGGATGGGGTGGTAGGTGGGAAGGAGGTTCAAGAGGGAGGGAAACATTTGTATACCTATGACTGATTCATGTCGATGTGTGGCAGAAACTAACACAATATTGTAAAGCAATGACCCCCCAATTAAAAATAAATGAGTTTATTAATTTAAAAACAAATCATTCCCTGAAAGCCATTGAAGAGTCTAGGTCTTTGAGCATGAGCTGTCCATTCTCCTTGCTTGGTGCCTGCAATAAAGGCTGTGCTTTCCTTCACCACAATCCAGTGTCAGTTTGCCCTGGCAGGCAAGCAGACTAGACCTGAGCATATAGAGGTTGGTGGAAATCAGAAAAGGCTGCTCATGATTCCATGAAGTCATTTTCAAAAGTATCTGACTTGTACAGAAATGGCATGTCTAAGAGTTAGTGTTCGCTTTGTAAAGAAAAAGTACACTGCCTGCCATTCCAGTTCTACAAGGTTCAAGCCAGTACCCACTGCAGTCACCCACTGACAGTGCACTGGGGGGAATTCAGAATGGAGACAAGCAGAAAGCATTTGCTTTGGATACTGGCCCCTAGATAGTTAAGATACACAACTAGGGAAAGATTTCAGAGACTGCAGATTCTTGTGTCTTCCCATAAAAAGAAAAGTGCTAAAATCATTAATTTGAGATGTCTGTTATTTGTGATTTGCAATGATCTTTGGATGTTCAATGACCACTTTTTCTGGGAAAAAAAAAAAATCATATATATCCAGGCTCCTCCCTTACCTCTTTGAAACAGTACCTCAAGGCAATGTGAGAGGTCGTCTCCTGGGCTACCGTCCTCAGTAAGGCACTGAACAGACACCACTCACAGCTCTTATGTTGTGCCTTTGTAAGTCAGCAATTTGTTCTCAGCACAAACTAAAGTCCACTGGGGCAATGATAAGGTCTATGCTTATTCTCACTTTGTGATCCATCCTATGACTGTCTAAGCTTGTCTAGTTTTTCCTAGAGTGGCACTGGGCTTTCAGCAAGGTCCTGTTCAACTGAATAAACTAAATATTGGGTTGGCCAAAAAGCACGCATGCACACTCATTCATGCCTGACTCTGCAACCCCAGGGACTGAACCCGCATCTTTTGTGTCTCCTGCATTGAGCAGGCAGATTCTTTACCAACTGCGCCACTTGGGAAGATGAAGCTGAAGTGTAAGTCATTCAGCCATGCCCAGCTCTTTGTGATCCCGTGGACTGCAGCCCGCCAGTCTCCTCTGTCCATGGGATTCTCCAGGCAAGAACACTAGAGTGCATAGCCATGCCCTTCTCCAGAGGATCTTCCTCACCCAGGGATCAAACCTGTATCTCTTGTGTCTCCTGCACTGAGCAGGCAGATTCTTTACCAACTACACCACCTGGAAAGC
Organism: Ovis canadensis; assembly: GCF_042477335.2. Taxonomy (NCBI): domain Eukaryota; kingdom Metazoa; phylum Chordata; class Mammalia; order Artiodactyla; family Bovidae; genus Ovis; species Ovis canadensis. The sequence continues at coordinate 225,427,960 of NC_091247.1, read as the reverse complement.
CCCTGGCCAAAAAGATCATTGGGGTTTTTCCGTAAGATGTTACCTGGCTACAGGTAACGTGGCTGTTATATTCAGTTCAGTTCAGTCGCTCAGTCATGTCCAAATCTTTGCGACCCCATAAGTAGCAGCACGCCAGGCCTCCTTGTCCATCACCAACTCCCAGAGTTCACTCAGACTCACATCCATCAAGTCAGTGATGCCATCCAGCCATCTCATCCTCTGTCGTCCCCTTCTCCTCCTGCCCCCAATCCCTCCCAGCATCAGAGTCTTTTCCAATGAGTTAACTCTTCTCATGTGGTGGCCAAAGTACTGGAGTTTCAGCTTCAGCATCATTCCCTCCAAAGAAATCCCAGGGCTGATCTCCTTCAGAATGGATTGGTTGGATCTCCTTGCAGTCCAAGGGACTCTCAAGAGTCTTCTCCGAAACCACAGTTCAAAAGCATCAATTCTTCGGTGCTCAGCTTTCTTCACAGTCCAACTCTCACATCCATACATGACCACTGGAAAAACCATAGCCTTGACTAGACGGACCTTTGTTGGCAAAGTAATGTCTCCGCTTTTCAATATGTTGTTTAGGTTGGTCATAACTTTTCTTCCAAGGAGTAAGCGTCTTTTAATTTCATGGCTGCAGTTACCTGTGAGTGAATCAGATGTGAACATCTAGTATACCATGGCAAACCAGGCTCTCTTCATAAGAGGCAGAGAGCAAGGACAGTACCTAGAAGGCAATGTGGGCCTGTCTATTGCCTGGGCCCTTCTATTTTTCTCAGATCTGAAGCAATGAATTTCTGCCTAGACTCCTTTGAGAGCAGGAGGACTTCCTATCCGCTTCAGGATCTGGGATTACTGAATTTGGCTTCTACCCCTGGCAGCCATGGCTCTTTGCCTATAGCCCAAGGGAAACTGAATTTGATGCTTTTGCTTTCTAGGAGAGAAGGAAGTGGGTGGGCTCCTACATCTATGCACCGAGAGTTGGATGCTTGCCCAACAAGGGGTTTTTTTCCGTCTCTCTTGTCTCCATCTTTCTTGTGAAGAAAGACTTCTGATGGAGGTTTTATAGAAAAGACCTTGTGGATGAAGACAGTAAGCTCTCTTTGTTTCTGAGGCCCCTAGCTATTCTAAGGAGAAGGCAATGGCAAGCCCACTCCAGTACTCTTGCCTGGAAAATCCCATGGACAGAAGAGCCTGGTAGGCTGCAGTCCATGGGGTCGCAAAGAGTCAGACACGACTGAGAGACTTCACTTTCACTTTTCACTTTCATGCATTGGAGAAGGAAATGGCACCCCACTCCAGTGTTCTTGCCTGGAAAATCCCATGGACGGAGGAGCCTGGTGGGCTGCAGTCCATGGGGTCGCAAAGAGTCAGACACGACTGAGCGACTTCACTTTCACTTTTCACTTTCATGCATTGGAGAAGGAAATGGCAACCCACTCCAGTGTTCTTGCCTGGAGAATCCCAGGGATGGGGGAGCCTGGTGGGCTGCCGTCTATGGGGTCGCACAGAGTTGGACACGACTGAAGCGACTTAGCAGCAGCAGCAGCAGCTATTCTAAACTGACATGCTAGTCCACGCTTGGCCTCAAAGAATTCATTAAAATTTTAACTGATTTCCTTTTGCCCGCTTGTATGCCAGCCACCTCTTTCCCCTGTTCTTCGCCAAAGGTGACAGAGTTTTGTGTTCCACCTGTCTTGGGGAGGTGCGTCTCTCTTTGGAATTCTGTTTACTTGGTTGCTTTGCAACCCCAGCTCTCTGATGGGCTCAAGTTATAATTTTAAACGTTATCCAGCCATTTCTTATTATTATGCTGAATCACATTCTTCTCAGCTTTCTACATTCTAAGCCTTTTCCACCCATCCTTACTGAATATATTCTATGTGTCAGGCTTTGTTTTAGGTGCTGGGGATAGAAAGATAGACACAATACATCTGATCTCAAAAACTTATATTCAGTTGGGAGGAGTATGACATTATGGCATTAGGTGTAATAAGTTCTATGAAGAACAGTTAAGCAGATGAGAAAAAAACACTGATGGTATTTTTTTTTCCCTTAGTCCTTCTATGCCTCAGTTAGTATAGATACTGTCTATATTTCATTGTACATTTTTTTCTTCTCAGAGTAGACAATACCCTGAATCTGATACATAACTTGATAAGGAGTTATTCTCATCAGAAATGGTATTCTGTGTCGGGTCAAACCAGTACCTAAGACACAAAGTACAGGGACTATAGCAATGTTGTTGTTTAATCATTAAGTTGTGTCTGACCCTTTGTGACCCCATAGACTGTAGCCCACCAGGTTCCTCGGTCCATGGGATTCTCCAGGTAAGAATCCTGGAGTGGGTTGCCATTTTCTCCTCCAGGAGATCTTCCCGACCCAGGATCAAACTTGTCTCCTGCATTGACAGGCAGATTCTTTACCACTGAGCCACCAGGGGAATAATATTTTGATTCAATACAAGGAAGAACTTTCAGTCAGAGCTGAAACTTACTGCAAAAGTAACTTACTGTTCTGGAAGGTGATATATTTCCCTTCCTTGGAATACTTTCAGCCCTGCAAGCTTCCAACTTCCCTGAGGGTATCTAACCAGACCGGCTGAGAGAACACACCTCACGGCACCTCAAAAGCAGAAAGACAACTGCCCAAGCCTTTCCCTGGGTTCACTGGGAAGGTGCTTTCCTGCACTGCCCAGCACTGATTCCCCAGCCCTCACCCCATGGTAGAAGCAGCCCAGCTTCAGAGAAGTGATCTAACCAAGATCGCAAAGCTGGGAGGGAGCTGGCTGAATTGGGCCTGGACTCCAAAACCTGTTATCCTTGTTCTGACCCGCGAGCGACACTTACCTAGTGGCTCCAACCCACTAAGCCAAAGAGGTGCCCTTCTACAAGCGTTTAAACCCTCCAGGTAGTAATGTCAGCCAAAGGGTAGGGAAGAGCCAGCTTCTCTTCTTGGCTGCTTTCATCATATATGACCAGTAAGCGTCTTTTGCCTCTGAATTGTTATCTCTCACTGATTTACCCTGACACGGAATAATGAACTGGTTCAAAATCAGGAAGGGAGTACAGCAAGGCTGGATATTGTCACTCTGCTTATTCATCTTATATGCAGAGTTCAGTTCAGTCACTCAGTCATGTCCAACTCTTTGCGACACCATGTACTACAGCACACCAGGCTTCCCTGTCCATCACCAACTCCTGGAGCTTGCTCAAACTCATGTCCATCAAGCTGGTGATGCCATCCCACCATCTCATCCTCTGTCCTTCCCTTCTCCTCCTGCCTTCAATCTTTCCCAGCATTAGGGTCTTTTCCAATGAGTCAGCTCTTCACATCAGGTGGCCAAAGTATTGGAGTTTCAGCTTCAGCATCAGTCCTTCCAATGAATACTCAGGATTGATTTCCTTTAAGAAGGACTAGTTTGATCTCCTTGCAGTCCAAGGGACTCTCAAAAGTCTTCTCCAACACCACAGTTCAAAAGCATCAATTCTTTGGCACTCAGCTTTCTTTACATTCCAACTCTCACATCCATACATGACTATACATACAGAGTACGTCATGTGAAATGCCAGGCTGGATAAAGCACAAACTGGAATCAAGATTGCCAGGAGAAATATGAATAACCTCAGATATGCAGATGACACCACCCTTATGGCAGAAAGTGAAGAAGAACAAAAGAGCCCCTTGAAGAAACTGAAAGAGGAGAGTGAAAAAGTTGGCTTAAAGCTCAACATTCAGAAAACTAAGATCATGGCATCTGGTCCCATCACTTCATGGGAAATAGATTGGGAAAAATGGAAACAGTGACAGGCTATTTTCTTGGGCTCCAAAATCACTGAGGATGGTGTCTGTAGCCATGAAATTAAAAGATGCTTGCTCCTTGGAAGAAAAGCTATGACAAACATAGACAGTGTATTTAAAAGCAGAGACATTACTTTCCCAACAAAGGTCTATATAGTCAAAGCTATGGTTTTTCCAATAGCCACGTATGGGTGTGAAAGTTGGACCATAAATAAGGCTGAACGCTGAAGAACTGATGCTTTCGAACTGTGGTGTTGAAGAAGACTCTTGAGAGTCCCTTAGACAGCAAGGAGATCAAACCAGTCAATCCTAAAGGAAATCAACCCTGAAAATTCATTGGAAGGACTGAAGCTCCAGTACTTTGGCCACCTGATTAGAACAGCTGACTCATTAGAAAAGATCCTGATGCTGGAAAAGATTGAAGGCAGGAGGAGAAGGGGGCAGCAGAGGATGAGATGGTTGGATGGCATCACCAACTCAGTGGACATGAGTCTGAGCAAATTCCAGGAAAGCGTGAAGGACAGGGAAGCTTGGCCGTGCTGCAGTCCACGGGGTTGCAAAGAGTCCAACACTACTTAGCAACTGAACAATAATTGATATACCCAAAATGAAGTCGCTCAGTCGTGTCCGACTCTTTGAGACCCCATGGACTGTAGCCTACCAGGCTCCTCTGTCCATGGGATTTTCCAGGCAATATTACTCTTGCGGAAAGGTGGGAGTTGTTAGGGGAAGCACATTGATTGAAACCGCCCACCCTAGCCAGGCACCATAGTAACCATTTGCATGAGTTTTTTTATGACAAGAGATCCTGATAAGGAATATGGAAAGGACAGAAATGGTATGGATCTAACAGAAGCAGAAGATATTAAGAAGAGGTGGCAAGAATACACAGAAGAACTGTACAAAAAAGATCTTCACGACCCAGATAATCATGATGATGTGATCACTCATCTAGAGCCAGACGTCTTGGAAAGTGAAGTCAAGTGGGCCTTAGAAAGCATCACTACGGACAAAGCTAGTGGAGGTGATGGAATTCCAGTTGAGTTGTTTCAAATCCTGAAAGATGATGCTGTGAAAGTGCTGCACTCAATATGCCAGCACATTTGGAAAACTCAGCAGTGGCCACAGGACTGGAAAAGGTCAGTTTTCATTCCAATCCCAAAGAAAGGCAATGCCAAAGAATGCTCAAACTACCGCACAATTGCACTCATCTCACATGCTAGTAAAGTAATGCTAAAAATTCTCCAAGCCAGGCTTCAGCAATACGTGAACCATGAACTCCCTGATGTTCAAGCTGGTTTTAGAAAAGGCAGAGGAACCAGAGATCAAATTGCCAACATCCTCTGGATCATGGAAAAAGCAAGAGAGTTCCAGAAAAACATCTATTTCTGCTTTATTGACTATGAAAAAGCCTTTGACTGTGTGGATCACAATAAACTGTGGAAAATTCTGAAAGAGATGGGAATACCAGACCACCTAACCTGCCTCTTGAGAAATCTGTATGCAGGTCAGGAAGCAACAGTTAGAACTGGACATGGAACAACAAACTGGTTTCAAATAGGAAATGGAGTCCATCAAGGCTGTCTATTGTCACCCTGCTTATTTAACTTCTATGCAGAGTACATCATGAGAAACGCTGGACTGGAAGAAACACAAGCTGAAATCAAGATTGCAGGGAGAAATATCAATCACCTCAGATATGCAGATGACACCACCCTTATGGCAGAAAGTGAAGAGGAACTAAAAAGCCTCTTGATGAAAGGGAAAGAGGAGAGTGAAAAAGTTGGCTTAAAGCTCAACATTCAGAAAACGAAGATCATGGCATCCGGTCCCATCACTTCACGGGAAATAGATGGGGAAACAGTGGAAACAGTGTCAGACTTTACTTTTTTGGGCTCCAAAATCACAGCAGATGGTGATCGCAGCCATGAAATTAAGAGACGCTTACTCCTTGGAAGAAAAGTTATGACCAACCTAGACGGAGGGGAAAGTCGCTCCGTCATGTCCGACTCTTCGCGACCCCATTGACTGTAGCCTACCAGGCTTCTCAGTCCATGGGATTTTTCCAGGCAAGAGTACTGGAATGGCTTGCCATTTCCTTCTCCAGGGGATCTTCCCGACCCAGGGATCAAACCCAGGTCTCCTGCATTATAGGCAGAAGCTTTACCCACTGAGCCACCAAGGAAGCCCAACCTAGATAGCATATTCAAAAGCAGAGACATTACTTTGCCGACTAAGTTCCGTCTAGTCAAGGCTATGGTTTTTCCAGTGGTCATGTATGGATGTGAGAGTTGGACTGTGAAGAAGGCTGAGCGCCGAAGAATTGATGCTTTTGAACTGTGGTGTTGGAGAAGACTCTTGAGAGTCCCTTGGACTGCAAGGAGATCCAACCAGTTCATTCTGAAGGAGATCAGCCCTGGGATCTCTTTGGAAGGAATGATGCTAAGGCTGAAACTCCAGTACTTTGGCCACCTCATGCGAAGAGTTGACTCATTGGAAAAGACTCTGATGCTGGGAGGGATTTGGGGCAGGAGGAGAAGGGGACGACAGAGGATGAGATGGCTGGATGGCATCACAGACTCGATGGTTGTGAAAGAAAGGAAAGTGAAGTCGCGTCCAACTCTTTGCGACCCCACGGACTGTATTTAGCTCACCAGACTCCTCCGTCCATGGGATTCTCCAGGCAAGAATACTGGAGTGGGTTGCCATTTCCTTCTCCAGGGTATCTTCCCAACTCAGGGATCGAACAGGCAGACGCTTTAACCTCTGAGCCACCAGGGAACATGAGTGTGAGTGAACTCCGGGAGTTGGTGATGGACAGGGAGGCCTGGCGTGCTGCGATTCATGGGGTTGCAAAGAGTCGTACACGACTGAGCGACTGAATTGAACTGAACTGAACTGAACTGAACTGAACTGAACCGGAAGAGTTCCGGAAAGGTCTAAAGAAGACACCGCGTGTCTGTCCACATCCCAGAATCCCTCTCGCTAGCATCCATCTTGGCTGAGCGATGCATGCGCCACCGGGAAAGACTCTGAATTAAGAGTCATTGGCCAGAGACCACCCGGAAACTAATCCCATCACCATAAAACACGAGACTGCGAGCCACACGGCAGAGCAGTTCTCCTGGGTTCCTTTACCCTACTGCTCTCCACCGGAGTGCCCTTTCCCAATAAAATCTCTCCTTGGACAATTCATTTTCGAGTGTTAGACAAGAGCCCAGTTTCGGGCCCTGGAAGGGGTCCGCCATCCTGCAACAGTACTGGAGGCAAGTGGCAAAGGAGAAAACTGCAGGGCGAGGGCCTCCCTTCCATTTCCCGATGCCCGAGGGCAGGATTTTCTCTAGCCGCCTTTTAATATATTTATTTATTTTGCCCCAAGATAAAGCTGAGGACTGGGTGGGAAGAGTCCTGTGGCGAAACTGGTACTGATACTTTAAGAAAACCAGTCAGTTTCGCCACAGGACGCTTCCCACCCAGGCCTCAGCTTTAGCCTGGGGCAAAATAAATATATTAAAAGGCGACTAGAGAAAATCCTGCCCTCGGGCAATGAGAAACGGAAGAGAGGCCCTCGCCCTGCAAGTTTTCTCCTTTGCCACTTGGAGTGGCAGGTTCTGCCGCCCGACTGTGGCCGAGGAAGGACTGCGTCATCCGAGGCGGTGGTGCCTCGGCCAGCCGTGAGCGCGCGCATAAACCTGACCAAGGTCCGCCTGCGACAAGCACCGCCCAGAGCAAAACCCAGGTAAGCGCCTGGAGGCGCGCGAGCTTCCCTACGCATGCGCATGCCGCGCTGGGGCGGGATTTGAGCGAGCAACGCGAGGAGCGCGTGCGCTGCGGCGGTGGGCGGGGCCAGGGCGGGGCCGTCGAGAGGCGGGGGTCTGATCTTCCCCGACAGCCCCGCCCCTCGATCGGCGTCTACCCCCGGGAGGCTGCAACCGCTGCAGCTCTGCCCTTCCCGGTTGGCGGGGCCAGCTGCGCCCCGGTTCTTGGGTGATCATGGGGGACCCCAGCAAGCACGACATCCTGACCATCTTCAAGCGCCTCCGCTCGGTGCCCACCAACAAGGTAACGGCCGCCAGGAGTGTTCAGGCTCGCCTGGCATCCCTGCGGGATCCCGGGGACGGCCCCTACGGCGCCAGTGGCCGCGGCCGCTGGGAGGAGGAGCCGGCCCGGCCTGTGTGACACGTCGCACTGTGCGGCCGCAAAGGCTGGGCCTGGCCTGGGTCCGGTCGGTGCGCTGCCCTCCCCGCTTCAGCAAGGAAGGGGCGGGGGAGGGGGCGCACGCCAATGTCCAAGGCTGGGTGGACACCTGGGAAGTCCTGGGGGCGGGAGGCGGGAGCATCTGGGGGTCCCAGGGGCGTACGGGGCCTGGGAGCTTACGGGGAGGCAGAGGGGGCTTTGAGGGGGCAGCAGAGTGGACACTTGTGTTCCTGAGAGAACTAGGGGCGACCTGAGAGAGGAATGGAGGGGAGGGGGGCGTACATGGGGCTCCCGCGATTGGGGGCGGACCCCGCAGGGCACCTGTGACCCAGCCAGGAAGTATGCACTGGGTCAGAAACTCCAGCTGGTAGCGCTGGGCAAGCTGAACATGCCCCCTCCCCACCTTCGAGCTCACCTCTGAGTCTCCCCAGAGGCGCCAGCTGGAGGCTGGTTGGTGCCCTGTGTCCTTTGGTGGGAGCCTCAATCTCCGTGTCTCATGAAGCTGCTAAGTAGTTGCTGCTAAGTGACTTGGAGCTCTCTTGCTAAGAAAGCCCCGCAGAGACTCTTTCCCTTCCTTCCCTTTGGGTCCCCTTTGGAGATTAGAGTTTTCCTTTTTTTTCTTCATCTCATGGGCTGTTTCCCACCCCTATGACTCTTAGCACTTTTTGCGACTGGCTACAGCACTTTTTGCGACTGGGATGACGCATCAGGCTAAGTGATACCCACGGTGAGGATCACAGGTTGGCGTGGAACCTGGCTAGTGCAAAGGCCGGTCATGTCGGCATGGACTCTCCCCTCTTCTCCGTGACTGTTCTGCCTGGCCCCCACTGCCACCTCCAAAGTGAACAGCTGTTAACCAGCATGGTCATGAGCCTCGACAGGATGGCACAGAAAGTCCCAGAGTTTTACAACATGTAGATGTCTTTCAGTCCAGGTGGAGGGGAGCCAGTATTTTTATAGCCTAAGAGAAATACGAAAGGAAGCCATTTATTGGAGGTGATATCTGACGAATGTAAGAAAGACCAGAGGAGAAAGGTTCTTGGAATTCTCCAGTGCCGATTTCTTTGCTGTTTTCTTGATTTTCAAATTTCCGTGAATCTGTTTATCAAGAGTGGTTGCTGTAAACTAGACAAGATAAGGGTCTAGAGTTAGCAGAGTAGAAACCATGTATTTCTGTCTGCTTTATCTTAGAAACATAACATATGTTCTCATTGACTGAACTCATCAACAGGAAGGTGCCCCTTTTAAATAAGAAGTCAGTGTTTTTATACCAAGAATGCTTTTGAAGGACATGTGTGGGCTTGCCTATAAATTGTTGTCCAGACCCTGTGACTTCCTGTCACTTTGGGCAGATTACTTGACCACTTTGTGCCTTTTTTCCCTCATCTGAAAATGGGGCATGAGCCGAGTCTAATTTAGAGAGTTATTGTGAGGATTAAATGAGAAAATCCAAGAAAAACACTTAGAGTAGTACCTGGATATACTGGCCATCGATACATATCAGCTATTTTTGTTATTATTATTTTAATTATAAACAACACACCTGTAAAAAAAAGTGTATATTCTGTAGTAGGGCTAATAAAAGCATTGAGCAAAAGTAGTTTGTGGTAGTGTTCCACGGTGTGGTACACTGTTAGTAATAAACCATTGGGCTTCCCTTGTGGCTCAGCTGGTAAAGAATGCGCCTGCTATGCGGGAGACCTGGGTTCAATCCCTGGGTTGGGAAGATCCCCTGGAGAAGGGAAAGGCTCCCCCCTCCAGCGTTCTGGCCTGGAGAATCCATGGACTGTATAGACCATGGGGTTGCAAAGAGAATAAACCACTGGGCTTCCCAGGTGGCGCTAGAGGTAAAGAACTGCCTGCCAAGGCAGGAGACATAAAAGATGCAGTTTCCATCCCTGGGTCGGGAAGATCCCCTGGAGGAGGCCATGGCAACCCACTCCAGTGTTCTTGCCTGGAGAAGCCCATGGACAGAGGAGCCGGGCGGGCTATGGTCCATCAGGTTGCACAGAGTTGAGCACAACTGGAGCGACTTAGCATGCACACACGCACAATAAACCTTTACCTAAGCCAAGATGAAAACTAGTTATAATGATGTGGAAGGATTAATCAGCATTTTTAAAATGAGAAGGTTAAAAAGAGCTCTAAGACACATGACACAGGAAAGGTGCTTAAAAACACTGGTTTATTTTTAGAATGCGGCATCCAACTGCTCCCTCTCTGTGTATGGGGAATATTTACTCTGGATCAAAGGTTTACCTCAAAGGGTCAGTTTTCTAGTTTGTGAAATCCTTCCCATCTCAGCTGTTCCTTGATGTTACATTGATTGTTTGAGTTATTCATTCAACAAATACCAGTTAAGCCCCTGCAGTGTGCCGGGCACTGCAAAGCACTGAGGATGCGCCGGTGGGAAGGGGACAGGTTGCTGCCTTTTTGGAGCTAGTGGTCCTGTGTCTAGAGGACAGCTCAAGGGCTGCCTGGTCTGGAGAGAGGCAGCGCAATGAAGGGATGAAGAGTGTGCTCGAGGGCAGACGGCCTGTCTGGGCTCTCATCCCTCTGAAACTACTTCCTTCACTATGACCCTTCACTTCGTACTTCCTTAGTTTTCTCTAACATGGGGATGAAGAGTGGCTTTATAATCTTTGCAGGTAACTTGAAACATGCAAAGTGAACACTGAGGGCTCTTGTTGGAAAAGTATTAAGAATTTCAGGATGGCACAGCAGAGCACTAACCACTCATGGGCCCTTCTGTGTGCCATGAGGGCCCCGTGTGAGTGAATGCATGGACCACACACACACCTAGAAGCTGGCCCTGATGGGGATAAGAAAATTGCCTTCTTATATGGTTAGAAAGATTCTGTTGACCAGCAACAATGCCTGGCATGGAACATATTAGCTGTGATTTCTATAGTAATTATTATTTTCACGCAAGACAAAACAAACTGCTAGTGTAAAATTATTTTTATTACCATAAGAGCTGATATTTTGCTTAGAAAACCATATCTCCACTTTGGTTTGTCATTATTGTTCAGTTGCTAAGTCGTGTCCAACTCTTTGTGACCCATGGATTGCAGCATGCCAGGTTTCCCTGTCCTCCACCATCTCCCAGAGTTTGCTCAAATTCATGTCCACTGAGTCAGTAGTGCCATTCAACTGTCTCATCGTCGTCCCCTTCTCCTGCCTTCAATCTTTCCCAGAATCAGGGTCTTTTCCAATGAGTTGGCTCTTTGCATCAGGTGGCCAAAGTATTGGAGCTTCAGCTTTAGCATCGAGTCCTTCCAATGAATATTCAGGGTTGATTTCCTTTAGGATTGACCAGTCTGATCTCCTTGCTGTCCAAAGGACTCTCAAGAGTTTTCTCCAAGACCACAATTGAAAAGCGTCGATTCTTTGGCATTTTGGTTTACGGCTGCATATCAAAGCACAGCGGAGTCCCTGTTCCAGCAGGAGAACCAAGGCAGCACTTGTGAGAGCCAGGCTGGGATTTCTAGCTGCCCTCTGACCTTAGCCTCCACAGGTCACCGTCTTGGCTCAGGAGCTCTTCAACCACCTGTTTGCATTTAGTCCATGCTTTGTATCAGGCTCAACGCTCAGAGCTCAGATCAAGCAAGTAAGGCCCCAGCCCTCATGGAGCTACATTCTTAGTTGGTAGCTCAGGAAGATGCTGATGCCGCTTGTTAAAAACCCTGATGCTGTCTTTTCACAGCCAGCCTTGCAGCCGCCTCGGGAGTGATTCTCGGACTTGCCTGCTCTGGGCTGTGTGCTCCCAGCCTCTGCATCTCCCTGCACAGGGCCATTTTCCTGCACAGGCCTTTGCCACCTACTGCCCTTTTAGACTATCCTTGATGTCCCAAATGCCACTTGTACCCTGTCTAGAAAACTTTGCATCCTATCCTTGCTTTCTGAGGTTCAGCATTATAACTAGTGTTGTCTTTCCTGCTAGGACTCCTAGACTGCTGTGAGCTCCACAGGCCAACTTTGCATGTCACTCCATGTGTGCCAGGGGCTTCCCGATAGTGGCAGCTGTTGGCTGAGTGAATGAGGAAGTACAGTGGCCTCTTGCAGGGGGATGGCACCTTTGGCAGAGTCAGTCCCACTATGTGGCAGCCCACTAGAAGGGATTCCTTACTCTAATGGCTGGTACCCCGGGGTGTATTCATTTTCATGTCCCGGGTGGTCCTAGTGGTAAGGAATCCACCTGCCAATGCTGGAGACACAAGAGACTTGAGTTTGATCCCTGGGTTGGGAAGATCCCCTGGAGGAGGGCCTGGCAACCCACTCTAGTATTCCTGCCTGGAGAATCTCCATGGACAGAAGAGCCTGGCGGGCTCCAGCCCATGGGATCGCAAACAGTTGGACATGACTGAAGTGGCTTAACATGCATGCCTTTCTCCTACATTGGTGGCCTGTTGGGACTCAGCAAGTGTTTGTGGAATCAGTGCCACCATCCATTTCTTAATACTTCAGGCTCTGCCACGGCGTCTGGCATACAGCAGGCAATCAACAAACACCGAAGTGAATGACCGGTGTCTCTCATGTCAGCTGTCACCCCTCCGCCACTATTCCCATAGGCTTCATGTGAACCTGTCACCGTGAAGGGCTTTGGAAAATCCACGTGTGTTTTCACGCTTGTATTGCCCTCAAGAGGCCAGAAGCCAGATCTCTCTTCATGGTTAAAGTTGGAACAACCTTCACAGAGGGGGCTCTGCCTGAAAAGCATATCTGAAATTTGGGATCTTTAAAAAAAAAACCTATTCTTGGAACTTTTTACTTTTCTGTTGTTCTGGTTTTAATTCATTACAAATATTAATTCCATGACAAGCACTGTGTATTTTAGAATACTTTTATGTCTCATTATTAGATGAAGAATGTTTGACTCCAGTCAGTGTTGAGGGGGCTGGCGATAATTTTTGAGCTGGTGCTATTTTTTACAAACTGTTCATTTGATTAATATATTTACTGAATGCTAAGTGTGGGTACGTCACTATTTTTCAGGCTCTGTGGGAGATAAAAAAACTACACAGAAAACATTGATTGAGCTCTCACCACGTCTGGGCTCTGTGCTGATGAGGGAGGAGGGGTCCCCAGGACCCCAGTAGGAGTGCCAGGCACCCTCTGTGCAGGAGGGGGCATGCTCCGTGGGCGGGAGCTGTGTGTCTGTTATAAAAGTGGTCTGCAGAGAGTGGAGGGGGCAGAGGTCGTGAAGGACACAGCGTTCCACGCAGCGATAGCTCTCCATATCAGTATCCTCTGCAGAACTCAGCATCTTAAAACAACAAACACAACTCGTCTCACACAGCTTTTGAAGGCCAGGAATCTTCGGGGAGAGGGGGCTCAGCTGGCGAAAATACGGGTTTCTTTTTTTTTCCTGGAAAACAATTCTATTATTAGTGGAATTCTTAACAGTCCTGTTGTTCCGACTCTAATTAATCAGTAGTACTAATTTCCATGACAAGCACGGTGTCTGTGCTCCTGTCATCAGATGAAGATTGGCGACTTGCGTCATCGTTGAGGCTGGAGGTTCAGGGCCTCTCATGAGGCTGCAGCCACTGAAGGCTGGGGCTTCTACTCCAAGCTCACCCACGCGGCGGTCAGCCGGCCTCCGCTTCCCACTGGCTGTCGGATTGAAGGCCTCGGTTCCTCCCCACGTGGGTCTCTCCACTAGGCTGCCCAGTGACCTCCTGACATGGCAGCTGCTGTCCCCCAGAGCCAGGGATTCAGGGGAGAGGGAGCCGGAGAGAGAAAGGAAGCCGCAGGGCCTTTTAGGACCGAACCCGGAAATGACGCACCAGCACGTCTGCCGTATCATTGGTCACACAAGTCTCCTGGGCAGAGTGAGGCTGGAGATTACATGAGGGTTTAGGACCAGGATTTGGGATTCCCTGGTGGCTCAGATGGTAAAGCTGCTGCTGCTGCTGCTAAGTCGCTTCAGTCGTGTCCGACTCTGTGCGACCCCATAGACGGCAGCCCACCAGGCAAGAACTGGAGTGGGTTGCCATTTCCTTCTCCAATGCATAAAAGTGAAAAGTGAAAGTGAAAGTGAAGTTGCTCAGTCGTGTCTGACTTCTAGCAACCCCATGGACTGCAGCCTACCAGGCTCCTCCGTCCATGGGATTTTCCAGGCAAGAGTGCTGGAGTGGGGTGCCATTGCCTTCTCCGAGACGGTAAAGCATCTGCCCGCACGGTAAAGCATCTGCCCGCAATGCGAGAGACCTGGGTTCGATCCCTGGTTCGGAAAGATCTGGAGAAGTGAAGTGAAGTGAAAGTCGCTCAGTTGTGTCGGACTAACTCTTTGCGATCCCATGGACTATATATTCCATGGTCCATGGAATTCTCTAATCCAGAACACTGGAGTGGGTAGCCTTTCCCCTCTCCAGGGGATCTTCCCAACTCAGGGATCAAACCCAGGTCTCCCACATGGCAAATGGATTCTTTACCAGCTGAGCCACAAGAGAAACCCCACCCTGGAGAAGGAAATGGCAACCCACTCCAGTACTCTTGCCGAGAAAATTCCATGGATGGAGGAGGCTGGTGGGCTACAGTCCATAGGGTCGCAAAGAGTCGGATACAACTGAGCGACTTTGCTTCACTTAGGACCAGGAGCGCAGGATCCCAGGGGCATCTTGGAGTCTGGCTACCATGCTCTCTGCCTCCTCTGGTTTAGGAGGAAAGAAACATGCGTGAACACCTGCCATCTAGTGGAGAGCCACTGCCCAGGAGACTGTAAGGCGCTGGGCGTTTCCAGCAGGATATTCGTGTCTAGTGTTTGTTCACGTGACGGGGGAGGAGCCCTGTTGACGCTTCATGCATGCGTCGTATTTGAGATGATAAACACACCTGAGTTCACTACACATCCCGCTGAGTGTTATAATAACCTGTATGTGTTCCTCAACTCTTTGTGACCCAATGGACCATAGTCCACCAGGCTCCTCTGTCCATGGGATTTTCCCAGCAAGAAATACCGGAATTGCCATTTCCTCCTCCAGGGGATCTTCCCGACCCAGAGGTGGAATTCGTGTCTCCCGCGTCTCCTGCACTACCGGTGGATGCTTTACCACTGAGCCACCAGGGACGTGTTATAATAGATATACAATAACATGTAATTTATTATGTAATTAATGCATTGTATTAATATTTCTATTTATATAATATGTGTAGTATAATAATATCATCATAAATGAAGTAGAAATTTGAGCCTTTTAAAAAAAAATCAAGGTGAGATTTTTTTTCTAGTAGCCAGTTTGTTTATTATTTTTGGCTGTATCGCACCACTTATGGGGTCTTAGTTCCCTGAACATGGCTTGAACCCAGGGCCCAGCAGTGAAAGCGTTGAGTCCTTATCACTGTACCACCAAGGAATTCCCTCTAATAATCAGTTTAAATTGTGAGGCTTAAGCAGTTTTCAAGCCAAATCCTGTTATTGTCCTATAGGATGGCTGATCTGGCCAACAAGAATCAATTGGTGACTGAGTTTTGAACTTTTCTTTCAGGTGTGTTTTGACTGTGGTGCCAAGAACCCCAGCTGGGCCAGCATCACCTACGGGGTATTCCTGTGCATCGACTGCTCAGGGGGCCACCGGTCCCTGGGCGTCCACCTGAGTTTCATTCGGTAAGCGGGCCTCTCTCCTGGGGGCGGGGGTGAGTACAATGTCCCATGGGTCTCTCTCCCCTTTTCCTTTACGTTTGCTTTGCCGTCAAGTAACAAGAGAGGTAGGTCGAGTCATGGAGATTTAAGTCTACCGGTAACTGAGTAAACTGGGAAAATGAGTAATTTTCTATTCAGCTGCTGTTCTGTAGAGCCCGGCCCAAGAGCCGAGGCAGTGGTGTTGAAGACAGAGTCGGAATCTAGGGTCTGAGGCAGGGTCCCAGGGTCTAGGGTCCTTTTCCTTTGTTGTTGTGTTCAGTCGCTCAGTTGTGTCTGATTCTGCGACCCCACGGACTGCAGCACACCAGGCCTCCCTGTCCTTCACCATCTCCTGGAGTTTGCTCAAGCTCATCTCCATCGAGTCGGTGATGCCATCCAACCGTCTCAACCTCTGTCGCCCCCTTTTCCTTTTTTACCTTCTGATGATTAGCAGCACATGGGAGTCTTGCTCTGACCCCTCCTGGGTGACAGGGGGTTCTGTCTGTCCATCACTCCTTCAGCTATAGTTACTTAAGTCAGGGGGACCCTCGGAGCTGGGTTTCGCCTCTAGCATAATCCAACAGCTCAGGCTCCCAAGGACATTAACAGAGCTGGAGGGAATGATTGTTGTATGAAAGATGTGTGCAGTGTGAAGCCTTTTTTCTTAACCTGCACATATGTGTTGTCTGGGCTCCTCTAGGGATTACCTGCCTCTACTCTGACCCTCTATGGGGCCTTTGTGGGTACTAAAGGTACCCCACATTCCAGTGGGAAGCTGGATGTGCCCTTGTGTGAAGTTAAATACATTGAGATAAGGATCCCCAGGCAGGCTCTGGGCTTGCAAGCCAAACAGGATGTACACTCAAGTAGTCCTTGCCTCTGCAGGGCACCCCTGGGGCTCAGATCTCCCCATGGCTGGCCTCCCCTAGTCAGTTCACCTGTTTCCCTGCCTGTTAGGACTTAAGGACTACATTGATCCTACAACATGATTACCACAAAGAGTATTTGTCCCCGTAGACTAACCTATTAATATTATTATTTTTTACTATATTAACCTAAAAAGCTTTCTTTATATGCTCTCATGAATTCTTTTTCTCAGAAATCAGTTTATAAGAGCTGCTGCTGCTGCTGCTAAATCGCTTCAGTCGTGTCCGACCCTGTGTGACCCCATAGACAGCAGCCCACCAGGCTCCTCTGTCCCTGGGATTCTCCAGGCAAGAACACTGGAGTGGGTTGCCATTGCCTTCTCCAATGCATGAGAGTGAAAAGTGAAAGTGAAGTCGCTCAGTCGTGTCCGCCTCTTCGAGACCCCATGGACTATAACCTACCAGGCTCCTCCGTCCATGGGAGCAGAATGTGTTCAATATTATAGCTGTTTTAACTCCATAGGCAATGATTTAGGGAAGGGAATTCTCTTGTGTGTTCTTATACTTTCTTGTTCCTTAGACACAGGATATTTTTTAACACACTCTCCAGTCCTCGTATCTTTTTCAAATGTGGAGGGGTGTGGTTGCCACGGCAAGTGTATCTGCGTGTACTTTTCCCCCCCAGGTCGATTGTCACCAGGTAACACATGGTGACCCACTCTGCCCAGAGCTCCAGATGCCCAGACTCTGTGTGCCAGTGGCTCTCCTCCTCTCTGCTCGGCCCCACCCACCAGAGCGGGCCCTCCCTTTTCCCCACCACACAGCGCACTGCCAGTTTAAACTATCCCAGGAAACGAGGTGGCTTTCTGACGTGTCCCCAGCTGAGGGAAGGGCTGACTGAGAGCCTGACGAGACTGGACAGCAGGGTCTACTTTGGGCTGTTGCCAGTTTAATCACCACCCTTGGAAAAGTTAGATAAATATAACCGGGTGAATCACGACGCTTGTACACGATTCAAAAACAGCCATTAAGGGGAAAAAAAGTCTCTGTACATATGACTGAGGGCAGCAGTCGAGGATTTGGGCAGGAGAAAGTCAAGGATGATAAGGGTATTTAAGGATTTTTTTTTCAGAGGTGGAGGGCTGCTCTTTAAACATTTTTCATTGATTTAAAAAAAAAAATTACAAACATTAGTTCATTGGGAAAAAAAAATCCAAACAGTCCTAGAGAAGGAAGTGAAAGTCCTCCCTCTAGAACTCCCTTCCCTCTTTCTTCTCTCCCGCTGCGAACCGGCCACACATCACATGCGCGCGCACACACACACACAAAGTCTCATTTCCTGGGCATGAACATATTAACAGTTTGGTGTGGGTGGAATGTTTATTTAATAAGAGCTATGTTTTGGGTTTTTTTAAAGTAGAATTTCAAGTCAATAAGTTTGCAAAGGAAAAAATCATGAACTCTGGCTTTTGCCAAGCAAAAAGGGAAAGGGAGGTTAGGCATCTGCGGAAATGGCCGACTGCGCTGGGAGCCGCCGGCGGCGTGGACCTGGTGTGGCCCCGCCCCCTCCCCACCCCCCACCCCAGGCCCAGAGCTCTGCCCCCAGGGCCTGGGACAGCAAGCCTCCCCGAGCTCCTCTCTGGCTGTTTCTTCTCTAGTTCACCATTAAGTGTTTCACAAGCCATGGAGGTGCAGGGGGTCTCAGCCTCACGTCACCATAGTTGGGCTGGGGCTACAAATACAACATAAATAGTAAGGTGGTCTATACAGAGCACTGATAGAAACAGCGTCTCCTTCTGCTTGGAAAATTAGGCAAAGTTTAAACAGAAGGTAGCAGTCGCAGCGAACTTCAAAGGCCTGGTGCGACTTTGATAACGGAGAGACAAGGAGGGCAGCACTCAGATAGTGAGAAAAAGTCCAGAGGGAATTCTCTGGTGGTCCAGCGGCTAAGACTCTGTGCTCCGAGTGCAGGGGGCCCAGGTTCAACCCCTGGTCGGGGAACTGGATCCCGCAGGTCGCAGCTAAGAGGCTTCCCCGGTGGCTCGGTGGTAAAGAATCGGCCTGCAATGCAGGAGACATGGGCTCGATCCCAGGGCCAGGAAGACCCTCTGGAGAAGGGAAATGGCAACCCACCGCGGTATTCTTGCCTGGGAAGTCCCATGGACAGGAGAGCCTGACCGGCTGCAGTTCATGGGGTCACAAGAGTCGGACGTGAGTTAGCGACTAAATCACCACCGGCGCCACTGCAACTAAGACCCGTAGCAGCCAAATAAATAAGCACAAGAAAAGGTGTAGAGACGGAAAAAAGTGAAATGTCTGGTAGCTATTTTTTAATGCATAGGAAGATGAGACGTTAGATTCAGAGGGGAAGGTCTCTGTGACCTTGGCAGGGTCTTGATTGACTGCCAGGCTGGGAGCTGAAACGTTTTACTCCTGAGGCCCAGGAGGGGTGCACTTGGGAGGGGAAGACTGACGTGGGCCTGGGCACAGTGGGTGCCCCGAGGTTCACGAGGCAGTGCTGGGTGGGCCCTGAGAGTGAGGACACTGGAGCTTCGCTGCTGGGGGTCTGAATCCTGCTGCCATCCCTTACTAGCTCCGGGTGTGCTCCTTACCTCTCTGTGTCTCCGTCTTCTTCCCTTGAAAGTGGAGACGAGAAAGCTTATACTCTTCCTAGGGCTTTGGCAGGAGTGAGCGAATGAACTCGCATGGATCCTGGCACGTGGCAAGCCGCCAGCTTGTTGACAGTGATCAGATCTGAATTATCTGGGTGCCAGCTTAGTGGACGAAAGAGGAGAACCTTTTTATGTTAGCTTAGAAATGCAACATCTCCTGTGACCTTGAATTAGCCCATCAAGCCAGTTATAAACAAATGGCTGCCTGAAAGCCGTTGCTGGGCTTGTCTGTGAGAGTCTAGATTACTAGTTATGGTGTAATTTACTCCACTTACAATTTTTGATTACATGATAACTTTGTCATGTTTATTTGTGAGATTCGTTCTGATTTCATAAGTTTCTGAAATCCATTTAAATGCTCTACTTACAAAAAAAAATACTGGTTACAGCAGCCATCAGTGAAGCTAATTCATGCAGTTTTTAAGGCAGTTATGTGTTGACATATAAGGATTACAGAAGTTGTGGGAAACCTGTTTTTCCATTGACCTAATTTGTTAACAGAAGCTGTTTTGTTAAAGTGACACTAATTCTCCAACTTCTCTTGCTTTCCTTGCTTTCCTTTTTATTAGCACTGTCATAGGCCCTTGCCTTTTCCACTTCTCTTAATCTAAATTAAAGGTGAGATACAACCTACAGGGAGTCACCTCCTCCTATAGGAACGGGAACTGACAAGCAGTTCGAATGGCCTCTTAAGGTTGACTATATTCAGAGTCCAGTACCATCAACGTTTTATTTTGAAATTCCAATGTTGGCAGAGAAAATCTCTGTCAGGTCAGTTTAAACACAATCAGTTCTTCCTTTTATTTCTAAGAAATATAGATATAGAAATATTTGGCTTGGGGACTTCCCTGGTGGTTCAGTGGTTAAAACTCCGAGTTTCGAGTGCAAGGGGTGCAGGTTTGATTCCTGGTCCAGGAACTAAGATCCTACATGCTATGAGGTGTGGCCAAAAATAGATAAATAAAATACAAATACTTTTGTATAAAAAAAATGAAATACTTGGTGTTTTTTTTTAAGATAGTTTATGATTAAAAGTTGTGAGGTAGGTTAGCAAATCTGAATACTTATAGCCTCAATTTTAGGACTTTTAAAAATATTTAAAGCAAGGTACCTAGTATGTGCCTGTGCTAGGAGTTGAGAGAAAAATATGGGGTGTTCCTGTCCCCTGGAGCTTGCTGCTTGTAACAGTGCGACAGAGTCACCACAGTGATGCTGGTGGTGCTGGTGGTGCTGGTGGTGCTGGTGGTGGTGGTGATGGTGCTGGTGGTGCTGGTGGTGCTGGTGGTGCTGGTGGTGGTGGTGATGGTGGTGCTGGTGGTGCTGGTGGTGATGGTGGTACTGGTGGTGATGGTGCTGGTGGTGCTGGTGATGGTGCTGGTGGTGGTGGTGGTAGTGATGGTGATGGTGGTGCTGGTGGTGCTGGTGGTGATGGTGGTGCTGGTGGTGCTGGTGGTGCTGGTGGTGATGGTGGTACTGGTGGTGATGGTGCTGGTGGTGCTGGTGATGGTGCTGGTGGTGGTGGTGGTAGTGATGGTGATGGTGGTGATGGTGGTGCTGGTGGTGCTGGTGGTGGTGGTGGTGATGGTGGTGCTGGTGGTGGTGGTGCTAGTGATGGTGATGGTGGTGCTGGTGGTGCTAGTGGTGATGGTGGTGATGGTGGTGGTGATGGTGGTGATGCTGGTGATGGTGATGGTGGTTGTGGTGATGGTGGTGCTGGTGGTGATGCTGGTGGTGATGATGATGGTGGTGCTGGTGGTGCTGGTGGTGCTGGTGGTGATGGTGGTGATGGTGGTGCTGGTGGTGCTGGTGGTGCTGGTGGTGCTGGTGGTGATGGTGGTGATGGTGGTGCTGGTGGTGCTGGTGGTGATGGTGGTGCTGGTGGTGCTGGTGGTGCTGGTGGTGATGGTGGTGATGGTGGTGCTGGTGGTGCTGGTGGTGCTGGTGGTGATGGTGGTGATGGTGGTGCTGGTGGTGCTGGTGGTGATGGTGGTGCTGGTGGTGCTGGTGGTGATGGTGGTGATGGTGGTGATGGTGGTGCTGGTGGTGCTGGTGGTGATGGTGATGATGATGATGGTGGTGACAGTGATGCTGTGACTATAATGATGGTGGCGATGAGAATTTTAGCCATATGGTATTGATTGTGAGCCAGCACCTTTCCAATATTAGCTCATTTCTATAAGAGTGAAATAGATACTACTATAATTATCCCTACTTTACAGATGAGGAAAGTAAGATGCAGAGAGGTTAAGTGATTTCCCCAAGGCCATGCAGCTCGTAGTTACAGAGTAGAGATTTGCACTTTGAAGCTCCCTCCAGAGATTGTGCTGTTGACTGCCACCTTGTGTCCCAAGAGGTGGGGATGGCACCTAACTTAGCCTGGGGGAATTCATGAAAATGTGATGACTAAGCAAGGTCTTTCAGAGAAAGAATTTCAGAACAATATACATAATTTAATCACCTTGCTTGGTATTCAGATTCCAAAGAAAGATTTTTTTTTGTCTTTCATAAGAAATCTGTTTCTTATAAAGTAGGGTTTAATTTTTTACTTTTCATATATTACCATGAAGTCAGTTTGTCCTATGTATATTTAATAATATGTATTAGTATTAATCTTAAGGTAGCTATTGGCCTCAAAATAATGTCCTAATATTTACAAAAGTTAAACAATACCAATAGGCAGAGAAATAAGAGAAACAGGAAAGGCAGCATAAGAGGATATTTTTTGATGAATATGGAGCTTCTTTTCTTTCTACCTTGCCCATTAGTAAAGGATGGAGGTTCAACCTATACCCATTTCAAAATGCCCACGTTCCTTACCAGTTAGTGTGGGAAAAGCTAGTGTTGAATGTAGGGACAGCCTTGTTTTTTGCTCTATGTTTATGCTCTAAACAGCCTTGTTTTGTCTATGGATTCAATGGAAAGATTTCTAATATTGTCTACAGAGATCGCTTGGTAAATTTTTATAGTTAGGGACTATAGTTACTGCTTTTGCCTTGCTCTTAGATTATAAACAAGTCGGGTACAAGGCACCGTGGCGATAGGAAGCACACAGTTTTCACTTCAGCAACATTAAATCCTGGGTTTTCTCCCCTCCCTGATGGTGGTGATGTTGAGTGGGTCCCTTCTACTTGATAAGACTGTGAGCATCCTCCAGGCTGCTGTTAAGGGTCAAACTGGACAAATCAATAGCTGACCTGGAAAAACTCCAAACGGTACATCGCTTTTCAGAGCCTTGGCTTCTAGGAAGGGTGAGAGGGTCCAGGAGCAGCTTGTACCGACTGTCATTCCCTGGAGCTCCAGCATCCCAGAAGCATGTGTCACTGTTAACGGAAACTTAGACTTCTTCAGGATCCTGCAGGTTGAGGAAATCTTATTCTCAAGAGTCGAGTGGCCTGATTCTGGGGACGAACAGTATTAACATTTCAAAATACTTTTTTCCATTTAGATCTACAGAGTTGGATTCTAACTGGTCTTGGTTTCAATTGCGATGCATGCAAGTTGGAGGAAATGCGAATGCAGTAAGTTCACCTTAGGTTTCTCGTTTTCTTCTTGTACACGTGTGTTGCACTCGTAAAGAAGTTCAGCGTTTGCATGTAAGAGTGCAGGAGGCACTGCTGGACGGTGGGAAGACGTGGTGGGCTTATGAGCTGGGTGACCCAGATGGCTTGTTTATCCAGAGATCTATTAGAAGCCTGATAAACAAGAAGCCCTGGGCTAGGATACAGTGATGGGCAGATGACTGAGACGCCTCCCTTACCGGCAGAGACAGAGAGCAAGTAAAGAAGTAAATAACCAAGAAGGCAACAGGTGGCAGTGCTTGGAAGAAAAAGGAAACAGGAGTGATGATGCAGAGGAACTGGGAGGCTTCTTTGTGATAATACAGTTTTTTAATATCTGCGGGTGTCTTTTGTACTTGGATGGAATGCTTCGAGGTTCTTTTATCTCAATTTTATTTATTAAATCTACAAATTTAAAAAGCCATTTTCCAAATCTTCAAATATAGTATGTAAATATCATGTGTCAATTTATAAACTTAGTAATTTCTCTGTAAAAGTAGCTTTTGACGTGTTCGATTAACTTATAATAAAAGAGCAAATTTCCTTAACCCCATTTAGAAACCTAGCTAAGGATCCTCAACCATTTTAAATTTCATTTTCAAATTCAATATATCTGATTTCTAAAACACTAAACTGGCAGCTTTACAAATCTAGCCAGCAAAATCTCCCTTTATATAAAATACCATTATATGTTTATAGCAGTATGCCAAAATGATATAGGTTGAGTAAGTAGAATTCCTTGAGACATACCATTAAATGTTCAAAGTATTAAAAATCAGTGAATAAAAATAAATGTATATGCATTTTTTTTTTTAGAAAGGGACTTCCCTGGTGGTCCAGCGGCTAAGACTCCTTGCTCCTAATGCTGGGGTCCCAGGTTTGATCACGGGTCTGGGAACTAGATCCTACATGCCCCAGTGAAGCTCCCATGTGCGGCAACTAAGACCTGGTGTAGCCAAGTAAATAAATAAAAATAAATACTCAAAGTATTAGAAATCAAATTGGTGTCCATTTCAAGTACAATTTATATCGAGCTTCAATTAAATATTCAAAATTAAAATAGTCAATCTAAAAGAATAATTTTCAAAATACCGGTTTCCTTTGGATCAGTGTCTCAGCCTTTTTCTTCATTACTGTTCCCTAAGCAGAAAAATGAGATTTAAATTCATCAGTTAGCTTGTTTTAAATTTAAATTGGATTTAGTTTTCCCTAGTGAGAGAAATTAAATACCAAGGACTATGATTTTTGACAGGTAG
Source organism: Ovis canadensis (assembly GCF_042477335.2). Lineage (NCBI taxonomy): Eukaryota > Metazoa > Chordata > Mammalia > Artiodactyla > Bovidae > Ovis > Ovis canadensis. The sequence goes on along the minus strand of NC_091247.1, from coordinate 225,403,996 downwards.
GGGTGATCTTTGGAAGGCTACAAAGTATGGTAATAACCAAGTCTTTTTTTTTCACTTTCCAAGCAACATTCCCCTGTTGAGAATGTAAGCCTTCAGTATTTCAAGCATGTGATTAGAAAACCATGCCCATGTTCATGATGTCTACAAACTTGTTCTTCACGTTAATACTGTTGGTTCGATAGTCTCTGTCCTGTTTCCAAACCTTCGTAAGGTTGTAGGGTCACCGCCCAGCTCCAGAGAGCAGTTTCCTGTCTCAGCCAGCTGACGTGGGGGAGTGGAGGGGGCAGGTCAGTTGGTGGTCGCTAAGTTCCAGCAGAAGCTTGGGTTTGAATGCCAGCTCTGCGCCTTGCTAGCCTGTGTGACGCTGGGCAGCTTGTTGGACCTCTCTGCTTCTGGCTCATCTGTAAACAGCATGTGTCTGAGAGTGTGCCCATGAGGGTTTGATGTGATGGTATCCACCAAGACCTTAGACAGGACCCGGTACCTGTGGGCGCCCAGTGCCGTTATTTGTCCCATTGAAGTCACAAAAGGATCACTCACACAGGCTTTTGAAACACCTGCTTTAATTAAGCTGTGCATGCTGTAATTCATGTCTGTACAGAGATCCTTCAGAGGTGCTGCAAGCAGAGTGCTCTAACTGTCTAAGTACCTGCTTCAGCACCTTGTCTGTGCTGTGGTCTCCACCGATGAGGAAATAGTGCTCAACAAGGAGAGGGTTAGCTTGGCTCTTACTTAACTGGTTTATCAGACATTCCCACTTAGGCAGCCCCTGTGGTTAGCATTCCGAGTGCTTCCTGCTATGGCCCAGGTTCGGTCCATGGTTCGGGAACTGAGGCCCTGCAAGCCACACGGCAGAGCCTAAACTCATAAATAAATCATCTCATATAGATGCAAAGAAAAGAAAAGAAAGTTCCAATTTAGTAGGACTACGCTAAAGGTCGATCGCACAAGTTAGACGCAGTCCTGAGTTGAAAGTGTGCGCTCAGATAAGTTCAGAGCGATGGAGGTGCCCGAGTGCAGCATCGAGGGCCCAGTTATTTCATTCTGCGAGGCACGTCTCGTGTTGCTTTTACCAGAATATTAATGTTACGTCTGTGGAAGGTATTACTCCTTCTACAAGGAAAAATGTTATAAAACTCTTTCACAGTTTAAATTATTTTGGTTTTCACTAGTATTTTCAAAAAGGCCCTTCATAGCGTGCAGTAAATGGTTTTGGTCACCCTGCTGGATTTAGCGCAGCCCTGCCGTTAACCCGAGTCCTTTCCTCCGCAGTCTTCCTTTTTCCATCAGCACGGGTGTGACACCAATGACACCAACGCCAAGTACAACAGCCGTGCCGCCCAGCTCTACAGGGAGAGGATCAAGGGGCTGGCCTCCCAGGCCACCCGGAAGCACGGCACTGACGTAAGCACGGGGGCGGGGCTCCATCCTCTGAACGTTCGTTTCAACAGAAAAAGTCCTTTATATCCCAAACCGTAAAACTTCCTGGCCAGATTCTCTTACAAGGAGACAGCATGGAGCGGGTTGTCATCATTCACCGTCCTGCTCTAAAACGTTGCCGTGAACACTACTCAACAGCCCTGCAGCGTCACTTTTATATGTCAGCTGATCAACACTGACCTCGTTTTACATGCTCTTTGTTTAAAGACACCTCTTTCAGGGAATTCCCTGGCTTTCCATTGTTCTTTATATCTGTTTCTAATAATAAAAATGTGCCAATAGACTTAGGAAGAAAATAATCCATAAAGTGAAAAGCTGAAAGTTTTTTAACATTATAAGAATTAAATGTTCAAGATATAACAGATATTTATAAAAAAGAGCTAGCTGTATCATGTGACCTAACATTTTTATATTGTGACTAAATACATATGTTCTTATCTTCCCTCCCATCATGCCCCCTTTCCAGTATTTCCTAGCTCTAATAATTGGCATCACCATCATCTGCCAGGTTGCCTAAGTCAGAAACGTGGGCGTCATTCTTAATTATTACCACCTTGTCAGGCTTCCCTTGTGGCTCAGCTGGTAAAGAATCTGCCCACCATGCGGAGACCTGGGTTCGATCCCTGGATTGGGAAGATCCTCTAGGGAAGGGAAAGGCCACCCCCTCCAGTATTCTGGCCTGGAGAATTCCATGGACTGTATAGGCCATGGGCTCGCAAAGAGTTGGATATGACTGAGCGACTTCCACTTCACTTCCATTAGTTGAGACTTCACCCTCCACCTTCCATTGCAGGAGAGGGCGTGGTTTCAGTCCCTGGTTGGGGAGTTAAGATCCCACATGCCTTGACCAAAACATGAAACAGAAGCAATATTGTATCAGATTAAATACTTTAAAAATGGTCCACATTAAAAAACAAAAAATTTCTTAAAAAGTGAAGATACCTTCTTCAGTGGATATTGTTGACACATTGACTCTGAGCCTGTGGCCAAGGGCACTGTGGCTTGAGCTGAGTGAAGCTCATCTAACTGCATCTCTGTGCTTAGTTACACGAGGTGGCACTTAGCACTGAGATCGGGGCCGTCGTAAATGACATACGCTAATGCAAAGCACAAAAACATGTCCGTCAACAGACCGTAAAAAGCACCCGTGCTTGCAACAGGAGCGGAAACATCGCACCATGGACGACACGTTCTCTGCATTTCTGCACGTGTTCAGGCAGGGCAGCAGATCTAGGGTCACAAGTTAGTTGCAGAGTAGGCGAATTCACAAATGTGGAATCCACAAAGCATGGAACGTGCACGTGGACGTGAAGTCCTTGGTCTTCCTCTTTCAGAAGTGGCTCGGGGAGCTGCCTTTTGTCTTCCACAGGGCTTGGCAGCACAAGTTACTAGATCAGTGCGTTGCTAAAATGTGCTCGGGAACCCTGACTTTATAATAGTGGAAAGTACGGATCTTTAGCGACAGGCCTCTGGAAAGGGAGGGAACTGTATTAAATAAACCCTCGGAAACAGGTGAAGTGCTGAGCAGTGCGTGTGTTCTGTTCCAGCTCTGGCTTGATAGCTGTGTGGTCCCTCCTTCGTCCCCGCCACCGAAGGAGGAAGATTTTTTTGCCTCTCATGCTTCTCCTGAGGTATGTGTTATGCTTTGCATAGTTTTAAAGTGTGCTCCTCTGACATGAATTTTAAAGGGCATGTATTTCAAGTGTTTCAGTTAGGACAGAGTCTAAGCTGCTGTAACCAACAGCCCTGAGACAGTCACTTACGGGAGAAATAAATTTCCCAGCAGTAGTTCAGGGTCATCCAGGGCTGCTCATCTCAGCCCGGTGTTGCTCCCATCTCAGGGTCCAGAGTGGCCGCTCCAGTTCATGACCTTTCCTGGCCAGTGGGAGGAGGACAGACGTCCACATCCAGGGAAGCAGTGCCCCGGCCTTTTACAGTCTAGAGGCAGCATTGCTTCTGCTCACATCCTGCCGTCTGGAATTCAGTCCCATGCCCTGTACCCAGCTTCCTGGGAGGCAGAAGTCTTACCAGGGGCCTGCCCAGTGCATTTCAGAGCTTTGCAATTGACAAAGAACAAAGACAGTTTGAAGAACTTCCCTGGCTGTCCAGTGGTTGTAACTCTGCGCTTCCCATGGGGGCAGTGCAAGTTTGATCCCTGGTCAAGGAACTAAGATCCCACAAGCTGCACAGTGTAACTGAAAGAAAGAATGAAGACATTTGTTTAAACCCAGATTTGAAAAGGGATTTGAATCTCATTGCCCCTGTTAGCTATGTACATAGAACATCTCTCAAGGCTATTGCAAGAATGAACATGTGATGGAGAACTAACTGTAGGTCTGTGTGTATGTGTGGGTTGGTGTACACACACGGTATATCACCTAGCTCTGTCCACTATGAGGCCTAGAGACAGAGACGCCCCAGGGCGACAGGCACACCCAGCACCCACACCCTCATTTCTAAATGCTGTTCTCCAATAAAAGGAACCAGGGCTACCTTTGGAGAGGCAGCTGATCCTAGGATTGGACTTGCACGGGCAACTAGAGGTACCCAGAGGTGCTGGAAGTAAGGGAGTGCTAGGAGGCCAGGGCGGGGGATTGGACAAGGACATGGCTGAAGGTGGTCAGAGCCGGATCCGTTTGAACAACAAAAGAAATAATGATAGTACTGGGCTGTAACACAAAGAATTGGCCAATATCCGTGAGTCCGTTACTGATGTAAATGGATGATTGCGTAAAGGAATGGTGGGAAGGGACAGTCTTCTTCCTTACAGAAAATTCCAAATCATGCGTATACTTTCCACCGTTCAGGACGTGGGGCTTAACCCACTCCCCTGGCATGTGGACCGGACTTAGTGACTCACTTTTTTTGAAGTTTGTTTTTTATGACTTTCCTTGCTTTGCTGGTAACGACTTTTCTCCCCTGGCTTCAGGTGAGCACCACAGGCTGGGCATCAGCACAGCCAGAACCTTCTTTAACTCCGAGGAACGTGGACACACCTCCAGCGAGCAGTGAAGGTAAGACTGAGACTCGAGGAACTCCTAGAAAATGAGGCCCCTGCATCTACCAGGAAAGATGCCCATGGTCCATTATAAAACGGGGAGAGAGGATTACTGAACATGCAGTATGTATGACCTCACTTTTGTGAAAAGTAGCCAAATCACACATGCAGTTAACACTGGAAAATGAAATTGCTGAGGATTTTAACTTTCAGCTTGATACAATTTTGAAGTGACTGAACTTTTATCATGAGTAAATGTTACTTTTATAATCAGAAAAGTAACTTTTATAATCAGAAAAGTGAAAGTGAAAGTCCCTCAGTCATGTCCCACTCTTTACAACCCCATGGACTGTACAGTCCATGGAATCCTGCAGACCAGAGTACTGGAGTGGGTAGCCATTCCCTTCTCCAGGGGATCTTCCCAACCCAGGGATCGAACCCAGGTCTCCTGCATTGCAGGCAGATTCTTTACCAGCTGAGCCACAAGGGAAGCCCAAGAATGCTGGAGTGGGTAGCCTAACCCTTCTCCAGCGGATCTTCCCAACCCAGGAATCGAACTGGAGTCTCCTGCATTGCAGGCAGATTCTTTACTAACTGAGCTATCTTATAATCAAGAAACAAGATTCCAGTTTAGAAAACTATGGGCTTCCCCGGTGGCTCAGCAGTAAAGAATCCACCTGCAGTGCAGGAGACGTGGGAGACGTGGGTTCGATCCCAGGATCAAGAAGATCCCGGAGGAGAAGATGGCAGCCCATTTCAGTATTCTTGACTGGAGAATCCGGTGGACAGAGGAGCCTGGTGGACTAGTCTATGGAGTCGCAAAGAGCTGGGCATGACTGACGCAACTGAGCACGTGTACACGTTCTGGCAATAGTTGATGTCTAATAATTCACATTTGGTGATTTTATTTTAGGATATATTTATTGTAAATCTAGTTACATCACTTGCTTAGGTTTAAAAAAACCACCCGTGGATGAAAACACCGACATCTTCTGTTTTAAAATTGAGCATTTTTTGTTAGCCAGAAAATCAGTGTAAATTAACAACAACAAGGTATCATTTTTCACCTAATCAGTGAACTGCTGGCGGGTGGGCCCCTCAGTCATGCTGGCCTGTGAGAGTCAAGCCTGGAACTGCTTGAAGGAACTTAGTGTAACAGGAAGGACTGCAGAGTCAGCAACCTCAAGATCAGGTGATGGTCCTGAGAAGCCTTAATGGAATTCCTAACCAGGATCAGTTTTTTAGATCAGCTAGAAAACTCAGCAGATTTCTTGGCAACTGAATATTTAGGTTTTCTATCACTGATGTGATTCACATTAGACTTGCCAAAAATGTTGACATCTGTTGGGGTATAGTGCACATATGTACTAGGTATCTCAGAACAGTTTACTTTAAAACACCAGACCATAAAGTAGGATTCCAGATTATAACGATGAGGGAGACCACTAACAAAGCAACTGGACACAAAATACACTTCTATTTTAATGGACTTTTAAATTAAAATTCTTGCAGTGATAAAATGTGGAGCTAAAAAGAAAAGACAGTCATTGATCTACCTGGATAAGATTTGTAGTACTGAACAAGTTGGATGTGTAAATATTCAAAAGCACATTTGATGAATCTGTTTTCTGCACTGATATCAATATTTTTAACTTTCAGGGGTACCAGAGCAAGGACCAAGTGTGGAAGGTCTTAATGTACCAACAAAGGCTGCTGTAGGAGGTATGTGTTACCCTGTAGTCTGATTTAGAGGTTAATTAAGAAAAAAATGAATCCTGTCTATACATTCTGCCTAGAACTTACAATGTAATGAGATTTATTTAAACAAAAAATGCTGTTCTGTTTTGGCCAGCTTGGTGACTGTGAAACGCATTAGCCTCTGTACCTGGTGAAGGTTGCTCTTGATGCTTTCTGATTTGCTGGTTTATGTCCCAGCATAGGCAGAGGGCAGAACAGCCATGTCATTCCTAGTCACTCAAGAACTCTTAGCATTTTCTTCCTTCTGATTTTATTGTAGGTGAACTTAATCTCTAATTTTTCATTATCAGGGAGATGTAATCTGAAATTAGTGCATATCACACTGCATTAATTGGAAAGCAACAGCTTTGGTGAAAAATAACCAAACTATTAGAAATGTTCCAGGTATTTCCATCATGCATTAATAGGCGTGTGGGAAGCCGGAAGCAGGTTATAAGACTACTCCAGTGCATATCTAAAAGAAAGTGAAGAAAAGGAGGATTTCCGTGAATGTCTTTTTTTATACCCCGAATGTAATGATGTTATTCTCCCATTAAGGACTGAAAAATTTTAATCTTTGTGGGTTTATGCTATCTTTTCCTGTTAAGTCACATTCTCATCTTTGTAAGAAAAAAAAAAAAAAAGATTTTATTCTTACTGGGTCTCTTACACATAATTCTAAAAACAGAGTATGTAATCTATGATTAAAATTCACCCAGAAAACAATTTTTAAGAAACTTTATCTAAAAGCGTCATATATTTTTGTGCGATTTAGTAAGCAATGCTACCAAAATAATAGAATGTTTTCTATTTCTGATTGGTTAGCATGATAAAATCTGTACATAAATCAGGGTGGAAAAGCACTTCCCTAGCTGCTTTAGTTGTATACATAATGCCTGGCTAACTGTATATTTTAAAACAATTTTGAAAGTGTTTGAAGAGTAGAGATTACTAGGAGAGTCTGTTCTAATATACAAAATGCTCCTGAAGAAAGTGGTGAATGAGGCAAGCTCAGGCTATTTATTTCTCTGCAATATGGTGTTCCCCCCACCCCCCATCAAAAAATATATATACTCTCTGAGTTTGGATACAGTCTGAAAATACTGAGAACTCTATTTTGATGAATCTCGGTTCATCTGAAATACATTGAGGTACTTGAGTCTCTGGATGACAAACTAATGTGGAAAATGTTATAGTCTCTTAAATAATAAAATGCAGTATCTTAGAATTTTTTTTTAAACACACTAAAAATAGGAAAATTATGTATTTCCAGTGGTCTGACTTTCTGCTTTTTGTCTTTTGACAGAGGTTTCTTCTATCATAAAAAAGAAACCAAATCAAGCTAAAAGAGGTGTAAGTATTATGTGTAAACTGTCTGCTGATTTAGCTCTAAAAGGGCTTATGGGCTTGAGGAAGCCACCTTTGACATTTTAATTTCTATTGTTTTTGAGCCACAGTCTGATAAATGTGGCTCTGATAAAAAGTTCGTTTTGTTCAGTGGAGTGATGTTATACGCGGTGACTGTTTTCTGCAGTGTTTCACATTTCTCTGTCGGCGATACAGCTCTGAAAACAAATCAGCCGAGGCTCCCTGGGATCTCTGTCACGCAGCGAGGCTGGGAGGGTTGTCAGCAGCTGGACGTTCAGCTTCTGAGGTTCCATTCAGAGGCCCCGCCCTGGACGCAGGGCTGAGGTCTGAATCCTGACCTCGTCACTTGCCAGCTGTGTGATCTTGGTCAAGTCTCTTTCCTAACAAGAGCTCAGGTCCTCCTCCGTCACCTGGAGATGATGACCGTGCCGGCCTCACAGAGGCGTGAGGACTAAGTAATAACCCTCAATAACTGTCAGCTGTCATTGCAAATGTTTTCAAACAGTTTGGGTAAAACGTAATCTTCTACTGTATCCTCCAGCTTGGGGCCAAAAAAGGAAGTTTGGGAGCCCAGAAACTATCAAATACGTGTTTTAATGAAATTGAAAAGCAAGCCCAAGCCGTCGATAAAATGAATGCACAGGAAGACCTTCTGTCCCGGGCAGCACCTAAGGAAGAATCCATGTAAGTATGGTCAAATCATAATATGATTCTAGTGACTACAGTTATTAACTGGGCTTCCCAAGGTGGCACTAGGGGTAAAGAACCCACCTGCCAATGCAGGAGACGCAAGAGACTGGGGTTCGATCCCTGGGTCGGGAGGATCCCCTGGAGGAGGGCATGGCAACCCACTCCAGTATTCTTGCCTGGAGAATATCCCATGGACAGAGGAGCCTGGCGGGCCATAGTCCATGGGGTCGCAAAGAGTCAGACAGGACCGAGGTGACTTAGCATGCATGTAACACGCAAAGCTATTAACTAAATGGCTCTGAGATTTGCTTTCCAAATGCCATTTATTTTTACATTTGTGTGTGAGGAGGGAAATGCAAAATTTGGTTTTATGAGAGTTAATACCACATGGACGTGTAGATGAGAAGGAGAGAGACAGTATTTATGGAGGGCAGCCACCGTTTCCAGTTGAAATTGTGTGGACAGGATTTGGGTGGGGTCAACACGAAGGGAAAGACAGAGATGTGTCAGGAGGTACTGCCACAGGAAAGATGCTCAGCGTTGTTAGGGAAATGCAAGTCAAAGCCACAGGGAGACACCTCCTCACTCTCAGGGAGCTGTGATCAAGAAGACGGCAAACAAGTGTTGGTGAGAATTAAGAAACTGGAGCCCTCATGCTTTGCTGGTGGCAAAGTTACCATATGACCCAGCAGTCCCACTCCACAGTATATTCTCAGAGAAAGTAATGTATATGCCCACAAAGTCACACAAAAACTTGTACACATGTTCATAGCAGTATTAATCCCTATAGCTGAAAAGCAGACACAACCTAGATCTCCACGAACTAGTGAACAGATGGACAAAATCTGTGTGTCCACACAGCAGAATATTACTTAGCCCTGAAAAGGGGTAAGGTACTGATACATGGTGTAGCATGCACAAATCTTGAAAAATTTGCGCTGAGAAAGACACTGGCCACAAAAGACCACATATTTTATGATTGCTTAGATGTGGACTGTCCAAATCAGGCAGATCAAGAGACAGAAGCGGACTGGTGGTTTCCAGGGCCAAGGGCAGAGGGGAGAGAAGGGTGGACTGTGGGTGGGTGGGATTTCTTCTGAGGTGATGAAAATGTTCTGGAATTAGAGGTGATGGTGACAGCCTTGTGAATATGTTAAACTGAATTGTGCATTTTAAAAAGGTGAATTTTATAATATGTGAATTTTATCTCAGTAATGAAAATGGTGTTTATAATGTGAAGCCCCATTGGACCTGGAGACTAAATTCTAATTGTACGATGGAAGGTTTTGGGTATGGTGGTATCTCCGGAGGTACTAAGCCTGAATCTTGAAGAGGTCTCAGAGTCAGACTTGAGGGCGATGGCAGAGAGAGGGAGAAAGGAAGAGCCTAGGAGGATGAGGAAGAGGGAATCCAGGCAGTGGCTCCGGGGTCCTGCCTGGACTGGAGACCTGGGAGTGATGCCGTGGGTCACCCTGAAGTCAGACCAGCTGGCGGTTTTGCATCTCATCTGAGGAGAGTGCCCTGAAGCAGGGGTGGGTTTTGGAAAGTGTGTTTGGTTGTGATATCCAAGGCAGAAAGAATGGGGGGAGAACTGGAAGCCAGGAGGCCAGACCAGAGATTTGTTTTAAGTAGCTCCTTAAGGTTCTTGAGAGGATGTCATTGTGTTGAAAACAGAAGGGACACGCGGCTGTCTGGAAAGGACTGGTGACTGGGCATAAGGGTCCAGGGCCATAAGGAGAGAAGAGATGGCAGGCATCTTGGATTCCTGTTTTGTGCACGTGTGTGTTTTATTTATATGGTGTTTTCTCTTGTTGTCACGTGTATCTCTTGTGTGTGTGTGTTAGTCACTCGGTCGTGTCTGAGTCTTTAGCCCACAAGGTGGGTTCCTCTGTCCGTGGGGACTCTCCAGGCAAGAACACTGGAGTGGGTTGCCATGCCCTCCTCCAGGGAATCTTCCCGACCCAGGGATTGAGCCTGGGTCTCCCGCACTGCAGGCAGATTCGTTACGATCTGAGCCACCAGGGAAGCCCCTATCTCTTTTAGCGTGGCTTCATTACTACAGGCTGTATAATGAAGAAAACACTGGTACTTACTTTACAAGATTGTTAGGGGATTCATTTAGTTTATGCTCATTAGAGTGCATCAGACAGTGCCTGGCACCTAATAGGTGCTCGGTCAGTGTGAAGGTGAAGTCGCTCAGTCGGGTCCGACTCTTTGCGACCCCGTGGACTGTAACCTACTAGACTTCTTTGTCCATGGGATTCTCCAGGCAAGAATACTGGAGTGGATTGCCATTTCAGTCAGGGTAGTTTCTTGCTATTCATGCTCACAGTTTGCTCAGTGGGCTTCCTATGATAAGCCTGGAGCATCTGAAATGGGTGGTTACTCCTCATTATCATTTAACTCACAGCACCTAGGGGGCAGCACTAAACTGTTATTTAGGTTAAATATTTGCGATGTCAGGGGCTTCCCTGGTGGCTCAGATGGTAAGGAGTCCGCCTGCAATGCGTGAGACCTGGGTTCAGTCTCTGGGTTGGGAAGATCCGCTGGAGAAGGGCATGACAACCCATTCTTGCCTGGAGAATCCCCCTAGCGGGCTACAGTCCACGGGGTCACAAAGAGTCGGACACGACGGAGCAACTAAGCTCACAGCACACAAAGGTGGCTCAGAAGTAAAGAACCTGCCTGCCACAGTAGGAGGCACAGGAAACTCGGGTTTGATCCCTGGGTCAGAAAGATCCCCTGGAGGAGGAAATGGCAACCCACTCAGTATTCTTGTCTGGAAAATTCCATGGTCAGAGGAGATTCACGGGCTACAGTCCATGGGGTTGCAAAGAGTCGGACACGACGGTTGTGATCCACACAGCCAAAAGCTTTAGCATAGTCAATGAAGCAGAAGTAGATGTTTTTCTGGAATTCTCTTGCTTTTTCTATGATCCAGTGGATGTTAGCAATTTGATCTCTGGTTCCTCTGCCTTTTCTAAATCCAGCTTAAACATCTGGAAGTTCTCAGTTCACGTACTGTTGAAGCCTGGCTTGGAGAATTTTGAGCATTACTTCGCTAGCATGTGAGATGAGTGCAACTGTGTGGTAGTTTGAGCATTCTTTGGCATTGCCTTTCTTTTGGATTGGAATGAAAACAGACCTTTTCCAGTCCTGTGGCCACTGCTGAGTTTTCCAAATTTGCTGGCATACTGAGTGATTTGAGGTGCTCTGTATAAGACTCACTGTAAGCTCTCACAGACTTCACTTTGATGTCTCTGACTTAGCTAGCTTTCTTGACACTGAGAAAGGGGGAAGGTTCAATTTGAGTGTGTTTAGGAGTGGACTCCGTGCAGATCACTCGTGCATGAGGTTTTCCCAGAGAACCAGTAAAATCCTCACCTGATCAGAACAGGAGACGGGGAATCAGAAAGCAGCAATCCCCTCCCTGCAGGTCAGGGGAACAGAGACTAGTGTGTTAATATTAGAGACAGCACCAGCCTTAATCAGGACTGCTCGATACAGCTGAATGCAAACATGCAGATTGTGGGGTGTTTATGAACTGGACTCGGGAACCCAGCGAATCCCTTTGTTCAGAAGAGCTGCACTCCAGGCCCTGACCACCACCCTGCTGCTCAGACGCATCACAGCTCAGTTTCACCAAACCAGTACTGCTCAGATGCATCACAGCTCAGTTTCACCAAACCAGTGCTGTGCCAGCTGTGAGAAAGTACCCAGGCTTTGTTTATTTATTTACTTTTTAATATTTACTTATTTATTTGGGGCTTCCTTGGTGGCTCAGAGGTAAAGAATCTGCCTGCAATGCAGGAGATGCAGGTTCGATCCCTGGGTCTGAAAGATCCCCCGGAGAAGGAAATGGCAACCCACTCCAGTATTTTGCTTGGAGAATCCCATGGACAGAGGAGCCTGGTGGGCTACAGTCCATGGGGTCACAAAGCAGTTGGACACGACTTAGCGGCTAAACAACAATGTATTTGTTTGTCTGCACTGGGTCTCAGCTGTGGCACGTGGGATCTTAGTTCCCAGAGAGCGGGCCCAGGTCCCCTGCATTAGGAGGGCACAGTCCCGGCCCCGGGACCACCGGGGAGCCCCCAAGAGTGCCCACGCTTCATGCTAGTCTTCTGCAGCTTCATTTCTTAAAATGGCCGTACATAAAGTTAGTTCAGTCAGCTGTCAGGAGCAGTGCCGATTCCTGTCTGTTCTGAGTGTGAACTAAACTACCCGTGCAGCAGCCGCATCCTTACCGGGCATTTCGTCCTCAGAGAGGTCTGTGCGCACAGCCAGTAGGAGAGTAAGAGGAGCCAGGAGCTGCTCCTGGGCTCTCCCTGAGTCCTGAGGTCGTGGCCGGCCCTCCTCCCTGCCGGTCCTGGAAGGGCTCCTGTAGGTCTGAGACACGCGGAGTCCCAGCTTCTTGTTGTGTTAGTGCTTCCAGAGCCTGCACGGTAAAGTGCACGCTTTTAACGAGCGACAGCACCAGCTCCCCAGCAGGTCCCCCAAAAGGGAGAGCTTCCCCATCTCGTACTCTCCTGAAATTCTTCATCCCAATCCATTCATCTCCAGAAGACTCTGTTACCACAGTTATAGCTTTTTGTGATTTTAAACAGATCTACTGTTTTCTCCCCAAAATTATACTTGAAAGAAGATTGCTTATTTTCCTCCTTCAAGTACAGTTTGGTGGGGGGGTGGGGGTGGGGTGGGAACAGTAGACGTATTACCATTACCTGATCTGAAGGAATAACAGTAAAGAAAACAAATGGCCACTTTAAAACGAAATAGAGGGACTTCCCTGGTGGTCCAGTAGTTAAGACTCCAAGTTGCCAATGAAAGGGGCCTGAGTTCGACCCCTGGTCAGAGAACTAGATCTCACATGCTGCAACTAAGAATCGACGTGTCGCAACTGAAGACCTGTGTGCCGCTACTAAGACCTGGCACCGCCAAATTAAATATAAAAAGAATGAAGGCATCCATTTCTTTAATGCCAGGGTGTGATAAACTCCAGGTATACAAAGCAATGTTCTTGCTGTAAAGAAATGTCTAGTGGGAGAAGCATATATATAAGCAACAACAAGAAACAGAAATCCTGCTTGACTCATTAAGAAGGGAAACAGCAAAAGCAAGATTATTTTCTCCCAGTAAGAAATTCTGTTATCACTTCCTTTCACTACAGAGAAGTATATTTATATTATTAGGGAGTTTATATAGTACCTTTCTCATGAGGAATTTGTGACATTTTATAAAATTTTCTGAAATGGACAGTATCTTAGAAATCTTGATAATGTAGGTATATCATTTTTCCAGTCCCTGAAATTTTGTTGCTATTTACTAATATGATAATATACTCTTGTGAATATAGGCCTGGTTTTCTTCATAAAAAATTAAGTATCTGTAGCATTTTTGGAAGCCTAAGAGTAAGGGACAGTGTTTCATTCATCTCCCCTCCCTCCCCCGCACTGGGTGCTTTATTTGTCGCAAGTATTTGTAGATAGGTGATGAGCATCTGACTGGTGGTGCAGAGGAAACTGTTGGCTGAGGAATGGCAGCTCCATTGTGAATTCTCTCAGAGCCTGGTTCCGTAAAGAGACCTTATGGGGGACTTCCTTAATGGTGCAGTGGCTGAGACTCCGTGTTCTTAATGCTAGGTAGCCTCGGTTCGATCCCTGGTCAGGGAACTAGATCCCACATGCCACAGTTGGAGAGCCTGTGTGCCACAGCTAAGACCCACTGCAGCCAAATAAATATTTTTTTAAAAGAGAGAAACCCTAGGGGAAATTTTCTCATAAACTGAAGAATCCTTTTGCAATGCAGTAATCCCTTCTTAATGTATCTATTAAGTCAAATATATTTATATATATATGAAAAGTGAAAGTGTTAGTCACTCAGTCGTGTCCAACTCTTTGTGACCGCATGGACTGTAGCCCGCCAGGCTCCTCTGTCCATGGAATTCTCGAGGCAAGAATATTGGAGTCATTCCCTATATATTTGGACTTCTCTGGTAGCTCAGCTAGTAGAGAATCTGCCTGCAATTTGGGAGACTCGGGTTTGATCCCTGGGTCGGAAAGATCCCCTGGAGAACAGATGGGCTACCCACTCCAGTATTCTTGAGCTTCCCTAGTGGTTTAGATGGTAAAGAATCTGCCTGCAATGCTGGAGACCTGGGTTTGATCCCTGGGTTGGGAAGATCCCCTGGAGGAGGGCATAGCAACCCACTCCAGCATTCTTGCCTGGAGAATCCCATGGACAGAGGAGTCTGATGGGCTACAGTTCATGGACTCAGAAAGAGTCGGACTTGACTGAGCGACTAAGCCCAACACAACACACACACACACACATACACACACACACATATATATATATAATCTTAAACCAGAACAAACCAGTGAGACTAATCTCATACTTTTGTTACATAATGTGGACGTATAAAGTGAAAGTGAAAGTGAAAGTGAAGTCGCTCAGTCATGTCGGACTCTTTGCGACCCCATGGACTGTAGCCCACCAGGCTCCTCCGTCCATGGGGTTCTCCCGGCAAGAATACTGGAGTGGGTTACCATTTCCTTCTCCAGGGGATCTTCCCGACCCAGGAATCGAACCCACGTCTCCTGCATTGCAGGCAGACACTTTAACCTCTGAGCCACCAGGGACATATAGTGAAAAAAAAAAAAAATCTGCATTTTACTCTCCTTTATAGAAGTAATTTAAGTACATATTATGTTGTGACATATTATGATATGGTAAGTAATGTAAAGCTAGAACAGTAATTAGATTCAGCAGCAACCATAAATTAGCTGTAAACTCATGCAGCTCGGAGAAGGCAGTGGCAACCCACTCCAGTATTCTTGCCTAAAGAATCGCATGGACAGAGGAGCCTGGTGGGCTGCTGTACATGGGGTTACACAGAGTCAGACACGACTGAAGTGACTTAGCACGCCTGCATGCATTGGAAAAGGAAGTGGCAACCCACTCTAGTATTCTTGCCTAGAGAATCCCAGGGACAGAGGAGCCTGGTAGGCTGCTGTCCATGGGGTTGCACAGAGTCAGACACGACTGAAGTGACTTAGCAGCAGCAGTAGCAGCATGCACCTTTTCTTGAGCATCTACTCAAAAGAGATCTTTTCCCAAAAAACACCAGGTTGCCTTTATAATCATGAATCATGGAAAGCCGCAGCAAGCTAAAAGCGTGTGACATGTTTAGCGTTCTCGGTATTTTAACTTAAGAGCACAGAATCAGCGCTAAGTTAAGGAGCATTCGGTTTTTCTGGCAGTGTGTCATCACTACGATTAGCCTATAAAGATCTTGAAATTCAGATGAAGAAAGATGAAAAGATGAATATGAGTGGCAAGAAAAAGGCAGAATCAGAGAGACTTGGCATGGGATTTGGAAATAGCAGAAGGTAAGACTCTGCTTTCTTGGATTTCCTAATTTAAGCTAGTTTGCTGATCACACGTGGACTCTCCTTGTTAATTTCCATTTCAGAAACGTCTTCTCCTTGTTCACTTCCTTCATTTGCTGTGTTCTAATACAGTCAGCCCTCAGCGCTATCTAGGGGTTCTGCCTTTGCAGACTCAACCAATCTGGGATTTGAATATATCAGGATAGGGAGAATTCCAGAAAGTTCCAGGAAGCAAAACAAATTTTTTCTGTGCACACCATACTTAAGGACAACAATTTACATCGTTTTTACGTTGTATTTACAATTATTTATATAGCATTTCCATGGGATCAGCAAAGAGACACGACTTAGCAACTAGACAACAGATGTAGCACTTACTTTGAATTTGGTATTATTAGTAACTAGAAATGATTTAAAATACAAAGGAATAGTAAGGATTTTTGCGGGGGTGAAGTAGAGAAGGATAGCTTCCTTACTTTGCCAAGCAAAGGAGGACACATCGGACCTCTGCCTTGAAAAATTATGTGTCCCTGAGGATTATTTGTGTTGGCTGGGGTAATAGAACCAGTTCCCCTCAGATACCAAGAGACAACCGTGTTTACTACAGTGCAAAAAATTCCAAATTTGATTATTAGATAAAATGAAATAGGTCTGATTGTCATTAAATGGATGCCATAAACATAACTTTCATATGTGACTGTATTTTCTATAATTAGTTACAGTCCCCACTAAGGTCTGGTATTTTCTATTGCTTGCACCACAAAAGTATTTTTCTATTGTTCGTGTTTGTAACCCCCCAAATAAAGTACATTTTTGTTGAGAGTATAAATTAAAGGCATTCTTTGGTGAACACATGTATCTTCATGAACTAATATTATTCTTTTTCCATCTTATTCTCTATTTTCTCAAGTGGTATTTCACATTCAGTGACTTCAGACATGCAGACCATTGAACAGGAAACGCCAATCACAGCAAAACCGAGAAAAAAGTATGGTGATGACAGTGATGACTCATACTTTACATCCAGCTCCAGGTAACC
Organism: Ovis canadensis; assembly: GCF_042477335.2. Classification (NCBI taxonomy): domain Eukaryota; kingdom Metazoa; phylum Chordata; class Mammalia; order Artiodactyla; family Bovidae; genus Ovis; species Ovis canadensis. The sequence goes on along the minus strand of NC_091247.1, from coordinate 225,387,333 downwards.
TGTTAAAAATCATCCTGAAAGTATTGTTTTGAAAAGCTCGATACAGACTTACGAGTTTCTGGTTTGTTTTTTTTTTTACATTAGGAACAAATACAAATAAGTTTACTTCGTTGTTTTTAAAAGCTTCGGCTGGAATCAAGGATGTCCTTTGGGAAAAAATTGGGGTCCCCTTCTTTAGTGGATGATATTTGCTAATATTGAAATGTTTGAAAATAAAATCAGCAGCCAGGAATTAAAATCAGAGGTGGGAAAGTTGTATTTATCTAAAATGTGAAATTGGAGAAATACACAAAATACGGAAAACCCCAAAGATATCTGTTGTCGTTTAGTCTTATTCCAACAGTTGGAATATTTCCCAGCTGCGCCTTTAGCAGATTCTTTTGTTTTCATACCACCGGCTTCTGGAGTCGCCCATTGGCAGGATATGAAATTTTAAATGAATGCTATTTGTGTGTGTTTATGTATGAATGAAAAGCACTGTTGCCATCTGAGAGGTTCCTGGGATAAAGCCTAGGCCCCATCCTTCAAGCCCTCACCCTCCAACAAGGACAGGTTACCCAACTCCAGTGTGAAGCCGACCGTGGAGAGGTCGTGGTTCAGGTTCAAGCCACCCACAGAGACGGAGAACAAGTTTAACTTGAATTGACTCACTCTGTGCGGTTCTTCCAAGAACCTGATCAGCACCGGGGAGGGGGAGGCCTGCTGAGCAGCCACCAAGTAAACCTGGCGTGTCAGGAAGTGGGCACCGGCTGGGATGCCGGGCGGCCTGGACTTGCGTCCTGGCCCTGCCGCTTAATGACTGTGTGATCTTGGCTGACCTGTCCAACCTCCCTGTGCTGCCGCCTCGTACCTGTAAGGTCGGGACACCAGCAGTGTCAGCCTCTCAGGGCAGCGTGAGGGTTTAATGAATGAATGCACGTGGGGCATTGTGGCCTATTATTTATGTCATGTTTAGCTGTTGTTTTTATATAGAAACTCAGTTCAAAAGTCACGTGACTCAGTCTGAATGCTTAATTACTATTGTCGTATACTTAAGTTAACCGTGTGGAGGGCCACCTTCAGGTGTGGAGTTTGGGAAGATCGACCGTGTGCCCATCAGTGTGGGCAGTCCTTAGAGGAGGCACCCTCACTCACATCTCAGAGGGCATCACTGTCGACTGGCAATCACACAGGGGCTTCCTTCATAGAGCTCAATCGGTAAAGCATCTGTCTGCAATGCAGGAGACCTGGGCTCAATTCCTGGGTCCGGAAGATCCCCTGGAGAAGGAAGTGGCAACCCACTCCAGTATTCTTGCTTGGAGAACCCCATGGACAAAGGAGACTGGCGGGCTACAGTCCATGGGGTCACAAGAGTTGGACATGACTTAGTGAGTAAACCACCACCACCAGAAGGAGTTCCATATGCGTAACAGATAGAAATGTATGTTAACTAATTAGGCTCTAATTCTGAAATTCTGTATTTTCCTATCAAAGTTCACAGGTAAGGACTTGTAATACTGAGAACTGTCTTTAAGTCATTCACCTAGCATCACTGCAAATTGCTTCAAGTCCAGATTTTTACCAGAAAAAAAGTAGTTTAGAGGTGTTCCCCGTCAGTGCTCTCAGAGACAGGGTGGTTTTATGTTTGACTCTCAGGCTTCCCTGATAGTTCAGTTGGTAAAGAACCGCCTGCAGTGCAGGAGACCCCGGTTCAATTCCTGGGTCTGGAAGACCAGCTGGAAAAGGGATAGGCTACCCACTCCAATATTCTTGGGCTTCCCTTGTGGCTCAGCTGGTAAAGAATCTGCCTGCAGTGTGGGAGACCTGGGTTTGATCCCTGGGTTGGGAAGATCCCCTGGAGAAGGGAAAGGCTACCCACTCCAGCATCCTGGCCTAGAGAGTTCCATGGACTGCATAGTCTGTGGGGTCACAAAGAGTCGGACACGACTGAGTGACTTTCACTTTCACTTTTCCCGTGAGCAACCTGTATTTCAGGTTAATTGGCGGTAACTCCCAAATCATGCCTTTTTAAAATAATTAATTAATTAATTTGGCAGTGCCAGGTCTTAGTTGCAGCCTGCAGGATCTTTTATTAATAGGTATGGCATGCAGGATCTAGTTCCCGGAGCAGGGATCGAACCCAGGCCCCCTGCATTGGGAGTGTGGAGTCTTAGCCACTGGACCGCCAGGGAAGCCCCCCAAATCATGCCTTTTAAAATACTTAAATACATTTTCTACAAGATAGAATTAAACCTCTAGCTTGATTTGAAGGAGGCCTACATGTCAGGTCACTTTAGATGAGAGAGTACATCTGTGTCGGGGAAACTCCTTGTAGTGCAGGGTCTACACTCACCCACCTGGCTTCTCCACAAAAGCCTGTTTGATTCTTTCACTGCTCATTACAGCTCCTGCAGAGAGCATAGGGTTTCCAGCTCCACCAGTGGTGCGGAGTTGGAAGGAGAGGCGGCTGCGACTGAGGATGCGCCCCGGGAAGCTGTTGGGGAGCTTCGCCCACCCCAGGCCACTGCCCAGCTCCTTCCTGGGGGGCTCCGTCCGCCAGGAGCTTCAGGAATCCCGTCGGCCTCTCTCTGCGAAAGCTTAGTCCTAAGAGTCAGCCCGAAAGGCCTCCGTTTCTACGGAACAATTATTTATGGTTTGGAACCGGAGAGCAGATGGTGTTTTTATATTGACCACACTGGCTGGATTCCCGCCAGAGACCTCGGCGTGCTGTTTGTCTTTACCTGCAGCTTGTCTGATGGGAACGTCAATGCTGGTCCTCCTTGGTCATGATCACTGTGGGTAGAACAATCCTTACTTTGGCAGATGAAGTCGGGTAAACATGGCCTCTGGGAAAGTGGGCGTTTCCATGAGGAGCTCTCACTGCTTCCAAATTATTCATTAGCCCATTAGAACTTGAATACTATTGAATTATGAAAGAGTGCTGTTTCTATTAAAAATGAGACCAGCCGTGTCTTTGGGCTTTTTTTTTTTTTGAGTTCCATTATTTCCAGGATATAAACAATGTAATTATATACTGAGTACAAAATAATGAAACTAGAACAATTTGTTCAGCCTTACAAAGCCAGCATGGCCTTCAGTGGAAGAGGCAGCTGTCTACAGCTGTAAATCCTAAATTGAGTAAGGATACAACCAATGTCTCCTGCATCGGCAGGTTCTTTACCGCTAGTGCCCCGGGGAATCCTACGTAAGGAATGTTTTCAGATTGAGTGAAACCAGAGTGAGAGGGAGAAAACATAAGTGAAAAGCATTAAGAATTGGGATCTAGAAGTCAAAACATTAAAAAAATTCAATAGAAGTAATTCCCTGACAATCCAGTGGTTGGGACTCAGCACTTTCACTGCCATGACCCTGAGTTCAGTCCTTGGCCGGGGAACTGAGATCCCGTAAGTCATGTGGCCAAAAAAAAGTCACTAAGGCCTTGGGGATCCGGGGGTACTTGTGTTTCTGAGGAAGGGCAGATGCTTCACAGCCATCAGTGGGTTCTGCCACCCTGTCCTCCCCCAGCAAGTTGCTCCCTGCTTCCCTCACTGCACTGGGTCGGAGCTCAGGCAGCCTCACTGGTGAACCGTGGGAAGAGCCCCCACCACCCCCCCGACCCCCATCCCCTCCCTAGCTTGGAGAACACAGTAGAACGTGGCCTAGTGGCTGATCAGCAGGGAGCTAGCAGAATGGCTTTCTCTCTCCTTCTGATTCTTGTATTATCCAGCCATTAAAAAAAAAAAAGTCTGATGCCCGTATATTCCAGGATAAGCACTTGGGCTTACATGGTTGAAGAATATTTCCTTAGAGTGACACCAACCCTGAGTCCCAGTACCTAAGACTTGTGAAGGGCCTGGAAGTTCTACCCACCGCCATTCAGTCCTCACCCCCAACCCCAAGCCCAGAGCCTCTGGGGGACCATGCAGCCCCTCGGCATTCCTCGCCCTTCAGTCCGAGGGCCGTTCCCCGAGAAACACTGCCTTGGGCATCCACTTTGTCTCCCTGGGTTTCTGAGCTCAGATCGGGTTTCTGAGCTCAGATCAGGTTTCTGAGCCCAGATCGGCCAGTCCCATCCGGGTGGGGGCTGAGCGTGTCTCCTCCCTCAGCCAGAGCCTGGCCCCTCGTAGATGCTTATTGAAAGTGAAGTTGCTCAGTTATGTTCTACTCTTTGCAACCCCATGGACTATAGCCTACCAAGCTTCTCCATCCATGGGGTGGAGAATACTGGAGTGGGTTGCCATCTCCTTCTCCAGGGGATCTTCCCCACCCAGGGATCGAACCCAGGCCTCCGGCATTGCAGGCAGATGCTTTACCCTCTGAGCCACCGTCCCTAAAGATGCTTATTAAGTAGTTTTAAATTCCTGATTGGATCAGTCTTTATTCTTTCACTGGGACCCTCACAAATATGTCCTCGAACGTTTGGAGGGCTTCCCTGGTGGCCCAGAGGTTAAAGCGTCTGCCTGGAATGTGGGAGGCTCGGGTTCGATCCCTGGGTCGGGAAGATCCCCTGGAGAAGGAAATGGCAACCCACTCCAGTACTCTTGCCTGGAGAATGCCATGGAGGGAGGAGCCTGGTAGGCTACAGTCCAGGGGGTCACAAAGAGTCAGACACGACTGAGTGATTTCACTTTTCCAGGTGAGGAGGGGTTGGTTGTTCCTGTTCCTCTGAGCAGAGCCTGCTCAGCTTCTAGCTGAAATCCAGATACGCTTTGAACACGGCAGGTTTTCCTTCCTGGAGGGAGAAGCCTGGTGTAACAAGATTTGTTGGTAATGACCTCCTTGCCAGAGAACGCGGAAACCACGTTTGGAAATTCTGCTTTTTTTCAATCACTCATTTAAGGCCATACCATCTGCTTCAAACAGCAGATTTACCCACCCTCCTTTTGTTGTTGTTGTTTGTTTGCTTGTTTGTTTCCTGCAAGGAAAAAAGAGTCCATTCCATTTTATTCCACCGCTACCCCTCCCCCATCTTAGCTCATCTCTGGATGACTCCTTACGCCCTCGGAGTTTGGCCCTCACCTGTCTCCTGCGTGCTTCTGTTCTTACTCTCCGGAAACATCTTGGCAACATCTCTAAAGTCTCTGCATCCTCCTCCATCCTCCTTCCTTTCCTGAGACCTAAGCATTAGAATCTGAGTCTCGCTTCTGAACTCCTGGAACCACCTTTAAGAGGAGTGCGGGTCCGGCTGGGTTTTTTTTCCATCCTAAGCTGTCACGAATTCGGAGATGGTCCAGTCATTTCTGAGTACATCTCTGGCACACTCACCTCACCAGTCTATTTCTGTCCTGTCCCAGGCAAAGCCTGCTGCTCCCCGTCACAGGTCTTTCTCCCCCGACATAAGACCTGAATCTGCCGTTGAGTTTTGCTCTCTGAGCCACTCCTTGCTCAATGATGGTCAGCTAACGAAAGTGTAAACTGACCCAGCAGGCCAGCGTCCCCCCTGAGATGCTTACCAAGTCCACTTCCGGCTCCAGTCTGAAAGAGCATCTGTGGGATGGTCCAGTGATCAACAGTCATAGCTCTGCACCTGGCTCCACAATGAGGCCAGTTAGTGTCACTTACACTAGCTGGTGGTTTCTGTTAGGGGTGCTGTCTTATCCAGGGCTAACATGGCAGGGTTACCAACAAGGGGCTCCTAGAATGGTGTCAGTTCTCCAGGTCCTGAAGCATTGATGGCGGTTTAGTTGCTGAGTCATGTCCAACTCTTTGCAACCCCATGGACTATAGCCCGCCAGGCTCCTCTTTCCATGGGGTTTTCCAGGCAAGAATACTGGAGTGGGTCACTGTTTCCTTCTCCAGGGGATCTTCTCCACCCAGGGATTGAACCTGGGTCTCCTGCATTGCAGGCAGATTCTTTACCGCCTGAACCATCAGGGAAGCCCTCCTGAAGCGTCATTCGTGACCAGCCTATAGCTGGGTAACCCTCAAGGGTGTCCTGTGCTGTTGGGATAGGCTAGGTTATGCCACCGTGATAAATACTCCCCCCAGATCTTAAGGGCTTAGCACAGGGATGGCTTATTTCTTTGTTCACTAAAGGCAGCTAAGGATATAGATTATCTATCCTTCTGGTGGCACCTCGATTGTCCAGGTGGATGGTGGTGTCACCTGCCTGAAACTACAGCCCCTGGAAAACACAACCCCTTCCACTCGGGAGGGAAGAGAGGACTGAGCACCCGAAAGGCCTTGGGAGTGATTCGCCTCGTGTCCGATCCTGTTGCAAACGGCCGCCCCCAGCTTCAGGGGGTCCGATCCTGTTGCACACGGCCGCCCCCAGCTTCAGGGGGGTCGGGGAAGTGCAGTGCCCATGTACCTGATGTGAGCGGACATCAGTAAGGTCCTCCAAATCCTCTCTTCTGCTCTCTCCCATACAGGTTCTTTGACGAGCCCATGGAGTTAAGGAGCAGCAGTTCTTTCTCTAGCTGGGATGACAGTTCAGATTCCTATTGGAAGAAAGAGACCATCAAAGACACTGACCCAATTCCGAAAAACACAGGCTATACGGACAGGTACGGACCCCAGAGAGGTGGGACTGCAAACTGTGACTCCACGCGCGTCTCCAGGGACATTCTCTAACCCTAGTAAATGAATGTGTTGTACTATTTCAAGAATATTCTTTGTATCCTGGTCTGTCTCCTGAACTTACAGCTTTGCCTTTCCCAGAAGCTCGTATCCTGGAGTCGAGCAGTAACTGGCTTTGTTAGACAGACTTCTTGAACGTTCCATAGCCCGGAACTGAAGCGACTTAGCAGCAGCAGCAGCAGTGCGGTTGAGACTTGTGTTTTGCTGTGTTCATCTCTCTTTATCATTGAGTCTGTTTATCCATTTACCTGTCAAAGAACTGTCTCCAGCTTCTGGTGATCGTGAATAAGGGCTGAATAACGTGTCGTCCAAACCAAGGAACTGCTGGGAGGGTGGGGGGACAGTCCCAGCACGTTGCAACAGTAAGTGTGACCTGGAATTGTCCTCGGTGACTGGGATATACCACCACCCTGCTCACTTGTATCCTGTGTAGCGTGGAACAGTGCTTTACGTGCGTCACAGCGTATTCAGTATTTACTGATTGATCCGTGGAACTGAAGTCAAATTACAGGCCTATATTAAGTAGCAGAATTCCTTCCAATGTCGTGTGGTTTGGATATTTATTCTTTTTTTTTTTTTCTAAATAGAATTTACAGGCTTTTTAAAGTGGCCTAAAATTCCCTTTACAGAATTACTGCTGTTGCCTTTTTTAAAAGTAAAATGGCATGTGCTTACATGATAAATGAGAAATACATCACCTCCAATTAGCTTAACCTGCTTTGGCTGTTTTTGTTCTTTGTGCTGAGCACACTTCAGGTTATTAACTAGTCGCTCTGCTGGATGTTGGGTCCCCAGAACTTACTCTTCTTATTACAAATGATGAAGAGTTTGTACCCTCTGACCGGCGTCTACCCATTTCCCCCACCTCCTTGGAAACCACTGTTCTAGTTTCTGTTTCTTTGAATTCAACCTTTTAAAAAAAATTTTAGATTCTACCCACAAGTGAGGACATGCAGTATCTGTCTTTCTCTGTCTGACTTCGTGTGATGTCCCCCAGGTTCATCCTTATTGTCATAAGTGGCAGGATTTCCTTCTGTTTCATAGCAGAATGTTATCCCATTGTGTATGTGGGATCACATTTTCCCTATCCATTCACCCACTGACAGATACGAAGACTGTTTCCACAACTTGACTGCTGTGGAAACCTTGGCCGTGAACATGGGCTGCAGAGATCTCTTCACGCTACCAACTTTGTTTCCTTCGGATTTCTACCCAGAAGCGGGAGCAGATGGCAGTTCTGTTTTTAACTTTCTGATGAACTTCTGTGCTGTTTTCCACGTGGCTGTGCTAATTTCCTTTCCCACCACCAAGTCTCCGTGTTCTCCAATCTTTACCAACGCTTATCTCGTATCTTCTTGACAATGGCCATTCTAACAGGTGTGAGGTTTTGATTTGCCTTTCCTTGATGATTAGAGATGTTGACCACCTTTTCACATCCCTGTTGGCATTAAACTTCCCTCTTAGTATGGCTTTTGCTGTATGCCGTAAGCGTTTCCATTTTCATTTGTTTCAAGATATTCTTTCCTTCTTTTATTTTTAATGGAAGCACAGTTGATTTATGATGTGGTGTTAGTTTCTGGTGTACACCAAAGTGATTCAGATATATAGATGTATATATAGTTGTTGTTGAGTCACTCAGTCGTGTCTGACTCTTTGTGACCCCACGGGAGTCTGCAGCACGTCAGGCCTCCCTGTCCATCACCATCTCCTGGAGCTTGCTCAAACTCATGTCCATTGAGCTGGTGATGCCATCCAATCATCTCATCCTCTGTCATCCCCTTCTCCTCCTGCCTTCACTCTTTCCCAGCATCAGGGTCTTTTCCAATGAGTCAGTTCTTCGCATCAGGTGGCCAAAGTATTGGAGCTTCAGCTTCAGCATCAGTCCTTCCAGTGAACATTCAAAGGATGATTTCTTTTAGGATTGACTGGTTTCATCTCCTTTCAGTCCAAGGGACACTCCAACTCAACAGTTCAAAAGCATCAGTTCTTCAGCGCACAGCTTTAATTCTCACATCCACATGTGAGTGCTGGAAAAACCATAGCCTTTGACTCTATGGACCTTTGTTAGTAAAGTAATGTCTCTGCTTTTTAATAGGCTGTCTAGGTTGGTCTTAGCTTTTCTTCCAAGAAGCAAGTGTCTTTTAATTTCATGACTGCAGTCACCATCCGCAGTGATTTTATAGCCCAAGAAAATAAAGTCTGTCACTGTTTCCATTGTTTCCCATCTATTTGCCATGAAGTAATGGGACCGGATGCCATGACCTTCATTTTTTGAATGTTGAGTTTAAGCCAGCTTTTTCACTCTCCTCTTTCACTTTCGTCAAGAGGCTCTTTAGTTCCTCTTCACCTTCTGCCCTAAGGGTGGTGTCATCTGCATATCTGAGGTTTTTTATTTTTTCCCTCCAGCAGTCTTGATTCCAGCTTGTGCTTGAAGCTAGAAGGTTGATCAGCTTCCTTAAAGAAATTATTTTGAATTCTTTGTCAGGCAGTTATATGGGGTCAGTTACTAGAAAATTACTGTTTCCTCTTGTGGTATCACGTTTCATGTTCCTCGGGCTTCCCTGGTGTCTCAGAGGTTAAAGCGTCTGACTCCAATGCGGGAAACCCGGGTTCGATCCCTGGGTCGGGAAGATCCCCTGGAGAAGGAAATGGCAACCCACTCCAGTATTCTTGCCTGGAGAATCCCATGGACAGAGGAGCTTGGTAGGTTACAGTCCACAGGGTCACAAAGAGTCGGACATGACTGAGTGACTTCACTTTCACTTTGGAGTCGTGTTGCTGTCTTTGCATTTGAAGGAGGAATCACCTCCTCTAGTCTTTCCTGCTCAGCTTTCGATGAGAAATGCCATCAACTGTCAGCCGTGCTGGAGACGCTAGGGTGTTCTCAGGCCTTTTCTATGGATGCACTCTCTCCTCCCTGCTTACCCCTTTGGGGGGTTGAAGTCTTAAGATGGCCTGTCTTCTCTCCGTCCCACACACAGGGATGAGAGCCTCCTGCTTGCTTTCCCTAGGATGGTGCCCTGGGAAGCTGAAGTCAGTGCAGTTTTCTGCCAGCCCAGAGTCAGGCTGGCCCTCTGCACGTGCTCACCGGCTGTCTGCACAGGCTCGCACTTACCAGGGCGTGTGCAGGAGGGAGGGTTCATGGGTCAGTCCTGGTGGCCCCATGGCCCACTGAGGGCTCCGCAGGCAAAGTGCACGCAGTGCTTTGTGAGCAGGCCTGCCCATGGAGCCCAGGAAGTGGTTAGTAGAATCCGCATGCCTTTGATGAGTTCTCAGCCCTGGCAGCCCCTCCCAGCGCCTCAGCCAGGTAGATCCCCTCAGTGTTCCGGGTGGATGAGGAAGCCCTAGGCATCCTTGGAAACCAGGCACCCTGCCACCCACCTCATGCCTTTCCCTCTGGGAGAGATGGCAGGCCGAGTGGACCTCGCTTGGCCCCGAGCAGCGCAGCCTGGGAGGAGGAATAGCGTGAGCAGAGTGAAGCTCTTCCTCTTACCTCTTCAGTGCAGCCAGTCTTGGATTCTTTTTGCTCCAACAGCGTGTTGGAGCCTCTCTGCTGGACTCCTGGACTCCCACAAAGGCGTGCTCATCTGTGGGTGATTGTCAGAACCGGTATTCTCAGGAATTCTCTGGTGATCCAGTGGTTAGGAGTCTTCGCTTTCATTGCTGAGGGTGTGGGTTTAATCTTGGTTGAGGAACTAGATCTCGCATGCTGCAGCTAAGACCTGGTGCAGCCAAATAAATAAAAACAAAAATCAACCAAATCACACACACACACACACACACACGCACGCACACACACACACACCAGTGTTCGCATGCTGCAGCTAAGACCTGGTGCAGCCAAATAAATAAAAACAAAAATCAACCAAATCACACACACACACACACACACACACACACACCAGTGTTCTCTGGGGGATAATGTGAAAAACTCCTGCTCCACCACCTTGCTGATGTCATTCCTGCCTTGGCTGTTTCTAACTGTAGACCCACCACTCGCCGCAAGCCAGATTATGAGCCAGCTGAAAATACAGATGAGGCCCAGAAGAAGTTTGGCAACGTCAAAGCCATTTCCTCAGATATGTACTTTGGAAGGCAAGCCAAAGCTGATGTAAGTGTCCAGAGTGGTTCTGTGTGGTCCCCACAGAGCAGAAAGCAAGCCAGGGACATGGAAGGAGTGGGAGGAGGTGCCGAGTACTAAGTGAGATGGACTCAGGCTGCAAAGTTCCCCTGTCCCCAGGGCAGGACTCGAGCCCACGTCTTTCTGCCCAGTGGTCCCACTTGGCTGCTCCAGCTAGAAGAGTGATAGAAAGGTAGGGCCTGTGTTACATCTTCCTCTTATTCCTTTCCCAGTGTTTTGAATAGCCATCCATTCAATATCTTTTGAATAAATTTCAGGAATTTTTGATACACCTATAATTTCCTTAGTAATTTTATTTATTTTTTCTTTTTTTAAAATTTTTTTTGTTTTTCCCAAACATGAACCCCCCTCCCACCTCCAGTAATTTTCTTAACCATAGCTAAATGAAGTACATAGCTGTTTCTTGAAGGTAGGTATATTTATTTTCAGAAGAGAGGTTGTTGCCTCTTTTCTCAGAGATGTTAATGAGCTTATCTCAGTGGAGTCTGGCTAAACAGTAAGACTCAAATGGAAACGGGGAACCTGAAAGGTCCCTTCTCCTTGTGAAGTAGTTGTGTGCTTATGCGAAATTCTTAGCGATGCGGGTTATCACTAGGCTTCTTGCACAATGCAGAGAATTATTTCCTGAGGTGTACTGAGTTTATGTTGTAGCAGTAGAAATTCCACCAGCGTTCTGAGAGTATTTAGACCTGCCACCTGGTTGTTCTCCACCCCCTAGACACGGCCTTGTCTTAAAGTGGACAGCACTCAAGTTCAGTTTGCAAATAACAGAAGGCCTTCGAGAGAGAGGCTTGTGGAGCGGCCTTTCCTGGCAGCTGGGTGGCGGCAGCACCGCAACAGAGCCGTCACTGCCACCCTCCCTCTGGGCTCCCCCCACTGACTGACCTTTGGGCGTTGATCTGTCTGCTTGTGACTGCGGAACCCGAGCGCCGTGATAGCTCCTCAGTGTTCCTTTCTGCAGAATTGCTCATGATTTTGGAGCCTGATTTTCCTTTTCTTGCTGCTCTCCTGTAGTACGAAGCCAGGGCTCGGCTGGAGAGGCTTTCGGCAAGTTCTTCCATCAGCTCAGCTGACCTGTTCGATGAGCAGAGGAAGCAGACGGCAGGTAACAGGCCGGGCAGGCGGGTGGGCGACGAGGCTAGTCCCCACCGCCCCTCCGTCTTCTCTGCGCAGGACTTCTCACCTTTCCAAGACTGTTGGCAGCCGGTGTTCGACGCTGCCAGGGCTTCCCAGGGGGCGCAGTTGAGAACCTGCCTGCCGATGTAGGAGATGCAAGAGATGTCATGGGTTCGATCCCTGGGTCAGGAAAATCCCCTGGAGTGGGTCCAATCCACTCCAGTATTCTCGCCCGGGAAATCTCATGGACAGAGGAGCCTGGCAGGCTGCGGGAGTCGCAGGGAGTCAGACGCGACTGAGGGACGGAGCACACACACGCACATGGCCCCTGTAAGTCAGGCAGAGTGGAAGTTATTGTTCCAGGCAACCTCCCCAAAGTTACCTGCAGTTTCAGAAAGTTGTCTTCCTGAAGTGTTGTCATTGCAGCAGGGGGTGTGGGGGGATGGGTGGGTTTCCTAGCATAGTGTGAACATGAGATCTAATTTGTATGGTGTTACAGCCTTGGAGGGGACAGCCCTGGGCTCTTGTGTGACGTGACCCACTCCCTAACTGTGAATCCTGGAGTATCAGGTTGCCTTTGGCCTCAGTCTCCTCCTCTGTAAAGTGGGTGGGTAATACTCACCTCACAAGCATGTACTGGGGCATAAATGGGGCACTTTCTATCAAGTGCCCCCTGGGCACTGGGACAGATCTCAGTGGGATCCCCCTGGGATCTGGACATGGCAGGCCCCCAGGGTTCCCTCCCAGGCCCCAGGAGTAGGCAGGGCAGATGGAACAGGTGACTCCACCAGCCTCTGCCTTCCCTGGAGACAGATGGGGCTTTGGAACCAGGGAGGTGGAGAGGAGAGTCCAGACCCAGATGAGGAGATGTCTGGGTGCCCCAGGTAGTGAGCCTCAGCACACAGGCCCGACACGGACATTGAGAACCACGTGCCTCTGCTTGGGCCTCTGACTCTGAGGCCTGCTCTAGTCCCGCTCAGTCAGGCCTTGGGGGCAGGGAAAGGGCCAGTGTCCCTCTTGAGTCACAGCCAACCTTCCAGGAGCAGGGTCCTCTGAGGTCCTTTCAGGAGCCCATTCGTCAGCAGGAACGCCCAGGGGAGGGGGCTCTCCGAGGCCTTCGGGGCCCAGCACTGCCTGCACCCTCGTTTCCAGCCCTGAAGGAGCTGGGAGAGGTCAGGGAGGGACCCACACGGGCGGCCCTGCAGCCACAGAGAAGCCCAGAGAAAAACAGCCTCAGCAGAGAAGGCCAGGGGGGAGACCCCAGTGCCTCAGGCCTTCTGTGATGGGGTTTAGGGGGGCGTCTCAAGAGCCACCGTGGCCCTCAGGGTGCAGCGGGCACTGCCAGGCTGCTGTGCTGTGGCGAGAGGGGAGAGAGAGGGTTCTAGCTGTCCCCCAAGTCCACCCCCCAAGCACCGACCCGGAGACAGGCAGAGCAGGACCGCTCTTTGGCCTCCAGCAGGAGAAGCTGTGTTCTCATCTGTGAACTTCCCATGTCCCAGCCTCTCTTCCGGGCAACTTCCTTGTGTGACCGCCCCACCTGCCACCCCCCTGCAGAGGGATGCTCGGCAGGCCTGTGGGTCAGGCCTGCCTCCTTGTGGGCGCCCTGGCACAGAGGCAGGGCAGCCAGAGAACCTATCAGGTTTGAAAAGCACCCCCAGCTGTATGTGTTTTTGTAATTGGAGTTACTGGAAGTCTCACCCTGAAACATTGTTTGTTAAGAAAAAAAAGCCTTCAGAGATCAAATGAGCAGCCTTTTCCAGTTGTTGAAGGCAGGCTGCGGCCAGCCTATGTTTACCTTCCTGTCCCCTTTCAGAGAACAAAGGTCTATTAATTTTCTTGGCCCTTGTGGGTCCAAGACAACTCTCGTCCTGAGGACTCGCAGTCACCATGGGGGTGCCCTGGTTATGCAAGGCTGCCCAGGGACTCCAGCCCCTCCCCAACGGCCAAGGGCCTACTCCCCTCTCCATTCCAGACCCCCCAGATGGTTCAGACCACGACTCCCCTCTCCTCTCTGCGTCTCTCATCAGATGCCTTTAATAACTGCTCTAAATGGGAGTGCATTGAACAACTCTCATTAAATATTTACCCCTTTATTTAGAGTGCATTTCAACAAAGAGCAAAAGCTGGTTTGAAGAGCGTGTTCTATGTTCCTTAAATTAGACTGTTTCCCCATCTGTGAAGTATCGGCACACGGGGTGGATCACAGTCACCTTTATAATCTCTTCGGAGTTCAGGGGAAGACAGTTTCAGATTGGAAATGCCTCCTGGTGAAGCAAAAATACTTCCTGGGAGTATGGCTTAACCCTGGCATTTTCAGGGGCGCCAGTCCCTTCCAGGATCTTGGGGGTGCTGGGTGGGGAACACACATAACCAGCCACCGCGATCACTCTAGAGCAGGGTCAGCCGGGCCTGCCGTCCCCGGGCACTGCCTCGGAGGTCGCCACTCAGTACACCGATGACAGAGCAGAGGTAGCTTTGTGAGAGCAGCGCTGGAACAAAAGAAACTGCAAACCCAGCTTGGCCCTCTAGGGCGTTTCTTTCCAGAAATGACTGCGATCATCTGAGTCTGAACAGGGCCCCCGTGGGACTGCCAGGGCACTGCGGACGCCTGTGTCTGGGCTCCGTGTGCACTTGCCCGGCGTCACGGGGGGACCCTCGGCGTGTTTGTTGTTTCCCTGGATCTTGAGGCCCCTCAGCCACCCTCCCCTGTCCTGGCTCTCGCTCTCTGAGCCCAGGAACCTGGCCTCTTGGGGTTTGCCAGCCTCCAAAGCACGGACCTCAGTCAGCCATCAGGTGGTTTTGCTTGGTGACTTGCTTGTCACACGTCACAGTTGTGTGGTGGGGCCACCGGCCAGTTCAGCTGCACAAACTGGAGTTGCACCAGCCTGAGCGAAGGGAAGTCCGTGCACCCAAGGGGCTCTGGTTCCAGCTTAAACGGCCCACCTCAGCCTTGCCCTCCCCTTTAAACGCTGCTGAGTTGAAAACTTGTAAGTGGAGGCGCTGGTGCCGAGGTCACCTCCGCTGACCTCTGGGTGTCACGGAGCAGCTATGACTCGGGCCCTTTGCGCTCCAGGTCTCGCATGATCTCTTTGTTTCTCCTAAGACTCATCCCACAGGCTGGCAGCCCTACCGCGCTGGGCGGAACCCAAGGCCCGCCCCTGGGCTAGGCTGCCGCCCTGTCATCGGCAAGTGAAGTGAGCGCAAGTCGCTCAGTCATGTCCGGCTCTTTGTGACCCCGCGGACTATACAGTCCATGGAATTCTCCAGGCCAGAATACTGGAGTGGCTAGCCTTTCCCTTCTCCAGGGGATCTTCCCAACCCAGGGGTCGTACCCAGGTCTCCCGCATTGCAGGCAGGTTCTTTACCAGCTGAGCCATATGGGAAGACATCAGCAAAGGGCCACCAACTTTTTAAAAATCACCTGGAGGCAGAGAGGGGGAGACGGCTGCCCCTGGGCCCCTACCCCAGTGGTCAGTGTGGGAAACACAGGGTCTCTCCCAGTGGCCCCTGTGCTGGAAGGTGAACATGTGTCTTCCGTTTTGCTCCTGGCAAGAGACCTGGCTTCTACTGCTTAAGGGGCGGGTGGGTGTAGATGGGTCTCATGTGGCGCCAAGGGCAGCTGGGCTGGCTCCCTGGGGGACCCCAGGTTTGGGGTCACTCAGTCTCTGAGCCCCTCCAGCACCCGATCACAACTGAGTGGCAAGAGCATGCCACCAAAGCCTACCTGTTGGCTCGGAGACCCCTGACGGCTGATGACTCGGACGCGCCCCACGTGTGCATGTCTGTGCTGGGGCGAGCCAGAACCTAGGCAGCAGAGAGACCCAGCTGACCCGGGCCTCGGTGAAGGTGAGGGTCAGCCTCTGCCTGGGAGCTGGCCATCAGGAGCCTTGCCCATCTGGCCACCTCCCCGGGTGAGCCTCCTTTTGTTGCTCTGAGACAGGCTTCCTCCTCCTCCTTGAGGGGTGGGTGGGAGGGGGGCAGCCCTGGCCACAGACAGAGCAGCTCTCTGTCCCACCAGTAACCCCAGAGCAAGCAGACGGTCCCCTCCCTTGAGTAGATGGGAATCCCTCTGATTGGCCAGGTCTGGGTCACGTGTCCACACATGGTTTCCGGGGGAGGGGCGAGGATCAGGGGAGAGACCTCCCAAAGAAGGGAGGAGGGCTTTCACCAGAAGGGGGAACTGATGCTGAGCCCGAAAAACCTACTGATGTCTGCCCATCTGCCATGTACTGAGTTCTTACCTGTCAGGTCTTGTGTTCACTGCCTGGAGGAAACGGGGGCCCAGAGAGGGTAAGAAATCTCTCCAAAGACACACAGCTTGGAAGTGTCAGTGCCAGTATTTGAGCCCCGATGGTCCTGAGACCTGATGCCACATCCTGTCTCACTGTGGGGTCTTGCAGCTGGTTCATGGTGGGGCTGGCACTGAAACCCACCCCCGGGTCCTGTCCCTTAACCACAGCTGCTGCTCATGGGCATTGGAGGGGGGGGGTGCATCCCCCAAGCTCTCCAGTCCCTGGACGCTGGCTGCGCCGTTGCTACGGTGGAGTGACGAGTGACAAGCCAGCATCTGCTCTGTGTGCAGGAAGCTACAACCTCACCAGCGTGCTGCCCACAGCTCCCGACATGGCCCAGTTCAAGCAGGGAGTGAGGTCGGTTGCCGGAAAGCTCTCCGTCTTTGCTAACGGAGTCATGACTTCCATTCAGGTCAGTGAGATGGGGACGATGGTAACTGAGTTTGATGGTGGGTTCATAGTTTTGAAAATGAGATTTGGACCACTCTTTAATTGCCAGAGAATTAGATTTTATATTCTCGATTTATGTGTTTGCTACAGTGTAACCCAGGACATCATGAAAACCAGAACTTATAATTTCATATTTGTTTAAATTTTCTAGTTTATGACTCCAGAGGAGTTGTTACAGGAATTGTCATGATCATTACTACTTTTCTCTTATGTTAAAAAACAAAAATATTAAGAACAAAGTTAAAAATGGCCCATAACCCCACCTCCCAAGGAAAACGTTCATTAATATTTTGGTTTATTCTAATTGTAGATTTCTGTGCATACCTGTTTAAAAATGTTAAAGGATTATATTGTATGTGTGATTTTATATCCTCTTTTTCTTCCTGATGTTTTGTTACGAGCATTTCCATGTAATTCAAAATTCTTTGGAAGCTCTTCAGTACATTCTGTTGAGCAAAAATGTGTGTAATTTATTTAACTATTCCCCAAGTTGAGTATTTAGATTGTGTGAGGCGAGGGTGGAACGCACTTGTGTATAACGCTTTAAGGCCGGCTCTGATTATCTGAAGGCTATTCCGTGAACCTTCCTGCTTGCATGAAGTTATTTTAGGATGCTTGTGAATGGGAAACGCAGCCACAGAGGGCAGGACCTGATAGACGTGAACTCTGATGCCTCTAAGTGGAGGTCTTCCAGGTTGGGGAGGCACCCCCGCTGTGGAGGCGTCCTCCGCCCTGGGCCAGCGGCTGTTGTCGGCCCAAGCTTTCTTTAGAATTCCCCAGAGCTCTTTCATGTCCCTTAGGTCAGCCGAGCCCACGTCAGTCCTCCCACAGAGGTGACCTCCCTCTTTGTAGGTGATCATCCCCATTTTGTAGATGGAGAAACAGAGGCACAGAGGTTAAGCTGCTCCTGGTGAGACCACTCAGCTGGCCCAGAATTTCGGGGTTCGGACTCCACGTGTGTTCCTCTGTCCCCCGTCATACCTGCCTCCCGGAGGGCTCACCGAGCCCCTCACGGCCCCTCCCGCCGCCCAGGGGCTCCGTTCCCGCTTCCTCAGCTGCGGGCTGCCGTCACTGAGGCATCTGTTTCGCTGATGCTGAGAAAGTGGAACCGATGCTGACCCTGGTGAACTCCCGTGTTGGTTCTCTCTGCAGGATCGCTATGGTTCTTAACACTAATGTTTTCGGTGTTTCCTGGAGACATTCCTCTTTTCGTGATCCAGTGACCACATCACGGGCTGCAGTGAAGACCAGCTGGCTTTGCGCAGATTGTTTTGCTACTTTTTCTCGTGGTATATATATGTATTCATGTCTGATCTTTAATATTTCTTTTTAGAAATTCTCATTTTTGATGTTGTAGAAGCTTCATTGTAATTTCAGTTTTGTGTTACTTCCGTCTGGCATATCCATGCACATCCCTGCTTTATTTCCTTGGACTCTTTGGTTCTAACAGCCGGAGGTCCGGAGTCAAGGGCTCCTCGGCCTCTCTTCACTGGGGGAGGGGAGGGTGTCTCAGAGCAGTGAGACTCATGGCTAAAGGCTGCCCGAATCAGCTGATATGAGAAGGGCCTGGAGAAACAAAACTTACAACACGTACTTCATTGAAAAGGGAACAAAGAATAAAAATAAAAGACCAAAAATAGCTGGTGTCTAATTTGATGGATTAATTCATCAATACTTCCACATCTTAAGGTAATTTCAAAATAATGTCTAAAGACATCTGTCCCTTGGAAATTGTTTGTTTTATATGATCTATAAATTTAAAAAATAATTTTCAGTGAGTGCTTTTAACAGCCCAAGCTTCTGCATTGCCAAGCAAATTAATCTTTTGACAAGGTGTCACTGTTTGAATTTATGAGAAATAGAAGATGAGAACTCCCTAAGTGCATTTATAAATCGATATGGTGTACAGAAGTAAAAAATGAATAAGGTGAGAAGATACACCCACAGAAAATATTTCAGTTTATGGGGAAACAGTAGTTGTAATTGGGTAGTTTTCTTAATATTTTTTATCTTAATCTTGGTTTTCAAAAAATGAAAGAATGTGTACAAATGAATGAAAAATAATTTGGCTGTGTTTTAGACAGCATTAGAATATATTGTTCAGCACAGTAAAATATATTCGAAATTTGATGAACCAGATATGTGGTTTCAACTGAGTATTTTGTGAATTTTTCTTAAAAGCTCAAATTTGTAGACTTCTGAATATAATAAACAGTTGCAGCAGATTGCGTTCCCTACTTTTTTCTTTATGAAAGTTTTGTGATGAGTCTAGAGTTAGGGCTCGTGGTATAGCATTAGTGTGCATTTGATTAGGATGTAATTCCAGATGGATCTGTTTTTCTGTGTGGGTCTGGGGCTTCCCTGGTGGCTCAGATGGTATAGAATCTGCCTGCAATGTGGGAGACCTGGGTTCGATCCCTGGGTTGGGAAGATCCCCTGGAGAAGGGAATGACTACCCACTCCAGTAGTCTGGCCTGAAGATTTCCATAGACAGAGGAGCCTGGTGGGCTACAGTCCATGGGGTCGCAAAGAGTCGGACACGACTGAGCGGCTTTCACTTCCTTGACTTTCTTGACTTGACTGGGGCCCAAGGTGTGCCTTCCCTGCACTGGGGTGTTGCCCAGAGTGCAGGAGCAAGGCAGGAGCCGTTGTTGAAAGCGAGGGTGTGCAGAGTGGCGCTTTCAAGCCCAAGGCGCCGCCCTAACCCAGTGCCACAGCCAGGGCGGCTGAAACAACAGAGTGTGCTTTCTCACGCTCCTGAAAGCAAGACGTGCAGGATCAAGGTGGCATCGTGGGTGGGCTTGTAGACGGCTGCCCCCACCCCCGCTCTGCTGTCTCTATGGGATCTGGGCCCCTTTAAGCTTAATTGCCTCCTTAAAGGCCCCACCTCCAAATGCAGTCGTGTTAAACTCTAGGGAGACACAGTTCAGTCCTTAACAGTTCATGAGATGCTCCCACACTGGGTGAACCCTCTCCAGGCCAGGGCCAGGGCTCAAACCACCTCCAGAAGACCCTCCAAGCAGGTTATGGTCCCATTTTACAGAGGAGGCGAATGAGACTTAGCAGAAGGGCCTCCCTCGACTCTGGCCCTGCTTCTCCCTGTCACTGAATCTCTGCACGTGGAAGGGCCTGGGACTGCAGGGCCAGGCTGGAGGAGCCCCATCTGGTAGGCTCACCCCACCTCACCCCAGCATGTGTGTGTGTCTGTGGGTGTGTGCGTCTGTGTGTGTGTGCGCGAGAGACAGACTTTAATTTGTGTTCCTGGTCCACTTACCCTTGAGACTTGGTGTTTTGTTTTGGAAATCAGTTTGCATGAGTGCTTCAAATAGTAAAGATGTGAGTTAATAATTGTTCTAACAAATCACATTTGGGATCTATTGATTAAAAAAAAATGGTGCTATGACGACCCAGGGACCTGGAGGAAACTGGCCAAGACCGGTCTGAAGGGTTAAGCAGTGGGGCTTTGGAAAAAGTGTTTATTATGCTTTCTTTCGCTCCTGAGAGCAAAGCCGGTGAGGACCAGGTATTTCTGTGAAACTGGGAAAGCAAAGGAGGGAGTGTGGGGAGGGGACCAGAACAAGTTCCCTTTGAAAATGCAGTACTTTTTGATCACCTCGAGAGCTATTGGGAATATAGGTAAATGGATGTAGACAATGAGGACACGGGGCTAGGGGGCGGGGGGTGCTGGGTGATGCTGGGGGCCGAGCAGAGCCGACCTGAAGGCCTTAGATGGATGCCAGGACTTGGGCTGAAACCTGCCCCCCCCAACTTGCACACGGGCAGTTTGAGGGTCTAGGACGCCTGTGTCCTTCTCACCTCTGGATGCTCAGCCTGAACACCTAGTGCAAATATGACCCTCCCCCGACATCCTGGGGCAGCACCTCGGGATCCTGGGGTCTCCTTGCTGGCCCCTTCCATCTGTCAGTGCCTCTGCCTGGACCTCCACTCTGCAGGATACTTCTCTGACCTGGGTGGGCCTCCTGGGTGCTGGCCAGGGAGCCCCTCACTCCCACCTCCCGCCCACCCCCCTCAGGTCACTTCCCTTCTCAATGACCCTGACCTCCCTTCTAAAAATTGCAGGGACTTCCCTAGTGGTCCGATGGCTAAGACTGCAGTCCCAATGCAGGGGACCCGGGTTGGATCCCTGGTCGGGGAACTAGATCCCGTGTGCCACCACAGACTGAAGATCCTGTGTGCCACAGCCAAGACTGGGTGCAGCCAAATAAATGTTTTTTTTTAAATAAAAATAGAACTTGCAGCCCACCGCCAGGCGCTTCTGTGCCCCAGTCCTGCGCTCCTTTTGCTTTTCCCCAGGGTCCTGCCCGAGGCCCCACCCAGCTCCTGCTTCAGTGTCTTCTCCTGTCATCCCACAGGTGCTTCTGTGCTCAGGATGTAGGGTCACTGACCTCCCTCCCAGACCCGAAAACCGCCCTGCTCTCCTGGTGGTGCAGCTCAGACACCCTTGTTTGCACTGAGTCATGTGATCCATTTACAAAGGCACCTGTGCTTTCTCCCATCCCCTCCATCCCAGGCCCGTTTTCCTCTATTTGTAGTTCTTATCATCTGCTTGCCAGGTCCTTTGTCTCACGAAAACAAGAGCGCAGTGACGAGAACGCCAGCTGTGGGCCTGGCACAGACAGATGGATGGACAGACAGAAGGAGACACCAGGGTCCCTCTGCGCAGGTCCCTCTCCAGGAACTGGGGCGTCAGGTCCTGGTCCCTCTCCAGGAACCGAGGTGTGGGGTCCTGGAGCCCTTCTGCCTGCTGAGTGTCCCAGCTTCACCCTGAGGCTCTGGTGCCCCTTCCCTGCACCTGGTCACCCCCTCCTACCCCATCCCACCCTGCTGCATGCCCCAGACTTGACCTTGGACCCCTGAGCCCCCAGCACCTCTCTCACAGCCTCTGATTGTCCTACCTGCTGGTGAGCTGTGCCCGTGTCTCACCACACACCTCGGGCGTGGGCGCTGGCCTCCCTAGGAGCTGTACCCCGGGCAGGTGCGGGTGGCCTGGAAAGGCCTGGAAGAGAGACAGAGCTAGGGCCTGCAAGGGGCCCTGAGTCCAGGACTCAGAGGAGCAGAAAGGAGCTGTGGAAGGCGTGGACTTGGAGGACAGGAGCCCCTCTGCATGAGGGGGCAGCTGGAGGAGGGGTCCCCAGGCTTCAGAGTCCCCCTGGCTGGAGACAGCAGCCGTGTGTGGGGCTCAGGCACCCGGTCATCACTGCTGGGCATTCGAGTCCAGCTCTGGAGGTTCCTGTGAAATATCCAGGACCCCTTTCCCTCAAACAGATCCCCCCAAGACCCCACACATGCAGGCAGCCTCCTCCCTGGCCTCCCCACCTCACCCCCTCCTGGTCCTCCAAGGACCACCGGGGCCTTGGGGAGAGCGGCATCTGCCAGGCCCCTGCCCAGTGACTCAGGCCACCCCGTGGCCCCCACCTTCCGCATGCGAAGAGCCTGTGGGCCTGCAGAGGCTTCTTCCCGGGTGTTCCCCCCCAACATGGCCTCCCACCCTAAGGCCCCGCTGTCTCCAGTTTCAGGGGGATGCTGCAGCCCGGGATCCCTCCTGTGCAGCCACCACACACAGAGGGGCTCCTGTCCGCCCAGCCCCCAGCCTCCGCAGCTGCTTTCTGCTCCTCTGAGTCCTGGACGCAGAGTGGCCCACAGACCCCACAGGTCTCCTCCCCGTCAGCCCCTTGCGGGCCCCAGGGCTTCCAGGCTCGTCTCTCCGGGTCTTTCCCCAGCGGTCGCTTCTGCCAGGAAGGAGCCCTCACGGGTGTTGGTTGAGAGCTAGTTCAGGGCTACGAGGGGCGATGACAGTCTCACTGCGTCGTCGTGCAAGTGGAGAGAGGAGGGGGCTTCCCTGGTGGCCCAGTGGCTAAGACTGCGTGCTCCCAGCGCAGGAGGCCTGGCTTTAATCCCTGCCCCAGGAACTTAAATCCCACACGCTGCAACTAAAGATCCAGGGCAGACAAATAATGTTGTTTTTTGTTTTAATTTTAAGTAAAAGAGCAAATCATCTCACAGGGGATGAAGGGAACCATGGGAAGGGCAGGAGGTGCCTAGTGGGGCCCCCGGCACACCGGAGGCCTGGGGCTTGGGCCTTTGGGTGAGGCAGGGCGAGGCCCCCTGCAGGAAGGCTTTCACAGAGAGAGCACAGAGGCAGGCAGTGTCAGCTCACACAGGTAAACGGAGGGGCGCCAGCCTGGGGCCCCACGTTCGGGGCGGCCTCGCTGTAGG
Organism: Ovis canadensis; assembly: GCF_042477335.2. Classification (NCBI taxonomy): domain Eukaryota; kingdom Metazoa; phylum Chordata; class Mammalia; order Artiodactyla; family Bovidae; genus Ovis; species Ovis canadensis. Next base: position 225,364,539 of record NC_091247.1, on the reverse strand, counting down.
GGTCTCGCTGAAGCACCTGCCTGTACTCTCAACACGCCCCCGTACAACCATCCTCCAGCAGGCCCCCTGCAGCTGTCCTGTCCCCGTCCCAGCCTCTGTCCCGCTCGTCTCAGGCTTCAGAGGGGAGGCCGTGAGAAGCCCAACCTGGCTTCAGTGTAGTCAGTGTAGGGGAAGAACAATTCTTTTTCCTTTTGCCCTCCTAGGTTCGCTGGCCTGGGCCCTGTAAAATTAGACTGACTAAAGGCAGGTTAACATGAGAAAGACAAACACAAGAGTGTTGACATGTCCCTTGCACACACACGTGGGAGCCGGCGTGGTTAGAACCAGGGCTTCTATAGCAGCTTAACAAAAGAACACTAAATCCTCAGAGAAGTGACAAGACAAAGGAAGGGGAGGGCTTCCCTGGTGGTCCAGCGGTTTCAAATCCACCCACCAGTGCGAGGGACACGGGTTCGATCCCTGGTCGTGGAAGATGCCTCATGCCTTAGGGCAACTAAGCCCGTTTGCCGCAACTATGGAGCTTATGTGCTAGAGCCTGGGAACGACTCCTGAGTCCTCACGCCACAGCGCCTGAAGCCTGCGTGCCCTTTCATGCCCATGCTCTGAAATGAGAAGTCACCGGAAAGAAAAGCCTGAACGAGCATCACAACTGAGAGTAGCTGCCACTCGACCCAACCAAAGCCCATGCAGAGCAGCAAAGACCCAGTGCAGTCGGATCTGCTGCTGCTGAGTCGCTTCAGTCGTGTCCGACTCTCGCGACCCCATAGACGGCAGCCCACCAGGCTCCGCCACCCCTGGGATTCTCCAGGCAAGAACACTGGAGTGGGGTGCCGTTTCCTTCTCCAATGCATGAAAGTGAAAAGTGAAAGGGAAGTCGCTCCGTCGTGTCCGACCCTCAGCGACCCCATGGACTGCAGCCCACCAGGCTCCTCCGTCCATGGGATTTTCCAGGCAAGAGTACTGGAGTGGGGTGCCAAAATCATAAATAACATTAAAAAAAAAAAAAAAAGGAAGGGGAGTCAGGCTTTCAAGGGTAGCAAACTGGGAAGGTAAATACACAGAGAAACTAATGAAGCAAGTAAGGCTAGTTGCACAGCTCCATCGTGGCCCAGAGAGCTCCCATCTTCTTTTCAGCCATAAAACTCTCTCCGGGAGAGGGGATTCCTGACAGCCCTCCCTTTTCAGACGTTTCTGCTTTTACCCAGATGAAGGAGGTTCTGGGAAGGCATCTGTCTGCATCTGTTGGTTCTCATTTGCCTCCAGCTCAGAGTCATCCTTATGGCAAAGTGGCGTGCTCTGGTCCCGTGCGCAAGGCAGAGGGAGGATGGAGATGGCCTAAGGCCCGCTGGACAGGGCTGCACGCTCCCTCTCTGCAGGGTCTGGGGCTGAACCTGTTTCCAGGCCCATTCAGGCTGTTGGTGGAATGGCTTCCTTTTGGTTATAGGCCCGAATCCCTGCTTTCTTGCTGACTGTCAGCTGGTGCTATTCTTTGCAACCCAAGGCCTTGGGTCGTTGCACAGGGTGCCTCCATCAGAGCTGACTCCAGCTGCAGCGAGTCCAACCCTTCTCGTTCCCGGGAACTCTCTGACTTCCTCATATCTCCTGCCTCCAGTCAAAGAGAGTCCTCTGCTCTTAAGGGCTCATAGGATAGACTGGGCCTGTGGGGATAATGTAGGAAAATCTCTCTTCCTACTTTGAGGTTCGTAACCTTAATTACAGGCTTCCCAGGTGGTGCTAGTGGTAAAGAGCCTGCCTGCCAATGCAGAAGACAGAAGAGACGCATGTTTGGTCGGGAAGATTCCCTGGAGGAGGGCATGGCAACCCACTCCAGTATTCTTGCCTGGGAAATCCCATGGACAGAGGAGCCTGGCGGGCTACAGTCCGTGGGGTCGCACAGTCAGACATGACTTAGCACACACGCATGCCTCTCTTTTACATATGAGCGGACAGCTAAGGCTCACCAGACATTCGAGGAAAGCATGTCATATGAAAAATGAACACCAAGAGCACAATCATGAACAGGATAATTAAGAGGGAAGCAATTGTGCTGGAGATTTTTTAGAAATAAAATGTTTAACTATGACTAGAATCTTCAGAGAGAAAAAGATATTGCACCTGTTAAACGCTGAATTCTAGAAAAGGAAACCAGCGGAGAATAAGAAGCAAATAACAGTACAAATTAAAGTCCATCTTGGAACTTCCCTGGTGGTCCTGTGATGAAGATTCCGCACTCCCCGTGCAGGGAACCTGCGTTCGATCCCTGGTCAAGGAACTAAATCCCACCTGCGCCACTAGGAGCTCACCTGCCACAAGCAAAATGATGCTGAGTGCTTCAACAAAGACCCAGCGCAGTGAAATGAAACAAGCACCTGTAAAGTCAGTGCTAAAAAGTAAGTTCAAGAGAAGGGTAGAAAAAGATGATCAAATCTCCCAGAAAGCCAAGAGTCGGGGGAAAGTAGGAGATAGAAGGTCAAGGACAGGAGAGGAGAAACTCGGGGGCTCTCACCCTCTGAGTGAGTGAGTTTCATTCAGGAAGAAGGAGGGAAGGAAAGAAACTGTCAAAGAAAGAACTCAAGAAAATCCCTGTGAAATGAAGGATGTGAACGTGTGAGCAGGTGTTGGGTGCACACTCCCCCACCTCTGCCCCAGGAGTGAAGCACTTTACACACAGGACCTTACTTTACCTCAATCCGTCGGAAGAGGCCCTGGCGAGGAGCCTGGGGGGCTAGAGTCCCCGGGGTCGCAAAGACTCGGGCATGGCTGAGAGACAGCACAGCAATGTCAAACGAGTACCTTGTCTCCTCAGGTTATATGGTATGGTAAATGTTATGGATACAGCTACTCCAGAAATTCTGTTATGCAAATTCCTAAAAATTGGCCATGGCCAGGTAAAACGTTATCAGTCATAATTCTAGTTGTTATCTGCAAGTATAGTATGTCACGGCAGTAACCAAGCTTCTTTGTCAATTGCATTTTAATCAGTTTTTTTTTTTTTAATTTTTTACTTGTTTATTGTTTTGGCCGCGCTGGGTCTTCGTCGCTGCGAGGCCTTTTCTCTAGGCTCAGCGAGGGGCTCCTCTCTGGTCGCGGTGTGCGGTCCTCTCGTTGCAGCGGCTTCTCTCGCTGCAGAGCACGGGCTCTAGAGCCCAGGCTCAATAACTATGGCACGTGGGCTTAGTTGCTCTGCATCGTATGGGCTCTTCCTAGGTCAGGAATTCGAACCCATGTCTCCTGCATTGGCAGGCAGATTCTTTACCCCTGAGCCACTAGGGAAGCCCTATAATCAGGTTTTAAATATGCCTTCTTAAATCTTTTGTCGTCATAGACAGTTATGGTTTTATTCTGATGCCTTCCTTTGTGAAAATGCTTCCTCTTCAAAAAGATTTATAGAAAGGACTTTTGGATAGTATTTTGACTTTCAGGCCATAATGCTAAATGGGTGAGAAATTAAAGAATTCTACTGGGAAACCTGATGGCTTCATAAAATTGTTCACAAAAAGGATTAGTTACATAAGACCGAGTGAACTGGTAAACATGGTTATAATTTTTATGGTTTCTAGCCTGGAAAACTACTGGTCTACATCTGTGTTTTCCAGGTACAAAGAAATCTTCCCCTCAAACTGTGACTTACAATAATTTGGCAAATTATACTTTTGTAAGCAGAATTAAAATATCTATCTTGTCTTTTGATCTGCTCCCTCCAAACATTGGAAACTCATAGGTTCCCAGCAGCTCTATCAGATAAAATATTTATCAGGAAAACTACCTCCAAACAGGGCTTCCCCAATAGGCTCAGTGGTAAAGAGTCCTCCTGCCAATTCAGGAGACCCGGGTTTGATCTCTGGTCCAGGAAGATCCTCTGGAGAAGGAAATGGCCACCCACTCCAGTATTCTTGCCTGGGAAATCCCATGGACAGAGGAACGTGGCAGGCTACAGTCCACTGTGTTGCAAAAGAGTCAGACACGACTTAGTGACTAAACAAGTACAGAAATGTCAAGGTGTTTAGATGACCTTGGAAAGGGAGGGATTCACCTAGACAAGCCCTTGGCATGACTCTCCTAGCCAAGTTCAGTCTGAGACTCCTTACAAAAGTTTCAACAAAGCAAAAATAAATAAAAAATAAACTTATATGATCTATTATATAAGTCATCAGGTCAAATTTATTGAGACCAAAGTTATTTTTCAAATCAATCTTAATTTGGTTATATTTCGGAGAAGGCAATGGCAACCCACTCCAGTACTCTTGCCTGGAAAATCCCATGGACGGAGGAGCCTGGTGGGCTGCAGTCCATGGGGTTGCTAAGAGTCGGACACAACTGAGCGGCTTCACTCTCGCTTTTCACTTTCATGCTTTGGAGAAGGAAATGGCAACCCACTCCAGTGTTCTTGCCTGGAGAATCCCAGAGACGGGGGAGCCTGGTTGGCTGCTGTCTATGGGGTCGCAGAGAGTCGGGCACGACTGAAGTGACTTAGCAGCAGCAGCAGCAGGGTAATTTTAGAGAAAAAAGATTATATTTCAATGACTGTTAAGGCCCACCTTTGTTAATGGAAGTGGAAGTGAAATTCACTCAGTCATGTCTGACTCTTTGTGACCCCATGGACTATACAGTCCATGGAATCCTCCAGGCCAGAATACTGGAGTGGGTGGCTGTTCCCTTCTCTGGGGCTCTTCCCAACCCAGGGATTGCAGGCTGATTTTTTTACCAGCTGGGCCACCGGGGAAGCCCATCCTTTGTTAATGGAGGTCTGTATATACTAAGTCTCACTTCCTGGATAGTTCCTTGCTGTTACATTACCTTAATATAAAGTTTAACTGGATTATTAAAAGGACACTCAAAGTTTCTAAAACTTATCTCAGTAATATATCTTTGGGTGAAGATCAGATGTCCCATGACCAGCAACCAGGGAATTATATATACTGGAAAAGACATAACTGAAAGGACTGTCTCCAACCTAGAAGGAAGGCTCCTTATCAGGTACTCTTAACTACTCATGCACTGCAAAACCAAAGGGACTTGACTATTAGGTTAACTCCCACTTACAAAGGGCCTCCACACTGGACTGGTCTATAGAGAGGCTGTCTAACCTCAAACTCACCTTCAAACAACGCCCAAGGGCTTCCCTGGTGACTCAGTGGTAAAGAGTTTGTCTGCCCGTGCAGGAGACACAGGTTCGATTCCTGATCCCACATGCCATGGAGCAACTAAACCCACAAACCACAGCTGCTGGCTGGCGCTCTAGAACCGGCAGCCATAGCTGCTGAGCCCACAAGTGCTAGGGCCCCTGTCACCAGAGAAGCCGCCTCAAGGAGGGGACCGCACACCACAGCTAGAGAAACACCCAAGTGCTGCGGCAAAGGCCCAGCGCAACCAGTAAATATATAAAATCATAAAAACCAGTGCTCAGACAGGAGAAACTGCATTCACAGTAGGGAGCGCAGACATCAGAGTAGACAGCTAACCTAACATCTCACATGGCCGTGTATCATGCTTTCTTGACTTCTTGGACCTTTGCATATGAATGAATGTTTTTCTATCACGAGCATGATCCTATACAAGTTTTAAAAATCAATCCAATTGCTGTGTTTGTGGCCAATTACCTGTGTCTAGTACTTCTGGATTACCTCGGTGGGTTTCTCCACTCCAACGGTATAACTGGGTGGTCCTTAGAAAATTTATTCTAAAAGAAAGAAATTATAGTCCTGTTTAGGCTACTATTGGTATCTTAGATGGGATCCCCTCAAATTGCCAACTAATAATGCCTGCTCTGACCCTGGCCATAAATATGAATTTTCCTGTAAAGTTACTCAAGCTTAATCAGAGCAACAAGCCAAATTTCAGCCAAGGAATAAAACTTCCTACAATTAGAAGATAGATTTAGGTGGTTAACACTAGGCTATGGTCATTTAAGTTGTTTGGGGTTTTCTTTTTAATATTTATTTATTTGGCTGCACCAGGTCTTAGTATAGGCACACAGGATCTTTGTCGTGGTGCCCAGGCTTCACTCTAGTTGGGGCACGTGGCCTTTGTTGCCCCACGGTATATGGGATCTTAATTCCCTGATCAGGGATTGAACCCACGTTCTCTGCATAGTAAGGATTCTTAACCACTGGACCCCCAGGGAAGCCCCAGTCATTTAAGTTTTAAGGCTCTCCCTGTATCTCGGGAACAATTAAATCATGCCTAGTAACTCTAGAAAAGTGGATTGGGAGCCTTACGGACAGTGCCAATGTATAATTTCCCTGAAAGGTAAGGATTTGTACAGAACAGATGTAGTCCAACGACGTGAGGATATACTGGGCTGCACCTAAAGGAAGTTCTCGGCTTAATTCTTACTTATGACATTAATGATACTGCTAGCTATATTATTTGTATTTTGCCTGTTTGACAAGATTGTTGTTTCTTGCATTACCAAATGTGTGACTAAGTCTCTGACAAAAGTATATAGCTTTACATGAGATCAAAGATTGTAATAGTGTAATTCTAGATATGGGAAGATGTAACAAGAGTAACCTTCACAAGAGGAGCAGAAACTTTCCGCAGAAAAATAAATGTGCTTGGGCTAAGATGTTTTTCTAAAAGCATGATTTCAAATAGTCATTTAATTGTACATGAATAAAGAAAGAAGTAAGCTATGGGTTATGATTTATTTATATAATGGGATATTTCAACCATTTAATGGATTTAATGACTTGTTATTTTGGAACCTATTGTATGATACTATCAGATAGATGAAATATACAGGCTCTATATATTTAGCATGATGTACAATTGGTGTAATTATGGTTAATTAATTTTTGTTCTCTTTGTGTAAAAAAATAATGTGCTTGAGGCCTTCCTTGGTGGTCCAGTGGCTAAGACTCTGCACTCCCAATGCAGAGGGCCCAGGTTTGAGCCCTTCTCAAGTAACTAGATCCCACGTGCTGCAACTGAGACCTGGAATAGCCAAATAAATAAACATTTTTTAAAAAAAGAATATAGGGTATTAATGTAAAACAAACAAACATTTAACTCTCAATGTTCACGTTGTGTGTGTGTGTGTTTCCAGTCAACAACCTCTGGGAAGGACTGGGGTCTCTGGAGACTCAAAGTCACAAAGTCCTGTCCCTGGGGCCCCATGCCTGACAGCCCTTGAAAAGATACACCTGCGCTGGAGTTAATTGGATGCAGGGGTTTTTCTTTCTGTCTTGAGCTGCCCAGAGCAGGAGCCAGGGCACCACCTGCAGAGATTCCCCGGGCTCTTCAGTTCAGTTCAGTCGCTCAGTCGTGTCCAACTCTTTGTGACCCCAAGGACTGCAGCACGCCAGGCTTCTCTGTCCATCACCAACTCCCGGCGTTTACTCAAACTCATGTCCATCGAGTTGATGATGCCATCCAACCATCTCATCCTCTGTTGTCCCCTTCTCCTCTCACCTTCCCAGGCTCTGGCAGGCAAGAAACAAACTCAAGGACAAGAAAGAGCCCTAGCTTCCAGGATGCGGCCAGACTGAGTCCAGCTATACTTGGCTCCCCAACAGAGGCCTGGCTTCTGTTCTCTGGTGACCAGCCTGATGGACGGGCCCTTCCCCCATGGGTCTTCCCTAGAAGACCCCACGTCAGCACAGCTCCAGCTATCAGAGCAGGGAGGGCCACGGGTGCTGGAAGGAACACTGCACTCTCCCTGGACCCAACACCCCCAAACTGGATTCCACCAAAGACACAACCAAGCCAAAGAGCTGGTGAAGGAAGGATGTATTATTCATCTTTGCAGCAAGTAAGGAGAACCCAGGATCTCTCCCAAAGCAGTGTCTCCTCAAACAGCAAAACTGGGGAAGTTTTAAGCTAAGTTGCAGGGACATATTCATGAAGTGGGTTTGGGGGGTATATGCATATTCATGGAGGGGCTTGAGCAAAGAGTTCAGCCTAGAATTGGGACAAAGGTCAACAGAGTCCAAGCTTTAACAGAGTCAGAAAAAGTCAACATCATCATTCCTTAGGTTCCGGTTGATCTGGTAGTTGATTGTTGGAGGGTGATTGGATCCACAGCTTAAGAAAGTGTTTCAGGCTAATCTTTATATTGAAACAGAACTTATTACCTTTATACAACTGACCTATTCCCTTTGCTCCTGTTGCCTCTGTGGGCCTCCCTGGCGGGCTCAGATGGTGAAGAATCTGCCTACAGTGCAGGAGATCTGGGTTGGATCACTGGGTTGGGAAGATCCCCTGAAGAAGAGAATGGTTACCCACTCCAGTTCCCTCCAGTATTCTTGCCTGGAGAATTCCACGGACAGAGGAGCCTGGAGGGTTACAGTCCCTGGGATCTCAAAGAGTGGGACAGGACTGAGCGACGAACACTGCTTTCCTTTTCCTTTTTTCCTATTGTTACTTCTGTCCGATGAAGGTCATTTGTTCCTGCTTAATTTGTTAGTCCCCTTACGGAGCCAACTTTCACTTTAAGACCATCGTTACTGGGACCTGATCAAGGGCAAGCACTGCAGCCAAGCTGAGATCCCAGAACAGCTCACGCCTAAAATGGTTTCTCTTCTGCCAGGGAAGCCAGGCCTGGTTCTCTTTCTCTGGGAACCCTCTACCCTGCGGCTCACAGAGCCTCCCAAGTTCCTCCAGGTTTGAGTACTGGATGGCTAGGGGTCCCGGGAACCTTTTTTGCAGAACCACAGAGGGTCACTGTGAGGACTCTGGGGTTTGTGCAGACAGATTGCTGCATGTGAACACAGGCAGCGCGAGCAGAGGACAGAGTTTGAGACAGGGCTTGGTGGGGCTGTGGGCTGGGGACTGGGGGTGTTGGAAAGAGAAAGAGGAAACTGGAGGAGTGCTGGGTGGCATCTCACTTTGTGAATCTCCTGTGAAACCAACAGTATTCACCAAAGTCTTTGTTTTGTTAATGGGGTTGAGGAGGAAGATTGCGATGAATGCTGAGTGACCTGCATGCGGGGTGAGTGAGAGCAGAGGATGTCATGAGGGTCCTGTTAGAGCCCACGAAAGGGGTGGGCAGTGAAACCTCAGCACCAGCAGCATTTCCTCCCCGGATCGCCCTCCTCGCAGCGCCTTCCTTTTTCATCACAGATGGCTTGTTCACTAGGTAGGAGTAGGATGGCCAGAGGCCCCGAACACTGCATCTCCTTCTCCAGGACTGGCTCCAGGCTGGAATAAACTCCCAGGAAAGGGCTCTGATTGGCTTTTCTCTGGTCAGGACCCAGCCCTCTTGACCAATCAGGGGCAGCCTGAGGGTAGTCCCATAAGAACTAGGGCTCAGATGCGAACCAGAGAGTCTGATGGGGGGGTACACGACACAGCTAGTAAATGGTGGAGCTGGGATTAGAACCCAGGTCTTGGGGTGCCAAAGCCTGGGCCCGACGCCTTGCACCAGGGGCTCATCTTTATAGCCTCCCTCTTGCAGAGCTGCACACCTTCATGAAAGATCGTAAGGCTCTGAAGGCAGAGACCATGTTTCTCCCATCGCCAGAGCACAGCGTTTCTCCACGTTGAGTCTGGGCAGATCGCTGGTTGCTTATCCAGGGATTTGGGTGGGGGTGGGGGGAGTTTGTGCTGATAGAAAAGAGAGCAATGAATTCATTTGTTACATAAATTTCACAAATGTGTGATGCTGGGTTGTTGGTACTCCTAACCCCAGTACCATAGAATGAGACTGTAATACGAGACAGGGTGTTGAACGAGGTAATTAAGTTAAATGAAGCCATGGGGTGCACCCTAATCCAATATGACCAGTGTCCTTACAAGAAGAGGAGATTAAGACTCAAAGAGGAGATTCAGTTCAGTTCAGTCGCTCAGTCGTATCCAACTCTTTGTGACCTCATGGACTGCAGCACGCCAGGCCTCCCTGTCCAACACCAACTCCCGGAGTTTACTCAGACTCATGTCCATTGTGTCCGTGATGCCATCCAGCCGTCTCATCTTCTGTCATCCCCTTCTCTTCCCACCTTCAATCTTTCCCAGCATCAGGGTCTTTTCCAATGAGTCAGTTCTTTGCATCAGGTGGCCCAGATTAGGACATAGTTAGACACAATGATGACTCTCCCCATGTTCTTTCTTTCTTCTTTTAAAATTATTTATTTACTTTTGGCTGCACTGGGCCTCAGCCTTTCTCCATTTGCGGTGATCAGGGGCTACTCTCTACCTGCGGGTACACGGGCTTCTCGCTGCCCTGGCTTCTCTTGTTGTAGAGTGCAGGCACTAGGGTGCATGGGCTCAGTAGTCACGGAGTATGGGCTTGGTTGCCCTGCTCCATGTGGAGTCTTCCTGGATCAGGCATCAAACCTATGTCCCCTGCGTTGGCAGGTGATTCTTAACCACTGGACCACCAGGGAGGTCCTCCCCATTTCTTAACCATCATCACGACCTCAAAGGTTGCACAGGAGCCACGAGGACAGTCCAAGGCAGATCACCTCGGGTGATACATTTTCATATCATTTGCCTGTTAGAGTTCACATGTGTTAAATTTGTGTTTTCTTTGTTACTATGGTATTGCATTATAGCCCCCAACTCAGAGCTGGAATACATGACTCAAAGCGACTCATTAAGTGTGGGGCTTAATGAGTGTGGGGCTGCAAGGAGATATGTAAACGTGCAGAATGATGTTGTAAACATACATATGGGAGCAGGTGGTGGTGGTGGTTTAGTCGCTAAGTCGTGTTCGACTCTTGCAACCCGCATGGACTGTAGCCTGCCAGGCTCCTCTGTCCATGGGATTCTCCAGGCAAGAATACTGGAGTGGGCTGCCATTTCCTTCTCCAGGGGATCTTCCCAACCCAGGAATCAAACCTGGGTCTCCTGCATTGCCGGCAGTTTCTTTACCCACTGAGCTACGAGGGAAGCCTTCACGGGAGCAGGAGAGCAGCGCAGATGCAGAGAGTGTATCTGCCTGTTCCTGACCAGCGACTCTGCAGGTGTGATGTTGCCACGAAGAAGCTGGAAAAGGAAGCGCAAGGAGGCATGGCCCTGAGGGCCTGACTCGGTTCTGGTGGCTCCATCTAGCCCTGGCTCCCGCTCAGGGACTGGTGCCCCTTTGCCAGTCAGTGGGGCGGGAGCTCCTTTCCAGAGAGAACACCACAGCTTCACTAGGTAAAACCACAGGTTATTTCTGGAACAAGAGAAATAATTCTTTCAAGCAGAACACCGACTGTTTTTTTGGCATACCACTCAGCGTGTTGGAACTTCCCTGACCAGGGATCGTGACCCCAGCAGTGGAAGCACAGAGTCTCAACCACTGGACCACCAGGGAAGCCCCAGAATGATTACTTCTGACACTAAAGGCAGGAAAGGTCTCCAAACCATAGAGACACCATTCAAAACTCCCTTCCAGGAAGAAAAGAGAAGCAGGTCACACTGCTGCTGAGAAGGTGGGAAGACCTGTCTGCCTTAGGTTGAATTGTCCCCACCCACCTCAAAAGTGGTAAGTTGAATTCCCAACCCCAGTGCTTTAGTATGAGATTGCAATGCGAGACAGGGTGTTGAACAAAGTGCTTACGTTAAGTGAAGTCATGGGGTGCGCCCTAATCCAGTATGACCTGGTGTCCTTACAAGAAGAGGAGACCAGGACACAGACAGGCACAGAGGGAGACCAGAAGGGTGGCTGTCTGCCAGCCAAGGAGAGAGGCCTCAGAAGAAACCACCCTTGCCAACACATTGATCTTCAACTCCTGGCCTCTAGCACTGTAAGAATATAAATTTCTGGGACTTCCCTGCTGATCCAGTGGTTAAGAACCTGCTTTCCAATGCAGGGGACACGGGTTCAATCCCTGGCCCAGGAACTAAGATCCCAGATGTCACGGGACAACTGAGCGAGCGTGCCGTTAAGTACTGAGCCCACTGTACCACAGCTAGAGAAGCAGCCGTGTGCAGCAAGGAAATATCACTCACGCCACCAAGACTCCACGCAGCCGAAAATAAGCAAGTCTTTAAAAAAAAAAACAAACAAACATAAATTTCTGTTGTTTAAGCTGCCTGTTTTATGGTATCTTGCTTAGGCAGCCCCAGGACATGAGTATACTGCCCAAGATATTGTGTTCAGAAAGTACAAGATGCAATTGGCAAGGTGCCTTGATCAAAAGACCAGGTTGGCAGTCAGAGAACAGAAGCTGCATAGCAGCATGTGAGCAGGTTTCATACCGGGATGAAACCCACATGAGGAGACTAGTTGCTGTTATTGATGTTTGAACAAAACCATGGATGTCTCTCTCCAGGCAATCTGTGCCTGAGGAAGAATGCTCAATCATTCTTTGTCCTGTTTATCAGTGAAAATCCAAGCTTGAGAGAAGAGAGGCTGTGTGGTATTGAGTGTGTGTGTGTGTGTGTGTGTGTGTGTGTGTGTGTGTGTGACCACCCCATCACCCCATTGCTTTTTGAACATGGAGAGGAAAAGCGTGTTGATGTCAGTTTTGAGAGAACACCAACAGATGCGCGGCATCCATGCGATAGCAGAGTTTGCCCACAAATGCCTCTCCGCCCTTTCCATCACTCAGAGACCTATTGGGGGTCAACAGAGTGTTCCTCGCTTTGATTTGGTGAAGAATGAGATGGGGAACATTATGAATGAAATCTAATTCAGTTCTCAACTTAGTAAAGAGAGGAAAAAAAATTATATGCTGAGGTTGCTAACATCTGCAGTGTGGAAAAAAGTCTACTCCCCATGAAACTGCAAAGAAGGAAAAAGACATTTGTGTTTAAGTTTCACTGTTCCACCTCAAACTGCAAAGTCAGGCCCACAGTGCATACGTGCTTAGTTAGGCTGGAAGAGGCACTAAATTTGTACAACCAGGTATTTTGAGAGAGACCACCCACTTTTTTTTTTTTTCTATGTCCAGTTCTAACTGTTGCTTCTTGTCCTACATACAAGTTTCTCAGGGGACAGGTAAGGTGGTCTGATATTCCCATCTCTTTAAGAGTTTTTTCCACACATTAGCAAGCTCAATACACACCCACAGGCACTATGACAGCTCCAAGGCCAATCCTAAGGGTCAAAAAGTGGGTGATGGTCCAATTCCGAGAAATTCCCACCCCTTTCGTAAGTATATGGAACTTTCCTACTTATTAGCCTATGAAATTATTCTATAAAATTACCCACTCCTATAAAAACTGACAGGCTTCCCAAGTGGCTCAGTGGTAAAGAACCCACCTGCCAAGCAGAAGGTGCAATTTTGACCCCTGCAGGAAGATCCCCTGGAGAAGGAGATAGCAACCCGCTCCAGTATTCTTGCCTGGGAAATCCTGTGGACAGGGGAGCCTGGCCGGCTACCGTCCATGGGGGTTGCGGAAGAGTCAGACACGACTTACCACCTAAATAACAACTCAATTAGCCTATGAAATTACCCATTCCTATAAAAACTGACAACCCCCTTATCCTGCGGCTGCCCTCATCTTCTGGGATGGCCCACTCTCTGTCTACGGAGTGTTTCTCGCTAAATAAATCCACTTCTTACCTGTTGCTTTGCTTCTCACTGAATTCTTTCTGCAGTGAAACATCAAGAACCGGAACTTCATTAAGGCCAGAGACCAGCTGTGATCTCAGCTAAAAGACCGTGAGTTCGAGCCCCAATCTGAGTTACACAGTTTTGGCTTCAGGGACTCACTGGGGCTTGTGGAAATGTAATCCCATGGATAAGGGGAACTAGTGCAATAGAAACAAAATAAATATGCATTTCAGCTCACATTTAGCAAAGCCTCCCTTCCTGCGTGCCACACACTGCCTTACGCACCTTCCGTTTCACACTCTAAGCCTTACGCTGAGTTCTGAGGCAGATACTCTTATCTGGATTTCCGGGACAGGAGGCAAAGGCCACAGAGGTACACGGTGAAGTGGGGACCCAGGACAGCACCCTGCCCGCCGGCTCCACCAGCACGAGTGAGATCTCTTCCTTTTGTTTATTGAGCCGAGGATTAAATCAATGACGCATCGAGAACTATCTCTAAATATGCTGTCAGAATTCGCAGAAATCTTCTCTGAAGCCAAATGCCAGCAGAGAGACACTTGCCAGAGACCTCCCAGGTCCAGAGGGTAATATGTCACCAGTATAGCCTCTGGGGACTCACTGTAGCATCCTGGGGAAAGGTCCCCAGTTTCTGAGCCCAGATTTGACCTGAATGCCTGGATGGCCGTGTATGAAATGTTCAAACAGAGGGCCCTGTGTGAAATGTACAGGGCAGGTCATCAAGGAGGGCAAGGAGGAGACTCTCAGGGGCGGGGCTGATGCTGCTGCCCACAGGCAGAGTTCCTTCTTCCTGGGGGAAACCCGGTTTGGCTCTTCAGGCCTTTTGATTGGTAGGATCAGCCCCACCCACATTATACAGGATAATCTCCTTTATAGAAAGTCAACTGATCACTGACATTAATCACGTCTGCCAAGGACTCTTGCCTGGCAAATCCCATGGGAGGAGGACCCTGGTGGGCTGCAGTCCATGGAGTCACTAAGAGTCGGACACGGCTGAGTAACTTCACTTTTACTTTTCACTTTCATGCATTGGAGAAGGAAATGGCAACCTACTCCAGTGTTCTTGCCTGGAGAATCCCAGGGACAGGGGAGCCTGGTGGGCTGCCGTCTCTGGGGTCGCACAGAGTCGGACACAATTGAAGCAACTTAGCAGCAGCAGCAGCAGCAGCAGCAAATACCTTCACAGCAGCACCTGGATTAGTATTTGATCAGATAACTGGGTTCTATAGCCTGGCCACGTGGGCATAAAACTGACCACCACAGGTCGCAGTCAACCCCAATGGCCTACGTGTGCTCAGATGCTCAGTCCTGTCCTATTCTTTGTGACCCCATCCTCTGTCCATGGGATGCTCCCATAAAACCAGCACCAGAAAGCCTCCGTGGGCCCCTCCGCAGTGGCTATCTCCCACCGTGAGGTCCTCTCAATCTCCCATCAGCATTGCCTGTTTTGTTCTCTCTTGTGTGTCTAGTTCTTCTCACTCAGTACTGTCCTGGTGGGCTTTGTCCACACTGCTGTGCTGACGCTGTGATTTGCCCATTAGCAGCGCTGTCTGCCCTTCCCTTCTGTGGATACACCACAGGCGTGTATCCATTCTCTTGCTGCGACTTCGGGGTGGTTTCTGATTTAGGGTTCTTATGAGCGAAGCTGCTATGAACATCCAGGTACAAGATTTGGGGGGAACACCTGTGCACTTTGAGTTGTATGTGCTTAGGGGAGGAGTTGCTAGGAAGTGTGTCTTCGGAAGATATTGTCAAAAGGTTTTCCAAAGAGGCTGTCACCAAAAGCACACGCACCAGCAGTGGGTCACATTCCCTCCACAGTCTCACTAGCAGTTTCAGGAGCCCTGCTGGTGGGTGAACAGTGCTACGATGTGGCAGCTGGCCTTTAATCTCATTCCCTGGCGACTAACACTTCTGCGTGTCTATGCTTTTATTACTGACCATTTCCAGAGCCTCTTCTGTGAAGTCATTCATTCCTGTGTGGATCCTCTTTATCATATTAATGTATAGGAATTTCCTATATATTCTAGATACAAACCTTTGTTATAAATTTATACTTCAAATGTTTGTGGGTTACCTTTTTCTCTTTCTTGTGTACTCAATTGTTCAGCCATGTCCAACTCTTTGTGACCCCATGGGTTATACATAGCCTACCAAGTCCTTCTGTCCATGGGATTTCCCAGACAAGAATACTGGAGTGGGTTTCTATTTCCTCCTCTAGGGGATATTCCTGACCAAGGGATCTTGCACCTCCTGCCTTGACAGGTGGATTCTTTACCACTAACACCACCTGGGAAGCTCCTTTCTCTCTCTTAAGGAACAGAGAACACTAAAATTCTTAATTTTAGTCTCGCCTAACCTATCAATCATTTCCTTTATTGTCAGCACTTTTTGTATCCCCTTTAAGAAGGTTTTACATAACCCAATGAAAATATTTCCTTGTTTTCTTTTAGAAGCTTTGTTTGTCTTTCTCACTGTTTGATTCTCAGTACCCTGAAAAATGATATTTATGTATTGTGTGGGTGTTACCAAATTCATGTCTGGTTGCTCCTTGCTCAGTAATCCAATACTGGGGACTGCTTTAGTGGCCCAACAGATAAGAATCCACTTACCAAGGCAGGGGACATGGGTTCAATCCCTGGTCGAGGAAGATCCCACATGCTTTGGAACAACTGAAGTCCATGCATAGAGCCTGTACTCTGCACCAATAAGAAGCCTTCGCGTTGCAATGAAGCATAGCCTAAGCCTGTTACAACTAGAGAAACCCTGAGCACAGCAGTGAAGACCCATCATAGCCAAAAATAGAAGTAAATAAATGAAAAAAAAATTAAATTCTGTATTTTTTTTAAAAAAAGAATCCAATCCTGAGAGACAAGTGTTAGGTAAAAGGAAAGGCAGCTTTATCGAGGAACCTGGCAATGCTGGGGAGAAAGTGGACTCATGCCCCAAAGAACCAACTTCCTGATCAAGGGACAAGTTCGTAAAGAGGAATTTCCGGGGTGCTTAGGTGGGGGAGAGGGGGTGGCTATTTTCAGAACAGCACAGTCAGCTCTGACAATCATCTTGAAATCAGCTATGTGGTGGTCTGACCAGCATCATCTTGATTGTTTTAAGTACAGTTGATCTCCGGTTCCAAGGTCGGTTTGTTCCCGTTTCCTTGAGGCTAGGTCCCTGAACCGTGTGCGAGGGAACACGCTCTGTCTTCGCTATAATCTGGTCATCCTGTAGCTAACTCCTTCCACTTGGTGAGGGTTTCAGTACCTGCAAAACAGCTCAAAGGACACAGCTCAGAACATTATCTATAGTCCTTGAAGGGGAACTAAAGCTCCTTGACTTTGTTTAAAGACTAACTTATTATTATTTTGCCTTGTTTGACTATTTACCTTTGCTTCTGTGCTTTTCTCCTTTTTCTGATTAAATGTATTATTTGACTAAAATTTTTCTACATACAAAAGGAAGGCAGAGGACATGAAGGCAGGGGCTGGATTCGGGGAGGGGGCGTTCTGTGCTGGGGAGGGGGCGTTCTGTGCTGGGGAGGGGGCGTTCTGTGCTGGGGAGGCACCATAGGGTCTTGTTCCATTACACTGAGGATGGGATAGAAATTCAGTTAGATCCATATGGATATCCCACTGACTCAACACCACTTATTAAAGATGTGTACTATTGTGATATGGCTGGCACTGCTTGGGCTGTGCACTAACCTTCCTACTAAAAGCTCACCTTGCCTATGGTCCATTATTGTCCCCATTCTTCAGGGGGGAAGACTGAGGCTCAGGAACCCAGGGACCTGGCTGCAGCACACAGGTAGTGCTCACACAGCAGAGCCGGAATTCAAATCCAGACAGATCCAACTGTCAGGCTGTTTTGAAGGCAAATGGTGGCGATGGTGATTGATGATGGTGATGACAATGCTGAGCCTTTGGGGTGACTTTACAGTTCAGAGCATCCTGCATCCAGAGAGGCGCCGTGACTCTGGTCCATTGTTGCTGGTTGGCCCCAGCTGGAGGACAGGGTCTCGGAGCCCAAAGGAAAAGACAAGCCCACCTGAGGAAGGGGGCATACTTTGGGATGGCTGTAGCTGAGACATTCCTGGGGCTTCCTGGAGGAGATGTAGACAGGGTTTGGGTGAGAAGCAGGGAGAGAATCTCCCTGGAACTTACCCAGAACACAGACAGTACTTCGGAAACGGCAGGAGTCTGCCTCTTTGATTTCTTCCTCTCACTCAGAAATCACATCAGGCCAGGAAAACCTAGTGATGGATGGTGGGGGCCTAACTGGGATTTAATTTGCTGGTCTTGTCCGTTTGGAGAGGATGGAGCAGCGAGGAAGTCTGCCAGACCTGGAGCCAGATGCCCGGATAATTTGGTTAGCGCCAAGGCTGTGTGGACAGACGGCCTGACAAGTGTCCTGGGAGGACTGAGGGAGGGAGGCATGGGCCACAGAGGCACCAACTCTCACGGTAAGGGGGTCGTGCGGTCTGCTTCCACGGTGCCCCGTCCCCGGCACAGGCCCCCAGGTAGCCGACTCTTTACCCTGAACTTGGGAGGGAAGGTTGAGTTTTATTTCTGGTTTGACAGTGAGGAACCTGAGGCTCCAAGTGGTCCACAGTCTCCTGGAGGATGAACAGCTGAGGGATGAGGCGCCCAGACAAGCCCAGGGTAGGGAGGACCGTGGTGGGTGATGAGGAGTCTGCCAGCCCCTTCCTCCTCTGGCCTAGAGGGATGGAGGGGCCCTAGCATTTCTGCCCCCCCTCTCTCCCTTTGCCGTCAGCCCCCACCCAGGGGACCCAGGACAGGTTCAGGCTCAGGGAACCTGCCTCTCAATGCTGCCTGAGTACAGGGGATGCCTGTCACCCCCTGCCACGTGTATTTGTGATTCTGGGGAAGATTTATTTTACTTTAAATTTTTATTTATTTATTTTTGGCTGCGCTGAATCCTGGTTGCTGAGTGTGGCCTTTCTCTAGTTGTTGCAAGCGGGGGCTGCTCTGATTGAGGTGCACGGGCTTCTCATTGCAGAGGCTTCTCCTGTCGCACAGCATAAGCTCTGGGTGCAGGAGCTTCTGTGGCTGTGGCACACGGACTTGGCTGCCCCACAGCGTGTGGAATCTTCCCAGACCAGGGATTGAACCCATGTCTCCTGCACGGGCAGTTGGGTTCTTTGCCCCTGGATCACCAGGGAAGTCCCCGGGGACAATTTAAAAGCCTCTCTTTGTTCCTGAATTGTTGCCACAACTGTCCAGCTTTTGGGGAGCCATTTTTAAGCTGGTTAAGGGACAGAGGAGCCTGGTGTGCTGCAGTCCATGGGGTTGCAAAGAGTCAGACACAACTTAGCAACAGAACAACAAGGGACTTTTTCTTTCTTTCTTTTTTTGGCCATGCCTCAGAGTTAGCCGGATCTCAGTTCTCTGACCAGGGACTGAACCCAGGCCACAGCACTGAAAGCCCGCAATCCTAACCACAAGGCCACTAGGGGACTCCCTAGGGGACTGTTTTTATATCCTTTTTGTTTTATTTCAAATGACAGGTCAAAGCAGCTCCGAGTGTGGTAGTCAGAGAATCAGATGTGACCTGGGGCAGCCTAATTCTGTGGACAGAGGAGACAGTGGTGGCCCCACGGAGCTGTGGGCTCTGTGTGAGGCCCCCCATGAAGACTAACGGGGTTCTGAGCCTGGGCAGCAGGCCTGGGGCCAGCGGCGCCCACAGCTGGCCGGGTCCCCACTCTCCACTCCCGCTGGCCTCACCCTTTGGGAGGCCCCCCACCATGGGAGCAGTTTCCTAATATGAATGCTGGCCCTGGGGGATCTGGTCTCAGTCCTGCCGAATCTGGGCCCCACTGCACAAGAAAGAAGGTGAAGAACCAGGCCCGGCCCTTGGCTTTCTCAGATCCCCAGGCCCAAAGCCCGACTCAGCCCCAGTTGCCAGCCCCTCTTTCTCTTCCTCATCTGCAACCTGGAGACCGTTGTCCGATCCCACCTCCCGAGGCTCTTTGAGGGCAAAGCCACCTGGTTATCATGCTCCCTCATCCGGTCTGTTCTTGATTTTGCCTCCCAGAGACTCATTTGTTTGGAAAACAGAGGCTCAGAAGGCCTTGGAGCCCAGCCACCTGATCTGAAGAGCCGACTCACTGGACAAGCCCCTGATGCTGGGAAAGAGTGAAGGCAAAGAGAGAAGGGGGCGGCAGAGGATGAGATGGTGAGATAGTATTACCAACTCAGTGGATACGAATTTGAGCGAACTCAGGGAGATAGTGCAGGACGGAGGAGTCGGCTGCAGTCCACAGGGTCACAAAAAGTTGGACATGACTGAGCTACTGCACAACAGTAAAGAATCTGGCTGATGGCAGAACTCACGGGGCTGTAGCTGGTAGTGATGACGTGAAATTCTTATTTTACAGCAAGAGGAGACACATTTAAACATAAACTTTTTCTTTGCCCATTTGGGCTTCCTCCCTCCCATTCAGTGTATGCTCTGTGTCTGCCTTAACCAGGCCTTCTTAGTATCGAGATAGCATTCCTTCTTAATCTCCCCAAGGGTCACAGCTCCCTTGGAGATAACCTTTCTTCTTAATCTCCTAAGAGGCCACAGCGACCCAGGACTCACCATTTGCTTTCCACATGTAGACCTAGATTGTGCAAACAGTCAACACATCATCTGACGTATAACCCTCTTTGTCTCAAACATGTGTATCACTGTGCTTTGACCTCTAAGGGGAAGAACAGTCCTCAGAGCTTTTTTAAAGACTGTTTCCTGTATTATAATCCTCTGCGTGCATGTGTGTGTGTGTGGGTACCCACATGCTCAGTTGCTCAGTCGTGACTCTTTGAGACCCCACGGACTGTAGCCCGACAGGCCCCTCTGTCCATGGGATTTCCCAGGCAAGAATACTGGAGTGGGGTGCCATTTTCTACTCCAGGGGATCTTCACGGACCCAGGGATCAGACCAGCATCTCCTGCATTAGCAGGCAGGTTTTTTTACCACCGTGCCTCCTGGGAAGCTCTAAAATCCTCAGGTTGCCTCCAATAACATTTTCCATTTCTTTCTTCGATGGACTATTGATTGATTTTTCATCAACAATAGTGATGAAGGACCTGGGTCTGGGCAGAGGCCATTGGTCATAGGCCACTCACAGGCCTAGCCTCAGGGCGCCCAAGAGGGGCTTGGCTGAGCCTGTGCCTAGCCTTTGACAGGAGTGGTTGAGCACCTGGAGAAACAGCCTTCAAGATGGGACATGCTGGGGACTCACTGGTCATCCAAAGAGAGGGGAAGGGGCAGGGGCCTTGGTGCCCAGGCCCCACACTCACCATCACTCTTGGTCCCCACATCACCTCCACACGAGGGACCTGGATATAACACCTGCGGGGACACTTGGGTTGTCCCTGTGGGCTGTCACCCAGCATCTGAGCCTTACAAGAGGATCCCTTCTTATGTTTTGCTTTAGATTTTTTTTTCCACTGTGCCACGCAGCATATGGGATCTTAGTTCCCTGACTAGGGATCGTACCTGCATCCCCTGCATTGGAGTCCTAACCACTGGGCCCCCAGGGAAGTCCCAGATCCCATCTTGTCAGGAACAATTACTAAGAGGTACATATGCTCAAAGGGCTTCCCAGGTGGTTCAATGGTAAAGAAGCTGCCTGCCAACGCAGGAGACACAAGGGATGAGGGTTCGATCCCTGGGTTGGGAAGATCCCCCACGAAGGGAAATGGCAACCCACTCCAGTATTCCTGTCTGGGAAATCCCATGGACAGAGGAGCCTGGCAGGCTGCAGTCCATAAGGCTGCAGAGAGTCAGACACAACTTTGCGACTAAACAACAACCAGGAAGCAAGGAAACGACACAAGCTCTGCCTGGTGCGGAGTTCCTGCTGTTAGCAGGCACTCCATCCACCCTGAGAACATGCTGTGCGGTAGTAATTATGCTTATTTCTGCTGCAGAGAGCTGAAGTGATCCACCCGAGGTCCCGCAGGGAAGGGCAGAGCCCCGGGGACACTGGAAGGGGACCCAGGCCAGACGTTCCTCCCACAGCCAAGCCCCAGGGTATGAGAGCTCAGGATAGTGCAGGGCAGGTAGGGAGATGCTTTGAGCCCCAGAGGAAGCAGCTCTTTCTTCCACTACCACCGATGAAGCCAAACCTCCCTCCAGGGTGAGCTGTACCCTGCAGCCGCCAAGGCCAGTAGTGGGGCAGGGAACCTCATTCCATCTTCAAGAGGAAAATGCTGAGGTCCAGAGAGGGCAAGGGGCTTGGCCAGGACCACAAAGGCTCCACGGCAGGACTTGGACCCAGGCCTCCTGAGGCTAAGGATGGAGAAGCTGTAGGAGTGCGCCCAGCCAGGCCTGGGGACCAGGCAGTGATACAAGAGCATTCCTACCTGGCCTGGGGGTAGTAAGGGACAGGCACCCAGCCCACGAGGCTGGGGAGGGTGGCTAAGCAGCTCTCAGGAGAGGACGGAGCTGGGGGAGCAGAGAATGACCCCGGAAGACTCTGAGATCCTGTTCTGCCCAGCCATGAAGGCGGGGGAGCTGGCTGTCACAAAAGGAACAGCATGTTGTGTTCAGGGGCCGTGGGAGATCAGAGGAGGTGTCTGAAGTTTGCAGTCTTGAAACTGTGTAACTCAGATTGGGACTTGAACCCACAGTCGCTTAACTGAGACTGCATACCTGGTTTCAGGGCTACAGGAAGCTCAGGTTCTTGACATCTCATCACAGAAAGAATTCAGTGAAAGACAAAGCGATAGGAAGGAAGCAGATTTACTTAAAAAGACGCACACTCCACAGACAGAGCGAGCGTGGCCCTGGGGGATGGGGTTGCCAGTTTTTATTTTGTTGTTGCAGTTCAGTTGCTAAGTCATGTCTGACTCTGTGACCCCATGGACTGCAGCACACCAGGCTTCCCTGTCTTCACTATCCTCAGAGTTTGCTCACATTCATGCCCATTGAGTCGGTGATGCTGCTGCTTACTAAAAAATTGCACATCTTGAGAGTTTCGAGTTAAGTTCTGTTTGGGGCCAAATAAGGACTGCAGTCCGGGAGACAGCACCTCAGAGAGCTCTAAGAGACTGCTCCAAAGAGGCAGTGGGGGAAGGTCAAGATAGAAGATTTTGATGAAGGGAGAGTTCAATGCAATCAAGCACTTACTTTACAGAAGCTGCGCTGCTAGGAGCTGATGTCACCATGAAGGGATTTAGTGCTCGTCTAGATAGGAAGAGACGCAAGGATTGGGATCATGAAATCAGTTCCTGAAACTATCTAACTATATAAAGACCTGTTCCACCAGATTCCCGGGAGCACAGAGTGCCTCATTCCACCCTGAATTCCCCTCCAGGGGAACTGAAGGTCGGCACCTGCAGCAGCCCAGGGTTGAGTCTCCAAGGACGCAGATGACAATTGCCCTTGCTGTTCAGTCTCTGCCAAATGTTCTTGGCAAGCGCCAGTTCACAGTTGACAGCTAAGAAGTGGGTTTAAAAAGAAATACACTCCAGCCAGGCTGTGGGCTATCTCTGAAGGTGACAACCCCAGGGCATGGGCTTGTCAGTTCGTATTTTGTTGTTGGTGTTCAGTTGCTCAGTCCTGTCCGATTCTCTGTGACCTCGTGGACGGCAGCACACCGGGCTCCTCTGTCCTTCGCCATCTCCCAGAGTTTGTTCAAATTCATGTCCATCAGGTGGGTGATGCCATCCAGCCATCTCATTCTCTGTTGCCCTCTTCTTCTTCTGCCTTTAATCCTTCCCAGAATCCCGGTCTTTTCCGATAGTCAGCTCTTCACACCAGGCAACCAATGTGTTGGAGCTTCAGCTTTAGCAACAGTCTTTCCAATGAATATTCAGAGTTGATTTCCTTTAGAATTAACTGGTTTGATCTCCTTGCTGTCCAAGGGACTCTTAAGAATCTTCTCCAACCCCACAGTTCAAAAGCATCAATTCTTCAGCACTCAGCTTTCTTTATGGTCCAACTCTCACATCCATACATGACTACTAGAAAACCATAGCTTTGATTATATGGACCTTTGCTGGCAAAGTGACATCTCTGCTTTTTTAATATGCTGTCTAGGTTTTTCATAGTTTTCCCTTTCAATGAGCAAGCACCTTTTAACTTCATGACTGCACTGATTTTGGAGCCCAGGAATATATAATCTGACACTGCTTCCACTTTTTCCCCTTCTGTTTGCCATGAAGTGATAGGACCGGATGCCATGATCTTATTTTTTATACTGTCAGTTTTTATAGAAGTGGGTAATTATCCTGGCAGAAGAGTGGGAGGAGTATTGCAGTTATTTTGGGAAAGGGGTGAGGATTTCCAAGAATTGAGTCACTGCCCACCTTTTGTTCTTGAAACTGTAGTGGCGCCTTTGGGTATTTCATTTAGCTTACTGATGTGTTGAAAGAAGAAAGTGAGAGTGTTAGTCACTCAGTCATGTCCGACTCTTTGTGACCCCACGGACTGTAGCCCACCAGGCTCCTCTGTCCATGGAATTCTCCAGGCAAGAATATTGGAGTGGGCCATTTCCTTCTCTAGATCTTCCCGACTCAGGGATTGAAGTCGGGTCTCCTGTATTGCAGGCAGACTCTTCAGCGACTGAGCTACCAGGTCTGATGGAAGTCAACTTATCACCCATATTGGACCCATTTGGTTCTAATCAGTTTCCGCTGTGTCCTTGGGCTATGCCATTCTTTTAAAGGTTGTGCCCTGCCCCCTTCCCTCCTATTTCAATTTTGTAAAAATGAAACTGAGTGGAGCCCTATGGAGCTGCCAGGCACAGAGGCCTTTTTTGTCCTCCATTTCTTGTAGACAAGACTGCAGTCTCCATGCTGTTCCCTGAGTTCCCAAGGGCAGATTCAAACAGTTGATAATTCAGGGAGGAGTAACCCAGAAACCTCCTGAGTCCAAACCAAAGAAACCAGAGAAGCTCATCAAGATGAGCTGAAGGACTTCGCTGGTGACCCAGTAGTTAAGACCCCATGCTTCCACTGAGGGAATGTGGGTTTGATCCCTGGTCAGGGAACTAAGCTCCCCAAATGTAGCCCAGCCAAACTAAGATTTAAAAAAAGATTACCTGAGACCTGAAACAAGATGAAAGGAGGACAGAGCCGAATCTTATCAGCAACCCCACCCTTGAGCCACTGCCATCAAACTTCTCACCAAACTCTAGTGGGTTGGGACATTCAGTTTCAAAGGCAGGAGACCACAGTGTCCCCCTTTTCCTGGCAAAGCAATAAAGCTATCTTTTTCTACTTCACCCAAAACTTTGAGATTCAATTCAGCACCTGTGTACAAAGAAGTTGAGCTTTCAGCATCAAAAACATACCAAGGTTTAGGGGCTTTCCTAGGTGGTTCGGTGGTAAAGAATCTGCCTTCCTGACACAGGAGACACTGGTCCAGGAAGATCCCACATGCCTCTGAGCCATTAAGCCCATAAGCCACGACAAACTAAGGCTATCGGGAAGACCCCCTGGAGAATGAAATGGCAACCCACTCCAGTAGACTGGCCTGGAGAATCCTGTGGACAGAGGAGTCTGGCAGGCTACGGTCCATGGGGTCACAGGAGTTGGATATGACTTAGCAACAAAACCACCCCTGAGCCTATGCTCTAGAGTCTGGGAGCTGCAAATAATGAGTCCAAGCACCATGACTGTTCGCATGCCCTAGAGCCTGTGCTCCCCAACAAGGAAAGCCGCTACAGCGAGAACCCTGCAGAGAGTAGCCCCTGCTTGCTGCAACTGGAGAAAACCCTCGAAGCAACAGAGATCCAGCACAACCAAAAATCACTGATAAATAAAATTATTTTTTAAAATACCTAGGCTTAGATTATTTTTATTTATTCTGCTTGATATATGCTAAGATTCCTGTATTTGTAGATCCATGACTTGCATCATTTCCAGAATATTCTCAGCCATTATCTCTTCTTTTGCTGCCCCTACCCTCTAGGACTCAGGTTAGATCTGCTCTCTGTCTTTTTGCTTCTGTCTCCTGGTCTCTCTGTGCTGCATTCTGAACAGTGTCTTCATATCCAGAAAATTCTTCTCTGCTTCTAATGTGCTGTTTAAGCTCCTCTACATTGGGAATTTAACTAAAAATTTTTTTTTAATGTTTGCACAGTCTATTTGGCTTAATTTTAAATCAGCTGGACTGCTTTGGATGGTCCCTTGGTCCCTGCTCACTATTTTTGCTCCATCTTCTCTATCTCTAAGCATTAGAAACTTGGTGGTTTTATAGTCTTAATCTGATATCCACTACCCACAGTCATCGATTTAGGGGGAGTTACGGCTACATTTCTCATTTGTTATTTCAGTTCTCAATGGTAACAGTGACAGACCTTTTTTTCTTGGGCTCCAAAATCACTGCAGATGGTGACTATACCCATGAAATTAAAAGATGCTTGCTCCTTGGAAGAAAAGGTATGATCAACCTAGACAGCATATTAAAAAGCAGAGACATTACTTTGCCAACAAAGATCCGTCTAGGTAAAGCTATGGTTTTTCCAGTAGTCATGTATGGATGTGAGAGTTGGACTATAAAGAAAGCTGAGTGACAAAGAATTGATGCTTTTGAACTGTGGTGTTGGAGAAGACTCTTGAGAGTCCCTAGGACTGCAAGGATAGTCAACCAGTCAATCTTGAAATCAACCCTGGTAATTCATTGGAAAGACTGATGTTGAAGCTGAAGTTCCAATACTTTGGCCACCTGATGCAAAAAACTGACTCATTGGAAAAGACCCTGATGCTAGTAAAGATTGAAGGGCCTTCTGCACCAGGAAGAGAACATTTTGTCACCAGAGACTGGGTGGAGGGAAGAGAGGGGGGTGATGCTGAAAGGGATCTGTACAAGCAGGCTGCTAAAATAATCCTGATTTTCTATTAGTTTTCCCCACGTATTTCCTAGTCACTGACCCACAGCTTACTGCCCTGGCCCCAGCCCCTTCATCCCATCACATTTCCACAAAGTGCCATTGTTCATGTAAAAAGATATATAAGCTTTGGGACCTAAGATCTTCCTGGGGTCATCATTTCCCTTTTGAAGACTCCTGTGAACATGTAAAAATGTTAAACAAAGCATGAGTGCTTCTCTCCTATTGATCTGCCTTTGGTCAGCTTAATTCTCAGGCCAGCCACAGAGCCTAAGAGGGAAGCAAGATATTTTTCCTTCCCTACAATTTGGAATCTTCTACCCACTCCATCGGTTTTCCCGGTGAGTCAGGGGACTCGGGGTCAATCCCTTGGTCGAAAAGATCGCCTGAAGACGAAAATGGCAACCCACTTCAATATTCTTGCCTGGGAAATCCCACGGACAGAGGATCCTGGTGGGCTACAGTCCATAGGGTCGCAAAGAGTGAGACACGACTTAGCAACTAAACAACAACACAATAACCTATTCCACCAGCCAAGGAAGCCCCTTGTGTCTAAGGGAATGTGAATTGGGTTTCTGACACTTAGAACCCAGAAATCAACCTGAAAACAAACCAAACCAGAAACAAAGCTTGCTCATTCTGGCTCCAGGTCGTCCCTACTCCCCTTTGCTAGCCACACTTTTCAGGAGAGCTGTGCTCTACATTTCCTGTCCCCACATCCTCCCCCCAGCCTCTCATCTTGGGTCCCATGCTTCTCGGATCCCTCCTGGACCCCCGCAGGGTCCGATGCTGCCCACAGCCTCCTTGCCACCTCCTTCCTGCAGACCTCTCCTCTGGCCTGTTTCTGCATCACGAGAGAGCTGTCAGCTCCCCCAGCCCAACCCAGCCCGGAATGTTGCAGGGCCCTGGAGCTCAGTCCAACCTCTCATCTTCACAGGGAGAACTGCTCCACACCGTTCCCAGGGCAACGGCACCCCCACGGCCCGGTCTCCAGCCCAGTGACTCTGCTGACCTCTGTGGACCTCCCCCCCAGGAGATGCCCCCAGGTGTGACACAGCAAGACTGAGCTCATGCCTTCCCCAGAGCCCTGCCTCCGGGCCTCTGGGCCGGCCTTCCCCTCTACCAGGGGCACCCTTGCCACTCCGGCCCCTCGA
Organism: Ovis canadensis; assembly: GCF_042477335.2. Classification (NCBI taxonomy): domain Eukaryota; kingdom Metazoa; phylum Chordata; class Mammalia; order Artiodactyla; family Bovidae; genus Ovis; species Ovis canadensis. The sequence goes on along the minus strand of NC_091247.1, from coordinate 225,337,098 downwards.
GATGAAACGCCTTTCGTGCTTCGAAACTGGTCCTAGAGGAAAGACGGTCACTCCTTCCTTTGTTGTCGTTCGGATTTCAGCATCGCTTGGATCCACCAACTCAGGCCAGGCTTTTGTGGGAGCTGGAGGAGCCGAGTGCAGGGAGGGGCAGGCCTGAGTCAGTCACACCCCAGCCCCACCTCCATCCTGGGACAGTCTGAAGGGTGGGGACAGTGACCTCCGGCTCACCTGCCTCCTGGGCTGACCTGCAGGTCAGGTGACGGGTAAGACTCCATCATTTCATGGGAGCAGCGTGGTTTCTCTTTCTTGGACACCTTGAAGTGAAATGAAGTGAAGTTGCTCACTCGTGTCCGACTCTTCGCAACCCCATGGACTGTAGCCTACCAGGCTCCTCCGCCCATGGGATTTCTCCAGGCAAGAGTACTGGAGTGGGTTGCCATTTCCTTCTCCAGTTGGACACCTTAACGGGGGTCAAAACCAACCCACTTAGAAGTAAAAAGGCACTTTGAGCTGAGATTTTTGGAGAAGCCTTACTTCATTTATTCACTCATTCATTCATTTATTATTCAGTCGTCCAACACTGCCTGAGTGTCTAGCACCTTCCAGGCCCTGGGTTTGAATGAAACCTGGGCCTGCCCTCCAGAAGCCCTTGGTCAGTGGGGCCAAGAGGGAGAAAAGAGGACTAAATCCCTACCCTGTCACCAGGCTGAGTTGGGGCAGGAAGAGGCCAGGCAGGGCAGAGAACCAAAACCCCTGGGGATCCCAAGAAGAACTTTGGCGCTGGCCCACTGCCATCCGCATATTGGGAGGCAGAGCAGGAACACAGAGCCAAGCTTCGCCTCCTGACCCAGAGCTGCCCGAGGTAGGGGCCTTCCCGGCACTGCTTCCAGCAGTGGCCCATCTCCCGGGGCCAGGAGCGCTCTGGGCAGAAGAGGATGACGAGGCTACGAGGCCTCAAGGTTACAGCAGAAGAGGAGTCAGGCTTTCGGGTCCCCATCTGATGGGGAAGCGTCCACACTAGGCAGCAGCCGGGACAGGGTAAGGGTGGAAGCTGCTAGTCCCCTGTGCTGCCCACTACCCTCCTCGGACAGAGCAAACAGGTGCCCCAGGAATGGGCCCCATCATCGTCTCTATTTCTGGGGTGACCAAGGTCAGCGTGAGCTGCGGGCAGGCTTTTGAGACCAGAGTTCATGCATGAGCGCTCAACCACATCAGTCGTGTCTGACACTTCGCGACCCTACGGACTGCAACCCACCAGGCTCCTCTGTCCATGGCGATTCTGCACGCAAGAACACTGCAGTGGGCGGCCATGCCCTTGTCTAGGGGATCTTCCCAACCCAGGGATCAAACCCCCAGCTCCTGTGTCTCCTGCACGGCAGGTGGATTCTTTGCCCACTGAGCCACCTCGGAAGCCCCAGGCCAGAGCCCAGCCTTGCCCAGTGCCAGGCTGCTGACGCCGGTATGAACCAAAAGACCACTCCAGGGCTTCTCAAAATGGACTTCTCAGATCAGCAGCAGCAGCACCTCCTGTGGGAAATGCAGATTCTCAGGCCCTGCTCCAGACCTGCCAAGTCGGAAACTCCAGGGATGGAGTCCAGCCACCTGTGTTGTTACAAGCCCACCCAGGGATCCTGGTGCCCTCTCGTCCGAGAGTCCAGAGGACTGTCCACGGAGATGGTGATCAATGTCTGCTATGTGCTGGGCATTCTGCCTGCATCGTCTCATACAACTCCTCCAACAACACACGCAGAGGGGCCAGCATGGCCCGCAGAGGCTGGGGAGGGTCACGTAGTCAGCTCAGGGCTGTGTGATCACTCAACTCGGGTGGCTGATGGCTTCGACTTCCAGGCAAACTGTGCAGGACTCAGCACGCAGGCAGCAATGGGCAGGCTTGCAAATGCCCTTTCCGTGCCTCTGCGGCTGTTCCCTACACCTCTAGGTGCTCCAGCGAGGCAGACACCTCTATGCTCTGCTGGACTGATTAACAAATTAGTCCTAATTAGGGGCTGCTGAGCAAACTCAAAAGAGGAAGCAGATAGATTTGGTACCATGTCTGGTACACTGTGCAGTCTCAAAAACAACAGAATGATCTCTGTTAATTTCTAAGGCAAACCATTCAATATCACAGTAATCCAAGCCTATGCCTAAACTAGTAACGCTGAATAAGCTGAAGTTGAACGGTTTTATGAAGACCTACAAGACCTTTTAGAACTAACACCCAAAAAAGATGTCCTTTTCATTATAGGGAACAGGAATGCAAAAATAGGAAGTCAAGAAACGCCTGGAGTAACAGGCAAATTTGGCCTTGGAATACGGAATGAAGTAGGGCAAAGGCTAATAGAGTTTTGCCAAGAGAAGGCACTGGTCATAGCAAACGCCCTCATCCAACAACACAAGAGAAGACTCTACATGTGGACATCACCAGATGGTCAACACTGAAATCAGATTGGTTATATCCTTTGCAGCCAAAGATGGAGAAGCTCTATACAGTCAGCAAAAACAAGACCAGGAGCTGACTGTGGCTCAGATCATGAACTCCTTATTGCCAAATTCAGACTTAAATTGAAGAAAGTAGGGAAAATCACTAGACCATTCAAGTATGACCAAAATCAAATCCCTTGTGATTATACAGTGAAAGTGAGAAATAGATTTAAGGGACTAGATCTGATAGAGTGCCTGATGAACTATGGACAGAGGTTTGTGACATTGTACAGGAGACAGGGATCAAGACCATCCCCATGGAAAAGAAATGCAAAAAAGCAAAATGGCTGTCTGGGGAGGGCTTACAAATAGTTGTGAAAAGAAGAGAAGTGAAAAGCATAGGAGAAAAGGAAAGGTATAAGCATCTGTATGCAAAACTCCAAAGAATAGCAAGGAGAGATAAGAAAGCCTTCCTCAGTTAGTATCAATGCAAAGAAATAGAGAAAAACAACAGAATAGGAAGGACTAGAGATCTCTTCAAGAAAATTAGAGATACCAAGGGAACATTTCATGCAAAGATGGGCTCGATAAAGGACAGAAATTGTCTGGACCTAACAGAAGCAGAAGATATTAAGAAGAGGTGGCAAGAATACACAGAAGAGCTATACAAAAAAGATCCTCATGACCCAGATAATCACAATGGCGTGATCACTCACCTAGAGCCAGACATCCTGGAATGTGAAGTCAAGTGGGCCTTAGAAAGCATCACTACGAACAAAGCTAGTGGAGGTGATGGAATTCCAGTTGAGCTATTTCAAATCCTGAAAGATGATGCTGTGAAAGTGCTGCACTCAATATGCCAGCAAATTTGGAAAACTCAGCAGTGGCCACAGGACTGGAAAGGGTCAGTGTTCATTCCAATCCCAAAGAAAGGCAGTGCCAAAGAATGCTCACACTACCACACAATTGCACTCATCTCACACGCTAGTAAAGTAATGCTCAAAATTCTTCAAGCGAGGCTTCAGCAATACGTGAACTGTGAACTTCCAAATGTTCAAGCTGGTTTTTGAAAAGGTAGAGGAACCAGAGATCAAATTGCCAACATCCTCTGGATCATGGAAAAAGCAAGAGAGTTCCAGAAAAACATCTGTTTCTGCTTTATTGACTATGCCAAAGCCTTTGACTGTGTGGATCACAACAAACTGTGGAAGATTCTGAAAGAGATGGGAATACCAGACCACCTGACCTGCCTCTTGAGAAACCTGTATGCAGGTCAGGAAGCAACAGTGAGAACTGGACATGGAACAACAGACTGGCTCCAGATTGGGAAAGGAGTACGTCAAGGCTGTATATTGTCACCCTGCTTATTTAACTTCTATGCAGAGTACATCATGAGAAACGCTGGGCTGGAAGAAACACAAGCTGGAATCAAGATTGCCTGGAGAAATATCAATAACCTCAGATATGCAGATGACATCACCCTTATGGCAGAAAGTGAAGAGGAGCTAAAAAGCCTCTTGATGAAAGTGAAAGAGGAGAGTGAACAGTTGGCTTAAAGCTCAACATTCAGAAAATGAAGATCATGGCATCTGGTCCCATCACTTCATGGGAAATAGATGGGGAAACAGTGGAAACAGAGGCTGACTTTCTTTTTCTGGGCTCCAAAATCACTGCAGATGGTGATTGCAGCCATGAAATTAAAAGACGCTTACTCCTTGGAAGGAAAGTTATGACCAACCTAGATAGCATATTCAAAAGCAGAGACATTACTTTGCCAACAAAAGTCCATCTAGACAAGGCTATGGTTTTTCCAGTGGTCATGTATGGATGTGAAGAAAGCTGAGCACCAAAGAATTGATGCTTTTGAACTGTGGTGTTGGAGAAGACTCTTGAGAGTCCCTGGGCTGCAAGGAGGTCCAACCAGTCCATCCTAAAGGAGGTCAGTTCTGGCTGTTCTTTGGAAGGACCTATGCTAAAGCTGAAACTCCAGTACTTTGGCCACCTCATGTGAAGAGTTGACTCATTGGAAAAGACCCTGATGCTGGCAGGGATTAGGGGCAGAGGAGCAGGGAACGACAGAGGATGAGATTGCTGGATGACATCACCGACTCGATGGACTTGAGTTTGAGTGAACTCCAGGAGATGGTGATGGACAGGGAGGCCTGGCGTGCTGCGATTCATGGGGTTGCAAACAGTTGGACATGACTGAGCGACTGTAATGAACTGAACTGAACTGGCACACTCACCTCAACACGTCCAGCAATTTCTTTGAGGTTCAATTTCTTCATCTGTAAAACAAGATGATAATCCTTCCTACATAGCCTGGCAGCAAGGTTGAGATCTTATGTTAAAGAACGACATCTACCTTCTTACAAATCTCAACCAAAATGACAGAAAACAGATGTTTTTCAAGGTGTAAATTCTCAAGGACAGAAGGGAAAATAGGAAAGAGATGGTGATAACAATTTGGAAGCTGAATGGCAGGTAGATGAGACGAACTCATTGAACAGACCCAGAGAAGATGAACCCTAAGCGGATGTGGCCGGGTCCGGAAGCTATAGAATCCAGAGAGGTTGACACCTCAGAAGAAACTCAGGGGGACGGTAGTTGGAGGTCCACTTGACAAGGAGTTGTGAGGATTTCTCTCTCTAGCTCTGATAGAGAAGTTTACAGGGCATCGATGATCCTACCAAGATCTGTGATCTGGAAAAGCCGGATGTAATGCCCAGTCAAACAAATGAAACCACAAAAGCAATGTGTTTGAAGGCATTAAAAGCTCTGGAAGAAATTGAGTTTAAGGGGGACTTCCCTGGCAGTCCAGGGGTTAAGGCTTTGTCTCCCAGTGCAGGGGGCTCAGGTTCATCCCCTGGCCGGGGAGCCAAGATCCTGCATGCTCTTAGATGCAGGGGAACCGCCTTCGAGAGAAGCTTTGCCCTCTGGCTGTCTGCTCATTTGGGAGTCTGGCAAGAAGCCTAGAATTGGGACAGCTGGAACAGACGGCCTCGGCAGAAGGCTACAGCGAAGACAGCAAAGCTTCTGATCATCTTGTGAGGCTGGTGAGAAGAACTTGGAGCCACAAGGGCTAGGATCTCAGAGAGAAGGGAAGGATAGAGAACTGAGCTCAACATCCCCTATCTCCCCCAGATATTTGCAGAATTCTGCATATAAAATACGAGGTGCAGAACCCCTGATAAGCAGAGTAGAGGTTGGGTAGGCAGGGGAAAGGAGACTGGATACTGGGGGGAAGGAAGGGAGTTAAATCCTCAGCTTCCGAAAGTTATCTGTAGCTTAAAAAATTAAGAAATGGCAGTATACATTTATAATTTTAAGTTATGAGGGATGTATTAGTTAGAAAGACCTTTGCCTTTTAAAAAAATTACAACAAAATCATAAATGCTAATTTCAAAGGCTTAAACTGTTTCTCTTCCTTTCTCTGCTTCATATAACAAGAATTATGGAAGTATGCAGCTGCTAGGATTAGCTTAGAGGCTCAATGCTGTGACAGCCGTCGTTGAAATTCTCCTTGCCCTTTATGCTTGATACCTCAAGTTACAAACTGACAGGTGCAGCTCCAACCACCACATCCATTTTCCAGCAGGAAGAAAACAAAGAGGCAACATCTGTATCAGGAAAGAAACCATCTTTTCAGGAACGTCATGGCAGACTTCTCCCTGTGTATGCTGGCCTCTTGCCCACCCTAGCTGGAGTAGTGCGAAAGAAAAGAGTTAGAAATGGGAGTTGGGTGAGCCGGCCGCAGTATTTACCACAGAGCCTCAGAGATAAATATCAAAGGAAACAGTTGAAAACGTCTGCTTCTGGGGAACAACTACAGAAGACTGGTGTTTTAAATTATAAGTCTTATAGGACGAATTTCCTTTAAGCTATGTATACATGTAACTTATGTATGTAACATGTAACTTAAAAAATGAAAATTAAATTTCACAAAAGAAAGGGCACACACACACACACACACACACACACACACACACACACACACAAAAGAAAGAGTAAATTGTGTCCCAGGAAAAACTGATGCAGAATTCTCATCTTACCAAAGTTCAGTTCAGTTTAGTTCAGTCGCTCAGTCTTGTCCGACTCTTTTCAGCCCCGTGAATCGCAGCACGCCAGGCCTCCCTGTGCATCACCAACTCCCGGAGTTTACTCAGACTCACGTCCATCGAGTCAGTGATGCCATCCAGCCATCTCATCCTCTGTCGTCCCCTTCTCCTCCTGCCCCCAATCCCTCCCAGCAGCAGAGTCTTTTCCAATGAGTCAACTCTTCGCATGAGGTGGCCAAAGTACTGGAGTTTCAGCTTTAGCATCAGTCCTTCCAATGAACATTCAGGGTTGATTTCCTTTAGGGTAGACTGGTTTGATCTCCTTGCAGTCCAAGGGACTCTTGAGAGTCTTCTCCAGCACCACAGTTCAAAAGCATCAATTCTTTGGCGCTCAGCTTTCTTCACAGTCCAGCTCTCACATCCATACCTGACCACAGGAAAAACCATAGCCTTGACTAGACAGACCTTTGTCAGCAAAGTAACGTCTCTGCTTTTCAATATGCTATCTACTGAACCTTAATAAAAGAATTCTTTGAACATCCTGGCAAAAGGCTACTGTCACCCATAAGGATGACCTCAGAATTCTCCATAGCAACATCTGGTGCTGGACTGAGCTGACACTGTCCTCCAGAAAAGAAAGCAGGATCCAAGAAGATTCTAGCCAGCCTGAGTGATTTAAAGTGTAAAGGCCATGGACACATATTCTGAAGCATGCTAGAATGCAAGGAGTATGGTTTTCATGGTCTTTTCTTGTGTGTGTGTGTATATGTGTTTATTGAAGTATGGTTGATTTACAATGTTGGGCCAGTCTCTGCCATACAGCAAATTGACTCAGTTATACACATATATAGATGCTTCTTAAAATATTTTTTCCATTATGATATACCCCAGGAGACTGGATAGAGTTCCCTGGGCTGTATAGCAGGACCTTGTTGTTTATCCATTCTAAATGCAATAGTCTGACTTTCTGTAACGGCTGCTTCCTTGAAGTAGGCACTGTCACGTGGAATCTCTTAGCCTCAGCATCCGGAGCTGCTGGACGGGAGTCGGATAGAATTCAGTGCCGCCGTCTTTGAGATCTTCATCCTTCAAGAACCAGCCACATCACGATCTCAGTTTCAGCACAGTTGTTCCTAGCCCTCTTTTCACCGCTTTTGGTGCTGCCTGTTGTTGAAGCAGTAGAAGCCGGAGATGCAACTGCTCTCTTGTTGGGTGTGATTCTCAGCATGACAGGCACTTGTGCTTGTTTGGGGGTGTATGCACGAAAAAGAAATGGGCAGATGTGACTTCGAAGGGCCTCCTGAATCAAACCTTCCTCTGAAAACCTTTGTGCTATTGAGTTTCAGAACTGAGCTTTGGTGTCTGAAAGTTCCCAAGAAACAGTTAATAGAGAAGTTTCCTATTATTGGTTATTTTCCTATAAAAAGGAACAAATTGATATAGTCTGTGAAAAGGAAAACAACATGTTTTTGTCACAACAGATAATGCGCTGGAAAATGCCATCTGTAATTTGCATTTGCTGAAATTTGCATAAGTAATGTTTCATAGTTTCAGAATTCTCAGTAGGAAGAAGGAAACTCTTGCCCAGAATCCTAGGAAATTGCCACTGTTCAGTTATAATCACTGCCTCCTGCATCATTGAGGAATTTTTTCTCCATATTTTTATTGGATTTCTGTTTTGTTATCTCCCAGGTTAGTACTGTACCTAGACATTAAATACAGTTGGTCAGAAATTAAAACTTATCTCTGTTTGGGAAAAAGTTCAGAAAATGTATTCAATGTATCTAACATTGAAATGGAGAGAGTTAATGTAAAAAAAAAATACTTTATATTGACATTGAAATGGAGAAGAGATCTATTGTTTAACAAAAACAAAAAATGTTTATATTAACTGAGTAACATCTCCATAGTGAGAAGTACTATGTCAAGTATAAACCTATTATGTAAGTTAAAAATAAATAAATAAATAAATGTAATAGTCTGCATCCACCAACCCCAAACTCCAGGTCCACCCCTCTCCCTCCCCGCTTCCCCTTGGCAACCACACAGCTGATCTCTACGTTTTTGTTGTCATTCCATCACTAAGTTGTGTCTGACTCTTTGCGACTCCATGTTCCGCAGCATGCGAGGCTCCGCTGCCCTCCACTACCTCCTGGAGTGTGCTTAAATTCAAGCCCGCGCAGTCAGTGATGCTATCGTACCACCTCGTCCTCTGCCACCCCCTTCTCCTTCTGCCTGATCCCTATGAGCGTGGGTCTGTTTCTGTTTGGTAGGCACGTTCACTTGGGCCACATTTTAGGTTCTGCCTATAAGTGATGTCGTGCGGTACTGGTCTTTCTCCTTCTGACTTAGTTCACTCAGCATGGTCACCTCTAGCGGCATCCCTGTTTGTGCAAACGGCATTATTTGGTCCCGTTTTTGTTTTGATGACTAGTGTTCCACTGTGTGTACAGGCCACGTCTTCATCCGCTCACCCACTGGTGGACATTTAGGCTGCTCACATGTCTTGGCTGTTGCAGACAGTCCTGCTGTCAGCCTAGAGGCGTGTGTATCTTTTGGGATTAGAGCTTTAATTCTGTATAATGTGTACGTGTCCCAGTATATGCCCAGGGGTGGGGTCGCTGGATCATATGGCAATTCCATTTTTAGTTTCCTGCAGAACCTCCATAATATTTTCCATAGTGGCTGCAGCAACTCATATTCCCACCAAGAGTATAGGAGCGTTTCCTCTTTTCCACACCCTCTCCAGCATTTGTTATGTGTAGACTTTTCAGTGATGGCCATTCGTTTTCATTTTTAACTTTTTATTCTGTATTGGGACATAGTCGATTAAGGATGTTGTGATAGTTCTAGGTGAACAGCAAAGGGACTCAGCCGTACAATGATGGCCATTCTGACCAGCGTGAGCTGGTACCTCACTGTAGTTGTCATTTGCATTTCTCTAATAATTAGTGACACTGAGCATCTTTTCGTGTGTGTCTTCTTTGGAGAAATGTCTATTAAAGTTTTCTACCCACTTTTTGATTGAGTTGGTTGATTTCTTTTGTTGTTATTGTTGAGTTGTATGAGTGGACTGTGTATTTTGGAGATTAAGCCCTTGTTAATCACATCATTGGGAGAGGGCAATGGCACCCCACTCCAGTACTCTTGCCTGGAAAATGCCATGGACGGAGGAGCTTGGTAGGCTGCAGTCCGTGGGGTCTCTAGGAGTCGGACACAACTGAGCGACTTCACTTTCACTTTTCACTTTCATGCATTGGGGAAGAACATGGCAACCCACTCCGGTGTTCTTGCCTGGAGAATCCCTGGGACGGGGGAGCCTGGTGGGCTGCTGTCTCTGGGGTCACACAGAGTCGGACGCGACTGAAGCAACTTAGCAGCAGCAGCAGTCACATCATTGGAAAAGACCCTGATGCTGGGAGGGATTGTAGGCAGGAGGAGAAGGAGACGACCGAGGATGAGATGGCTGGATGGCATCACCGATTCGATGGACGTGAGTTTGAGTGAACTCCGGGAGTTGGTAATGGACAGGGAGGCTTGAGTGCTGCGATTCATGGGGTCACAAAGAGTCGGACATGACTGAGCGACTGAACTGAACTGAACTGAGTCACATCATTTGCAAATGTTTTCTCCCATTTCTTTTCTTTTTTTTTTTATGGTTTCCTTTGCTGATCAAAAGCTTGTAAGTTTACTTAGATCCCATTTGTTTATTTTTTGTTATATTTCCATTGCCTTGTGGGACAGTAAAATGCATCCCTCAAAGGTCCTTTCAGAAAAGTTTAAACAATACTTGAGGGAAGCAAGGCCTTCTCCGATGACCCAGCAGTAGAGAATCCTCCTGCAATGCAGGAGATGCAGGTTCGATCCCTGAGTTAGGGAGGTCCCCTGGAGAGGGAAATGGCAACCCACTCCACTATTCTTGCCTGGAGAATCCTATGGACAGAGGAGTCTGACAGGCTGCAGTCCATGAGGTCACTTAAGAGTTGAACATGACTAAGCAGATGATGGATGGATGGATGGATGAGGTAAAAAAGGAAATCAAAATTCAAGCTGCAGAACATTTAGGAAAAAAACAATAAAATCATATGTCAGAACCTCTGGGATATGGGATGAAGCAATGCTCTACACTTATCAAAGGACAGGACTTGTTTATGTTAACAAACTAGAAAGAATGAAAGAAAAGAAATCAAAGCACAAAGAAGTTATAGAACATGCCTAAGATCACAGCCAGTACAGAGCAGAGGTAGGATCTGAACTCAGTCTGGCTTCAGTTCAGTTCAGTCGCTCAGTCGTGTCTGACTCTTTGCGACCCCATGAATCGCAGCACGCCAGGCCTCCCTGTCCATCACCAACTCCCGGAGTTCACTCAGACTCACGTCCATCGAGTCAGTGATGCCATCCAGCCATCTCATCCTTGGTCGTCCCCTTCTCCTCCTGCCCCCAATCCCTCCCAGCATCAGAGTCTTTTCCAAAGAGTCAGCTCTTCGCATGAGGTGGCCAAAGTACTGGAGCTTCAGCTTTAGCATCATTCCTTCCAAAGAAATCTCAGGGTTGATCTCCCTCAGAATGGACTGGTTGGATCTCCTTGCAGTCCAAGGGACTCTCAAGAGTCTTCTCCAACACCACAGTTCAAAAGCATCAATTCTTCTGCGCTCAGCTTTCTTCACAGTCCAAATCTCACATCCATACATGACTTCTGGAAAAACCATAGCCTTGACTAGATGGACCTTAGTCGGCAAAGTAATGTCTCTGCTTTTGAATATACTATCTGGGTTGGTCATAACTTTTCTTCCAAGGAGTAAGCGTCTTTTAACTTCATGGCTGCAGTCACCATCTGCAGTGATTTTGGAGCCCAAAAAATAAAGTCTGACACTGTTTCCACTGTTTTCCCATCTATTTCCCGTGAAGTGATGGGACCGGATGCCATGATCTTCGTTTTCTGAATGTTGAGCTTTAAGCCAACTTTCTCACTCTCCTCTTTCACTTTCCTCAAGAGGCTTTGTAGCTCCTCTTCACTTTCTGCCATAAGGGTGGTGTTATCTGCATATCTGAGGTTATTGATATTTCTCTCGGCAATCTTGATTCCAGCTTGTGTTTCTTCCAGTCCAGTGTTTCTCAGTCTGGTTTAATATGCACAAATATTGTAATTACAGCTCAGTTTGTAAGAGCCACTCTCTCAGGGTAAAAAAAAAAAAAAAAAAAAAGGAAAAAAAAATTAAAAGGGTGTCCAGCATAATTTAAGTAACCGTAACACAGCCATGCCAGGAGACAGGCACACAGGAGAGAGTGTGTGCCTCACCAGTCTCTAGCACTGTGAACATGAATTAGCTTCTCTCCTGGGCACTTAGAAAGTATAGGCTACTTCCCATCATGGGGACCATTGAGAAAGTAGCCCTCCACCTCACAGTCACGTCCTCAAATCTCAAATCTCTCAGTGAACCTGGCTGGGAACCTGGTTGTTCGCTGTGCCATAGAAAAGCCTCCAAGATATATTGTTAAAGGGAAAAGGCAAAATGCAGAACAGTGCATCTGGGTGTGTGTGTGTGTGTGTGTGTGCACGCGCGCTAAGAAGAGAGGCCACTGGAGAGGGAACTGGGGAATAGGGGCAGGAAGGAGACTCACTGTTTCTCTCCCCTTCTTTTGCATTTTATACCATGTACAAGTATAACCCACCCCAATAAACCATCACATATATATTTTTGGCTTTTTTTTTAAACAGAATTTTTAACCCAACAGACTCTATTTCTCAGAGCAGCTGTGAGTTTTCTGAGAATTTAGCTGTCATTAGATGGTGTTTATCAAGATGAATCAGTTCCTGGGAATTCCGCGGTTGCCCAGTGGTTAGAACTGTATACTTTCATTGCTAAACATCTGGTAGGAGAACTAGAAAATCTCCCAGAGCAGCCGAAAAAAGGAAAGGGGGCGTTCCTATGTATGCTGGTGGGTGCTGGATTTTGCCAAGTGCTTCTCCAAAGTATTTAGATGTGATTGCATCTGATGTGATTGCGTGATTCTTTTTAGCTTGTTCATGTGATTATACTTTCCTGATGGCTTGAGCAGTAAAGAATCTGCCTGCCAATGCAGGAGACACAAGAGACATGGACTCAATCCCTGGGCCAGGAAGATCCCCTGGAGAAGGAAATGGCAACCCACGCCAGTAGTCTTGCTTGGGAAGTCCTAGGCACAAAGGAGCCTGGTGGGCTACAATGCACGGGGTCGCAAAGAACCAGACATGAGTTAGCACGTGATAGATTGTAATAATTAATTTTTGAATGCAACCAGTCTTGCTTACCTGAAATAAATCTCACTTGATCATGGTGAATATGAGTTTTTCAAATTCTTTTCCATTATAGGTTATTGTAAGATAGTGAATATAGTTCTCTGTGCTATACAGTAAATCCTTGCTGTTTGTTTATTTTATATATAGTGATGTGTAGCTGTTTATCCCAAACTCCTAACTTATCTTTCCATAGTAGCTGTATCAATTTACATTCCTACCAACAGAGCAGGAGGGTTCGTTTTTCTGCACACCCGCTCTAGCATTTATTATTTGTAGACTTTTTGATGACGGCTATTCTGACTGGCGTGGAGTGATACTGACAGGAAGAGAATAGGATAGTTATACAGATAGTTGTAGCAGTCCCAGCAGGAGACTGTAGATAGAGAAGGAAACCTAGGAAATGTTTGGGAACCACTGTAAGTTAATGATGGCTCAAGAAAGCTATTGGAACACTGTTCGGTGAAGTAGGCTTGCTTAATGATAAAAGCATAAGCAAAACCACAAGATACGCCCGGAGCCATTAGATGGAAGAAAAATGTCACCACCCTTCTACTAATATAATAATCCTAGTTTGACCTCATAGGGTCAGACACTTTCCTGCCTACTATGAAGTGGAAGCGAGTGATGTATGTCTATACCTGCGTCCACTTGAAAGTGAGACTGGAAAGAATTGGTGCCATTTCTTTTCCAAATGATTGGTAGAATCCACCAGTGATACACTCTGGGCCCAGCGCTTCCTGTTTTGGGAAGGTTAGGAAGGAGAAACTTTCCATAAGCTTTTATTTAAATCGCTATGGTTGTTGTTTTTATTTTTGGTAGGCCAGAGTCCCTGGGCTGTGACCTTCAGAAGAGTTTCATGGCCCGTTTTTCTTCCCTTTTGTAAGACCAGAAGGTTAGAGTGAGTGGAATTGACTAATTTCCCTTTCCTGGGTGGGATAAGGCTCTGGCTCCCCACCAAAGGCTGCCTTCTTACTGAAGGGGCTCAGGACATCCGCCCCGCCCGGCCCCCCCACCTCACCACCGAACTTGCCACACTGACACGCTATTTTGACTTCAAAGCTCTTGAGAAACAGCATTTGAATGAAGGGTACATTCTGACTTTCCTTTTCTTTCTGAAAACAGGAGGCAAAATTTCCAAGTGAAAGATGTCCTCTCTGTTCCAGGAAGAGAAAGCATTCCTATCACCAGAGGCAGGGAGTTAAGAGAAATCTGTGCAAACAGACCCTATTATCAATACAGCATCTCTCATCTCCCTATAGTCCTCCCACGTAATCTCGCTGTGCTTTGTCGCTCAGTCGTGTCCGACTCTTTGCGACCCCAAGGACCATAGCCCACCAGGCTCCTCGGTCCATGGGGACTCTTCAGGCAAGAATTACTGGGTTACTTGTCCGCAGTTGCTGTTCCTTCTTTAACCGAGTATGAAGAGCACTTGGATCTCATCACTTCTCTGGGCCTTTTTGCTGTGAGGGCTCCAACTCTGCTTTGCCGCTGTTACTCTGTTTTATGCCAGTTCAGCTGGCACCTTAAGAGGGTAGATGGACCGTTCTTACTTTCCCTACACTGCAGATGGAATGTATTTCAACATGGCTCGTGTATTTCAGAATGTGTTTCAAAATGGTTGGTTTCCTCTCTCCCTGCCCAAAGCACCGTGTGAGTTCCTCTGAGTCTTTAACTCCCAGGCTTGGCTACGCCGAGCTGTCTGCAGTGTCCGGCTCCAGCTGCAGGCTTCTGCTCATGTACAGCTGGGATCCTCTGCACCTGCCTCTCCCTTCGGTTTTCAGGCCGCTGCTTTGCCCTGAAACCTCAGTTCTCTGACGGATCTGAGAAGAGCTACTGATTTTCAGCTTGTTCCGATATTTTTTTCTTGTTGTGAGAATGGGAATGATGACTTCGAAGTTCTTTACTTGCTTGACCCCAAAACTGGAAGTTCTCATTATTTCTAACAGAAAAAAAAAAAAAACATGTTATCACCCTGATGGCAAACATCTGGCAACTCTCCTGACGGACCTTGAACCTAATGCCCCTCAGGGCTCTGCCAAGGTGTCCATCACTCTAAGCCAGTGACCTCCGACAGCCCAGACCCAAGCTTGGGGCTCTAGCACCAAGGTCCCTCTGCCTTTGCCCCCCACCTGGATGGCACCGGTGCCTCAAACACACCTCACACACGCGTTAACTTGAATTCACCATCTTTCTCTCCCAGACTAATCCACAGCTTGGGTTTCCTGTCTCAAGTGGCCGGCACAAATCTCAGCTTCCTTTTGGATGCTCGTCTCTCCCCATCCCCACAGTACCTGCAAGCCACTGGGTTTCATGGAGTTTGCAGCGGCTGGCTCGCCGACAGCCGCCCCCAGGGGGCTCTCTTAGAGTCCTCAACACCTCTTCGTGGGATGTCTCAGACATCTCCTCATCAACCCCTCTCAGACATCCTCTACTGCTACTCACTGCTCCCTTCGGAGAGGGGAGATTTTCAGCGGAGATCTTCCCCCTAAAACGTTCACTGGGTGCCTCTCCTGCCTGCGCACAGCCAGTGGCCTCCAAGTATATGCGGGATAAACTCTGCTTCTCCCTGCTGGCAACACAAGGTCAGGTGACCCTTGCACCTGCTCGGTCCTCCCACCAGAATCCCTTCTGCACTCCCAGCATTCTTCTCCTCTGAAACCACTTACTTCCTTTCTAGGATAGACCAAGGGTTCTTGCTCACTTCTGAGTGAGCTGTAAGCAGCAGGCAGGTCGAATGTTCCAGGTGAATGTAACATTTGCCCACCCCTCCCCCCACTCATTCTGCCAGGGTCAGCTCGGATGTCGTCTCTTCCAGGAGGCTGTCTCCATCTCCCAGACCTGGGTGAGCTGCAGCCGCATGTTAACCACTTGCTCTGCAGGGAGTCCTGATCTGCAGCCTTTGCCAGTTTCCGTGGTGTAAATATTCCCAGCTTAGCCGATTTCATGCTACCAATGTGATATCACTGAACTTGAGCTGGGAAGAGATGTTGACATCCGTCAGCTCAAGCTCGTACCAAGTGGATGAGCCTCTTGGGGGCTCACATCACACCTTGTATAACCCTCCATCAAAGCAGGGCTCACGGGTTACCCCAGCTGCTCAGTGGTCAAGAATCCTGCAATGCAGGAGACACTGTTTCCATCCCTAGGTTGGGAAGATCCCCTGGAGGAAGGTATGACAACCCACTCATTTTCTTGCCTGGAGAATCCCATGGACGGAGGACCCTCACGGATTACAGTTCACAGGGTCGCAAAGAGTCAGACACGACTGAGCAAATGAACATACATGCGTGCTAAGTCGCTCAGTCATGTCCGACTCTTTGCAACCCTGTGAACTGTAACCCACGAGGGTTCTCTGTCCATGGGATCCTCCAGGCAGGAATACACACACACACACACACACACACACACACACACGAAGTATGGCTCACAAGAAAATGCTCAAAAACAAAAACTATGGTGGTCCAACAGAAGGATAGGTCAAAAGGCTTAGCTCTAATCCCCACTCAATGCCTTCCTGGCTGTGTGACCAGAGGTAAGTAACCAAGCCTCTCCGAGCCTCAGATTTGTTGTCTATAAAATGGACAACATAACATGCTTTTCCTAAACTTGTATAGAAATTAAATGAATGTAAACACTGCAAAATCCTAAGAAGTTAGAGGGTCAGTCAAGGAGTAGGGAGGGACATTCACGGGGTGACGACCAGCAGGAGAGCAGAGAAGCAGGATGTACTATCTTAGATGGAGCCGACCTGGGAACCCTGGGTGGGAAGGCAGTGGGGAAGCCCAGGAGGGTGGTGTTTGGAGGGCAGTGTAAAGGGGCTGGGATTCATCCTTAGCCCTGGGAGCTTTGGGAAGCTCAGAAGAAAAATTAAATCGGCCGTCTTAGAAGCAGGAGACCATTCGGGAGCTGCTGGTGGGCGAGGGGCACAGGGCTGGTCAGGCCAAGGCCCTTTCAGAGGTTGGAGTGGATGCCATGGGAGGGAAAGGGGTTGAGGGCCGCAGTGTTTTTTCCTCTCCGGAAATGGGGTAAAAGCCTCACGCACCTTAGTTATCAAGCTCAGGAGGCAAGAGGCTCACTAAGCATCATGGGAAATTCCCCTATCCAGCCTGGAATAGGAGAAGAACCCTGTCCTAGGGAAGATGATTTGATGAAATAACCCAGATGACTGCATTTGCCCTGGAGACCTTAACTGGGTCAGAAGAACTCTTCCCCCTGGGCCTCCATGGCCCTCTGCCCACACTCTTCAGCAAGACTCAAAACCCCTGTGTAACCCAGGACCTTGTTAGTCAAAGAATAGGTCTGGAATCACTAGCAGCAGCAGCAGCACCTGGGAGCCTCTTAGAAATGCAGTCACAGGCCCCAACTCAGACCAGTAGCACCAAAATTTGCATTTTAACCAGTCCCCCGGAACTGGTGTGCTCCGTGAAGCTTGAGAAGGGCTGGCATAGGCTCCAAATGGCAGGGCCTGGCCCACCTTATGCTTCTAGGACCTTAAACACTCAGAGAGTACCAAGGGACAGACTGACAGCTGTCTGAGGGCTATTGTAGGGGAAAAGAAAGGAGAAGGCATGTTTGAAAGAGTGAGAAGGTGAGTTCAGCAAGACTGGGTGGTTGATTGGTGAAGGGAGTGGGAGAGACAAGACGAGGGCCCAAGAGGGTTGATGCTGCCGTTTCACGAGGTTGACCAAGTGGTTGCTCTGAGTACCTACAACTCCTTTGCAGTCTGAACAAAGTTTCAGCTTTGGAAGGAGGCCAGGGTGAGATGGAGGTCAGGCCACAGCTGTAGGAGACACCTGGGCAGTGTGCCGGGCCAAGGGAGAAGGGGCTAGAAAAGGGCCCAGGGGCTCCGGTGTGTGGCAGGGGTAGGTTGAGAAAGAAAAGTCCACCAGAAGATGACCAGTCCAAGGGGCAGGATGCCAAGGGCACGGATAATTCATGGTCAGCTGTCAAATGCCACCAGGAGAATCAGAGAGGCAGCCTATAAACCACCCACTGCATTTACTGATGCAGTTGTTGCTATCAAGACGTCTCACTCCCCGGATCTAGGCAGACCTGAAAGCTCTTCTATCTCACAAATAAAATTTAAAAATCCAATTTTTCTTGAGTATCAAATGTGATTACAAACTTGAGTAAGTAACCCTCTGTCGATTTAAAGTGCAATTACACCTTTTTTTATGGCGGCATCCAAGAACACTGTTATAACAGTTATACTTAAAACTCTTGTAAAATGTCAAGACCACGAGCATCATTTCCATCCTGGCTTTTATTCTTCTTAGGGATTTTGCCATACTTGTGGTTTCTCTCCAGGGCTTTGCTGATGAAATCTGGATACCCTCTCATGTTTGTGATAATCTTCCAAAACTAACTGAGGTCACTGTATCCGGATATTTGACCTTGGTCTTTGGCTGGGACACTAGGGCTTGACTGCCTTTCCTGGAGAGTGTGCGTGTGTGCATGTGTGTGTGTGTGTGTGTTCAGTCGCCAAGTCATGTCCGACTCTTTGTGACCCCATGGACTGCAATATGCCAGCCCTCCCTGTCCCTCACCATCTCCTGGAGTTTGCCCAAGTTCATGTCTATTGAGTTGGTGATGTCATCCAATCCTCTCATCCTCTGTTGTCCTCTTCTCCTTCTGCCTTCAATCTTTCCCAGGATCAGGGTCACTTCTAATGAGTTGGCTGTTTGCAATAGGTGGCCAAAGTATTGGAGCTTCAGCTTCAGCATCAGCCCTTCCAATGAGTATTGAGGGTTGATTTCCTTTAGGATTGGCTGGTTTGATCTCCTTGCTGTCCAAGGGACTCT
Organism: Ovis canadensis; assembly: GCF_042477335.2. Lineage (NCBI taxonomy): Eukaryota > Metazoa > Chordata > Mammalia > Artiodactyla > Bovidae > Ovis > Ovis canadensis. The sequence continues at coordinate 225,318,538 of NC_091247.1, read as the reverse complement.
CAAGAGTCTTCTCTAGAATTCAAAAGCGTCACTTCTCGGAGTTACACTTGGCTAATTAATCATTGTGGATATTTTCTGTGAACCCTTCTTTCCCGGGACAACTGAGACTGACCCCATGTTGTGAACCTAAAGGAGCCTCACCTGCCTGAGGTTCTGTGCGGTCACCATAAGTTACCCCTGTTTCTGTGGTACAGTTCCTGCCTCCCCCATTCCTTCAAGATAATTACAATTACTTTGTAATTGCACATACAAAGCAAACATGTCTCTCCAACTAGTTAACACTAATAAAAGAAAGAAGATACACAAAGTAACACATCCCAACTTAATAAGCTCCATAAAAATCCAAACAAGTCATACAGCAGTCATCTTTCTTATACTACAAGCCCCTTTGAAGGTGTTATGGTCATGTTTCATTTTAAAGTGTCATTATAGCCATGGATTTTCACGGAGTGAATTTATTCAAATTAACTATAATTGTTTCCATTAACAACTTTGATGCCTGTATTGCTACAGGTTGACTAGCACTGGGGGAGACTTCTAATTGTTCCTTCATCTTAGCCTTGCTTCCCTAATATTTCTGAGAGTGGCCTCCCTTCCTGCCACAACAGGGCGTTCTGGATCATTAATATATACATATATATATATATATATATATATATATATATATATGTATACATTTACTTATTTGGGCTTCGGTTGTGGCTCAGCTGGTAAAGAATCCTCCTGCAATGCACAAGACCTGGGTTCAATCAATGGGTTGGGAAGATTCCCTGGAGAAGGAAAAGGCTACCCACTCCAGTATTCTGGCCTAGAGAATTCCATGGACTGTATAGTCCATGGGGTTGCAAAGGGTCACATATGACTGAGTGACTTTCACTTCCATATATTTATTTATGTTCCAAGGAATCCATTTTCCTTTGGTGGAGAAGGTCTTAGAAACCAAAGTCTCAGCACTGGGGTGCCCCCTGAGACTTGGGGTTGGCAGAGCAGAGGCTACTGTGGCTTTTGGGTCACTCTTGTCAGAAACAAGGCTGGAAATATTTTTTAATTTTGAGATCTTAATTTGACAGTAAATTCTTTCAGCTTGTTGTTTTGTGAACAAAAGTTAAGGATACTGTTGTTGATCCTGTCTTGATGGGACTGGGCCACAAGCAGGAGCCTCCATCCTCAGTAGGAGTTCAGTTCAGTTCAGTCGCTCAGTCGTGTCCGACTCTTTGCAACCCCATGAATCACAGCACGCCAGGCCTCCCTGTCCATCACCAACTCCCGGAGTTCACTCAAACTCACGTCCATCGGGTTGGTGATGCCATCCAGCCATCTCATCCTCCGTCATTCCCTTCTCCTCCTCCCCCTAATCCCTCCCAGCATCAGGGTCTTTTCCAATAAGTCAACTCTTCCCATGAGGTGGCCAAAGTATTGGAGTTTCAGCTTTAGCATCAGTCCTACCAATGAACACCCAGGACTGATCTCCTTTAGGATGGACTGGTTGGATCTCCTTGCAGTCCAAGGGACTCTTAAGAGTCTTCTCCAACACCACAGTTCAAAAGCATCAATTCTTTGGCACTCAGCTTTCTTCACAGTCCAACTCTCACATCCATACATGACTACTGGAAAAACCATAGCTTTGACTAGACGGACCTTAGTTGGCAAAGTAATGTCTCTGCTTTTGAATATGCTGTCTAGGTTGGTCATAACTTTCCTTCCAAGGAGTAAAGGTCTTTTAATTTCATGGCTGCAATCACTATCTGCAGTGATTTTGGAGCCCCAAAAAGTAAAGTCTGACACTGTTTCCCCATCTATTTGCCATGAAGTGATGGGACCAGATGCCATGATCTTAGTTTTCTGAATGTTGAGCTTTAAGCCAACTGTTCACTCTCTTCTTTCACTTTCATCAAGAGGCTCTTTAGCTCCTCTTCACTTTCCCATAAGGGTGGTGTTATCTGCATATCTGAGGTTACTGATATTTCTCCCGGCAATCTTGATTCCAGCTTGTGCTTCTTCCAGCCCAGTGTTTCTCATGATGTACTCTGCATAGAAGTTAAATAAGCAGGGTGACAATATACAGCCTTGACGTACTCCTTTTCCTATTTCGAACCAGTCTGTTCTTCCATGTCCAGTTCTCATTGTTGCTTCCTGACCTGCATACAGGTTTCTCAAGAGGCAGGTCAGGTGGTCTGGTATTCCCATCTCTTTCAGAATTTTCCATAGTTTATTGTGATCCACACAGTCAAAGGCTTTGGCATAGTCAATAAAGTAGAAATAGATGTTTTTCTGGAACTCTCTTGCTTTTTTCATGATCCAGCAGATGTTGGCAATTTGATCTCTGGTTCCTCTGCCTTTTTGAAAACCAGCTTGAACATCTGGAAGTTCACAGTTCACATATTGCTGAAGCCTGGCTTGGATATTTTGAGCATTACTTTACTAGCGTGTGAGATGAGTGCAACTGTGTGGTAGTTTGAGCATTCTTTGGCATTGCCTTTCTATGGGATTGCAATGAAAACTGACCTTTTCCAGTCCTGTGGCCACTGCTGAGTTTTCCAAATTTGCTGGCATATTGAGTGCAGCACTTTCACAGCATCATCTTTCAGGATTTGAAATAGCTCAACTGGAATTCCATCACCTCCACTAGCTTTGTTCGTAGTGATGCTTTCTAAGGCCCACTTGACTTCACATTCCAGGATGTCTGGCTCTAGGTGAGTGATCACACCATCATGATTATCTGGGTCATGAAGATCTTTTTTGTACAACTCTTCTGTGTATTCTTGCCACCTCTTCTTAATACCTTCTTAATATCTTAATATCTTAGGTCCATACCATTTCTGTCTATCGAACCCATCTTTGCATGAAATGTTCCCTTGGTATCTTTAATTTTCTTGAAGAGATTTCTAGTCTTTCCCCTTCTGTTGTTTTCCTCTATTTCTTTGCATTGATGATAACTGAGGAAGGCTTTCTTATCTCTCCTTGCTATTCTTTGGAACTCTGCATTCAGATGCTTATATCTTTCCTTTTCTCCTTTGTTTTTTGCTTCTCTTCTTTTCACAGCTATTTGTAAGGCCTCCTCAGACAGCCATTTTGCTTTTTTGCATTTCTTTTCCATGGGGATGGTCTTGATCCCTGTCTCCTGTATAATGTCACGAACCTCCGTCCATAGTTCATCAGGCACTCTGTCTATCAGATCTAGGCCCTTAAATCTATTTCTCACTTTCACTGTATAATCATAAGGGATTTGATTTAGGTCATACATGAATGGTCTAGTGGTTTTCCCTACTTTCTTCAATTTAAGTCTGAATTTGGCAATAAGGAGTTCATGATCTGAGCCACAGTCAGCTCCCAGTCTTGTTTTTGCTGACTGTATAGAGCTTCTCCATCTTTGGCTGCAAAGGATATAACCAATCTGATTTTGGTGTTGACCATCTGGTGATGTCCATGTGTAGAGTCTTCTCTTGTGTTGTTGGAAGAGGACATTTGCTATGACCAGTGCCTTCTCTTGGCAAAACTCTATTAGCCTTTGCCCTACTTCATTCCGTATTCCAAGGCCAAATTTGCCTGTTACCCTAGGTGTTTCTTGACTTCCTACTTTTGCATTCCAGTCCCCTATAATGAAAAGGACATCTTTTTTGGGTGTTAGTTCTAAAAGATCTTGTAGGTCTTCATAGAACCATTCAATTTCAGCTTCTTCAGTGTTACTGGTTGGGGCATAGGCTTGGATTACTGTGATATTGAATGGTTTGCCTTGGAAACAAACAGAGATCATTCTGTCGTTTTTGAGATTGCATCCAAGTACTGCATTTTTGCGGGGGGCGGGGAGGGAGGCTTCCCTGATAAAGGGTAAAGCGTCTGCCTGCAGTGCAGGAGACCTGGGTTGGATCCCTGGGTCAGGAAGATCCCCTGGAGAAGGAAATGGCAACCTACTCCAGTACTCTTGCCTGGAAAATCCCATAGACAGAGAAGCCTGGTAGACTACAGTCCATGGGATCTCAAAGAGTTGGACCCAACTGAGCGACTTCACTTTCTTTCAGTTTCACTGCATTTTGGACTCTTTTGTTGACTATGATGGCTACTCCATTTCTTCTAAGGGATTCCTGCCCACAGTAGTAGAAATAATGGTCATCTGAGTTAAATTAACCCATTCCAGTCCATTTTAGTTCGCTGATTCCTAAATGTCAATGTTCACTCTTGCCATCTCCTGTTTGACCACTTCCAATTTGCCTTGATTCATGGACCTAACATTCCAGGTTCCTATGCAATATTGCTCTTTACAGCATCGGACCTTGCTTCTATCACCAGCCACATCCACAACTGGGTGTTGTTTTTGCTTTGGCTCCATCCCTTCATTCTTTCTGGAGTTATTTCTCTGCTGATCTCCAGTAGCACAGTGGGCACCTACCGACCTGGGGAGTTCCTCTTTCAGTATCCTATCATTTTGCCTTCTCATACTGTTCATGGGGCTCTCAAGGCAAGAATACTGAAGTGGTTTGCCATTCCCTTCTCCAGTGGACCACATTCTGTCAGGAGGAGAGGAAGCAGAAAACAAGCTAGGGAGACTGGGAAGGAAGGGCAGGATCCGAAACAGCATGAGGAGGTGACTCTTGGGACAAACCTGTTTGGAGGCAGGAGAGAACTGGAGGTAACGGGGCAAGGGGCGGGGGCAGACTTGGCTTTTTGTTTTCTGGTCCTTTTTATTAGAATGGGAGAGGCTCCGGGTGGAGTGGAAAGTGCTGCAGTGAGAGCTGTATCAACTAGGATTCTTCTGTGTTCAAGTGGAAAAGAATCCAGCCCATCTGGTTAAACCAAGCTGCATAAAGGGGAAGCCGAGGGCCAATCAGATCAAGCCCTGAAGGACGCAGAGGCGCCAGGGATGCTCCCCAGCCTGTGTCTAGCCTCCCTGGGGGTGGGCTCTGTTCTGAGACGGGCCCTCCCTTCTTGTGGTGGCCAGGCAGCAACACAGCTCTGGTCTCCCCACTCCTCCTGAAGAAAGAGAGTACACCACACACCCACCCTTCTCTCCCAGACTTCAACAAAAGTCCCTGGGCGGCCAGGCTGTGCTTCTCAGGTAGCACTTTATAGATGGGTAAACTGTGGCCAGCCCCCTCAGACTCCCCCAATAGCTGCGCCAGCAGCCAGACCAGCTCAAATGAGAGGAGGCTTGGCCTCAGAGGCCGCTGAGGACTTGGGATCTGGCAAACTCAAATCCCAGTCTCTGCCCATCTTAATATGTCCTGTGAGCTTGGGCTGGCTTCCACCTCAGCCTCAGCGTTCTCCTCTATAAGATGGGGAGGTGATGAGGGCATGATCTCAGAGGGTTGTTGTTCAATTAGCCAGGCTGAGAGGCGGTAGATTCCCTGGGGACATCTGAGCACAGCACTGGAGATGGCTTCCAGGAGAAAGCCATTGCCCTCTCGATTCTGGATTTTTTTTTTTTTTTTTCAGTTCTCTGCTAAGGTCCAGGTCCAGAGTTGGTCTCTACTGGGTGCTGGCCTGCCTTCACCACCTTTCTACACCTTGTGAATCTCACTCTTTCACAGGAAAAGGGCAGGAAGTGGCTCAGCCCTTAGACAGGCGATGGGACCCCCAGAGCCTTAGAACACTTTCATTCTCATGTTTAAGCTAGTGATAGCGGTGCTCCGCCTAGGGCAGTAACATAAAGTTTCCTTTTAAAATACACTTATTAGAATCAAATAGCCAACATAAGGGGCTTTCCAGGTGGCGGCAGAGGTAAAGAACTCGCCTGCCAATGCAGGAGACATAAGAGACGCAGCAGGTTCTAGCCTTGGTTCAGGAAGATCCCCTGGAGGAGGGCATGGCCACCCATTCCGGTATTCTTGCCTGGAGAATCCCCATGGACAGAGGAGCCTGGCAGCTGTAGTCCATGGGGTCGCAGAGTCGGACACAACTGAAGCGACTCAGCGCACACACACAGCCAACATAAAGGGAAAGTATTGTAACATCAGCAGCAGTGAAGGGGTATGGGCTGATCCATTCCACAGATGTTTACTGAGTTGCCCACTTACTGTTCCAGACACTGTTTCAGGAGGAAATCATAGCAGGGAACAAGTATAATAAGTCAGCAGGAACCCCCTGCCCTGGGAACTCACATTCTAGGGCAGGGGGTTGGCAATAAAGTGAGTGCCTGAGAGAAACAAGAAGCAAGTCACATGCGGTGATGCTGATAATCGTGGGGGTGGGGGAGTCAAGGAAGGAAGGAGGTGGGGAGTGCAAGACAGGCGTGTCTGTAGGCCATGCACGTCTCACAGAGGAGCTGAGCCCAAAGCTTGAACCTGGAGAGAAGTAGCTGCAAGGGTATGTGGTCAAGGCTGTTCCAGGCAGGGGAGTGGCACTAGCAAAGGCCCTGAACCGGGAGAGAGCCAGCAGGGAGGCCAGCGTGACTAACCCGGCCCACGGAGAGGAAGGGGATGCGGCTAGAGGACAGGGGTGAGGTTTTTCTTCTGAGTTCAGTGAGGAGCCTGAGTTTCCTAAGGAGACTGAATTCGCTGGAGCAGGTGGGGCAGAGGAGAGGTGTGAGCTGGATCTCGTTCTGCCTCCATCCCTCTGGCTGCTGTTTGACCATGGTGCTGAGGGAGACAGGGAGAGCAGTGAGAAGAGGCCCCTGCACTTGGCCTGGGGAGGGGCAGGTGGCTTGGACAAGAGGGAGGGGTGAGAATGTCAGTTTCTGGGTGTGTTCTCAAGGCGGAGCCCATGGGATTAGCTGTTGGAGAGGATGTGGGGTGTGCGGTGGTGGGTAGAGCGAGGAAGCCAGGGGTTTTGTTGTTCAGTTGCTCAGTCGTGTCCGATTCTTTGCCACCCCATGGACTGCATGCATCCCTATCCTTCACCATTTCCCAGAGCTGGAGTACCTAGAAAACGGGCTTCCCAGGTGGCTCAGGGGTAAAGAATCCTCCTGTCAATGCTGGAGACGTGGGTTCAATCCCTGGGTTGGGAAATGGAGAGGGAAATGGCAACCCACTCCAGTATTCTTGGCTGGAGAATCCCATAGACATAGGAGCCTGGTGGGCTCCAGTCCACTGGGTCACCCAAGAGTTGGGCAGAACTTAGCAATTAGACAACCACCACCTAGAAAATGGAGCTCTCATTAACTGAGAGGAAGATGCAGGATGCCAACTCTGGGGAAGGAAGACAGGGACATTGGATGGAGCGAGATAAGGGAGGTCTCCAGCACACAGATCTGTGAGCTTTGGAAGAGGGCCAGGCCGCCGGGTGTCCTCAGCAGATAGAAGCCGCAGGTTGGGGTGACATTCAGAAGCTGGGGGCTGCTACAGAGGAGAATGGGGGTCACCGAGGAGCAGGAGGAGAACCAGGCAAATGTGGTATTAGGGCAGCCAAGAGAAGAGGGTGCATCGGAGAAGAGGGAGTGGGCAGCAGCGTCACATCCTGCTGGAGGGACCAGGAGGACAAAACGGAGACTTAGCACTGTATCCAGCGACTGTACATCACCGGAGCCCCAGCATGACGGTTCTGGGGGATCAGTGGGAAGAGGGACAAGAGCCCGATTAGATGGGTTTTTAAGGAGAATGGAAGGAGGGAGAGTGAAGAGAGCCTGGAGAAACAGCTCTTGGAGGGCTTTTGCATAAAGGGAAGGGGAAATGAGACAGCAGTAGCTGGAGCGGGCAGAGGGATCCTAAGAGAGTTTTTGGTGGTTTTTATCTACCCTCCCTCTGGTTTGGGTTTTAGGATAGAAGTAACCTTGTGTGAACAGATGGGAATGACTGGAGAGAGGGAAAAGAGGGCAGAATCACGTGATCAGCATCGGCTTGAAGGGTGGGACCTTGCGGACAAGTGGAAAGGGCTTCCCCTGGCCCTCCAGAGTGAGAGGATGGGTGAGGAGGAAGTGAGCACACCTCGGCACGTGCGCAGTGGACCAGAGGGTGAGAGGGAAAAGGACAGGGCACGAAGGCTGTGCAACACGGGGTGGATGCAGGCAAAACGTTTAGCACCGGTCGCACGGCGATGGAGGAAGGAGGTCCAGGGGCAACAGTCAGGCCCGAGTTCAAATGCCGCTACTGCCCTTGCCCAGCTGCTTGACGTGGAAGTCACTTACGGCCCTGAGCCTCGTTTGGCTCATCTGTTAAATGGGGGGAAAGGGATCGTAAAGCCACAGACTACGCGGCAGGGAGGCACGGGGAGTGCTCCGTACCTGTGGGCCCGCGGGCTGATCGGGTCCAGCCCCGGGCGCTGGGAGCGGTGTGGACTCACAGGACCCCCTCGGGGCGGGGCGGGGCGGGGCGGCGCTGACCCCGCCCCGGGCTGAGGAGCGGCGCTCCGCCCGCCGGTCTCCCGGCCCTGCCCGCCCGCCGCCTGCCGCCAGCCTGCCGCCCGCCGGGCCCGCGGGGCCGCGTTGTCCGCCGGCCGGAGTCGCAGGAGCAGAGGTACGAGTGGCCGGGCTCCGCGGCACAGGCCGGGGGGCGCCCCGGGCCCGGGCGGGGAGGCGCGCTCCGAGAGAAGGCAGGGGTGGGGGCTGCGGAGGGCTCGGCCGCCGCCCGCCGGGACCACCTGTTCGGGAGGGTCGCTCGCGTGCGCACCGACTGTGCGCGCTGCTTCCCCGACCGCCGCCTCCGCCCCAGAGGCACCCAAAGTTGAGCGCGGCGGCTGGGCTGGGAGCCCAGCTCGAGAAAGGAGGGCGCGCCCCGCCCGGGAGCCCTCCGGGCAGCGCCGCCCGGGCGGGGGTCCCCATGGCAGGAGCAGAGCGGCCGTGGGGGCGAGAAGCCCGGGTCCGAGGGCCGGCTCCCCCGGCCCGCGCTGCGCCCTTGGGCGAGCCGCGCCGCTCTGCCTGGGGGCGCGTAAAAGTCCCGGAGGCCTCGCCGCCCGCCGCGATCGCCCCTGGCCCCGAGGGGCGCCGCTGGGGAGAGGGGTCGGGGGGAGCGGCAGGCTGCGGGCGGAGACTGCCGGGGGATGGGAGGCGTCCCCCTGGGCCTTTGAGGATGCTGAGGTTTTGGACGGCGAAGAGGGGAAAGGCTCTCTCCAGGTGGAGGGACCGCCCGGGTCGGAACTGGAAAGTGGGGAGAGCCGGGTCTAAGCGCTCCGTCCTGGGGATCCGGATCCGCAGACCACCCCCTCTTTCCGGCGTGCTTCTCTCCTCCAGATGGGAAGCGTCGAGTCCCAGCGGGAGCTGCGGTGCGCTGGCAGAGGCTCTTTCCGGGGATGTCCAGTCTCAGTCCACGCCCCTTGGAGTTAGCCGAGTCCCCGGCCTCAGTTTCCGCTTCTGACACGTGCCGGGCCGAGGTTCCCACCTCCCGGCCAGACGCAGCCGAGCCCCCAGCTCTGAGAGGGTTAGGACCTCCCCTGACCTCGCGGCCCTCTCTCTGGAGGACACCCTTTTGGTCTCCGCCAAATATGGAGTGAGCGGCGGCTCCGTGGTGGCCCTTTGAGGGTCTCTGGACTCCTTCGTGCCCTCCTCCCTTAAACCACCCGGGGCACCTGGTGTGCTACCCCTCTGGCAGCCCCTCCAGCCCCACCCCAGCTGCCCAAGGACTCCTCCTTTGTTACCACCTCCCCAAGATGGGGGAATCACCCTGCCCAGAGGGACAAAGCAGGGCCCAGAGCTGGCCGCGACGGTCCCCTCCTGCTCGCATCCCTGTTCCCACAGCCAAAGAGCCCGACAGCCAAATCAGGCCCAAATGAAAAATAAGAAAGGAGAGTCAAGCTGGAACCTTCTCAGTTGCTCCTTTTCCTTCCAAGCCTGTTTCCAGTGCCCCTCGTGCCTGTCCCTGCTTGTCCGCTGTGGCCGCTCCATATTAGAGCGCAAACACCGAAATGGAAGTTCTTTACCATTTTGTTTTGCTTCCTTGTACCTGTTGAAGCCCTAGAACTGCCTAGGCCAGTGGACTTGCTCTGCTGTGTGCGAGGGCTGGCAGCATCTTTCAGAGTGACTTGTGCTGAGTCGCTCAGCCGGGTCCCGACTCGTTGCGACCCCCATGGACTGTAGCCCGCCAGGCTCCTCTGTCCATGGGGATTCTCCAGACAAGAATACTGGAGTGGGTAGCTTGTCCCTTCTCCAGGGGAGCTTCCCGACCCAGGAACTGAACCAGGGTCTCCTGCATTGCAGGCTGATTCTTTATCAGCTGAGCTGCCTTGGCAAGGTGACTTACTTGGAACTTAAGGAGCTGTGACACACCGCAGCATCAGGTTGGCCCCCGTCAGCGCCTTCCACGGGGCCACGGAGGTCCAGCTCTTCAGGGACCCAGGGCAGCCAAGAATGCTGTTCCCCGTGGGTCTGAGTTGGTACCAGGGCAGGGTGAGACAAGGTGGCTGCCGGGGGCATTTGTAACCAGATGGGAAGAGGAGTGGATGAGCAAAGAGAAGCTTAATCTGTGAAAACAGCTCCTCCCTGCCCCACCTTCCCACCCTCACCCCCACCGGCTGCTGCACCTCCTGGTGGGGGCAGTTCCACCTTCAATCTGGCCACCCAAGCTGTGCTCATTACTACGCTCCTAGCGCGCTCTTACCTCCTGTTGACTGCCCTGCCCTGCATTCTGTTGCCTTCCTCCTTCTCTCCAGATTGGAAGCTCCTGGAGGGAGGAAACTTGCAAGCCTGACATAGTAGGTGTTTACTGCCTTTTGCTTGAATGAATGAACTGAAAGTGGGGGGGGGGGGGGGGCGGGAGGGATTTCATATTCACATCACTTGAAGATGTGCTGTGCTTAGTCACTCAGTCATGTCTGACTCTGTGACCCCATGGACCGTATATACGCCAAGCTCCTCTGTCCACAAGGATTCTCCAGACAAGAATACTGGAGTGGGTTGCCATGCCCTCCTCCAGGAGATCTTCCAACCCAGAGATCGAATGACTGTCTGAGCCACCAGTTATCACTTGGAGATAACTATTGTTAAAATTTGCCAGACTTTTTAAAAAACACATTGGTACATATTGGAATGGGCTTCTCTGGTGGCTCAGTGATAAGGAATCCACCTGACAATGCAGGAGACTCAGGCTCCATCCCTGGGTCGGGAGGATCCCCTGGAGAAGGAAATGGAAACCCACTCTAGTACTCTTGCCTGGGAAATCTCACAGACAGGGGAGCCTGGTGGGCTACAGTCTATGGGGTCATAAAGAATCAGACATGACTGAGCAACTAAACAACAGCAATATATTTGGATACCTTGTTTATACAAATGTTGCAAATTCCTTGTCTTTCCCTAATTCTTTTTTCATATTTTTCAATGCTTAGACATTGTGACATCATATTTAGTTAATGAGTTTCATTTGACATTTAGGTTTTGTTGGGTGTTTTTTTTTTAATATTTGGCTCTTTTAGATCGTGTTACATTGAGTTCATAGATAAGTTTATGCATTGCCGGATATTTTTTTCTGGAGAGGGAATTACCTGGTAGTCAGTGTAGCATCAGCTGGCTCTCCAGAGGAACTGTGCCGTTGTGTACTTCCTTAGGCTGTGAACGTGCATTTCCTGTTATTTCCTGGAAATGAAATTACTGGGGTCAAAGAGCATGAACATCTAGTATCTTTAAGTAAAAGTAAGTAAGTAAGTAAAGTCACTCAGTCGTGTCCGACTCTTTGTGACCCCGTGGACTGCGGCCCACCAGGCTCCTCAGTCCATGGGATTCTCCAGGCAAGAATACTGGAGTGGGGTACCATTTCCTTCTCCAGGGGATCTTCCTGACCCAGGGATCGAACCCGAGTCTCCAGCATTGGAAGCAGATGCCTTAACCTCTGAGCCACCAGGGAAGATTCTTATTCACTTGTTTGAGTTCATCAGTGAGATGCTTGCCCCTTGTCTGGTCTCTTGGTGGCAAAGATCTTCTCCCAGGTTATGACTAGGCTATTACTATTTTTGCTGCTGATGGTGTGTGCATTTGAGCAACACATTTAAAATTTTCATTTTACTGTATCTGTGCTTTGGGATAAGGGAGACTTGGCTGCATTTATAAGCTGATGGGAAAGAGCCAGGCGAGGGAGTGGCTGAAGTCCCTGAAGAGGGAGGGGCAAGTCGGTAGATGAAGTCCCAGAGGATGCTGGAGGCGGGAGAGGACTGGAACTGGTCTAGAGGGGGGCCTTCTGAGCTGGTGAGGACAGGAGGTGTGAGGGAGGGGATGGGAGGGCATCTTATGAATCGGCTTTGATCTTCCCAGAAAAGAAAGTAAAAAAAGCATCAGCAGGTTCTGGACCTGAGGCCCCCAGCACCCTATGCTATTTACCAACCTCATTTCCCCTGAGTCCTCCTTGTTTCCCTGGGAGGTGGGAGGTAGAAGGTGTTATCACCCCCATCGACAGACTCCAGAGGGAGGGGAAGTACCTTGAAGAGTTTCCGCCTGCCCTTGGGCATCCTCTCCGACCTCCATCTCTAGTAGCTAGCAAGAAACAGTACCCATCTTCTGTGTCTAGAGCTTGGTGAGTGAGCATCCCTTCCTCTCCTGCCTGCCTCTGTTTGTCTTCCCTCTGGACAGACCCCAGTGGGGCCAGGAGCTTCCAGTTCTGCAGAGCTGGCCGCAGGGACTAGGAGGGCCCCTTCCATTCAGGGCAGTGCCCCAAACACTCCTCTCACCCAGCAGGAACCAAGTGCTGCAGGGGCAGCAGGGCCTTCAGGATGTCACAACGCAAAGTCTGAGTCGCTGGGTAGACGTGAAAGTAAAACAGAAAAGTGGTCCTTACATTCCATGAACAGCTTGATTTGAAAGTGCAGACGCCATTGTCCCATATACAGATATGGAGCCCAGAGACACCCCCACCCTACCCTGGGTGTCTGTAGTCTTCGATTGCTTTTTTCCAGAAGCTTCCAAGGCAATCTCCTGATTTGAGGACGGGCTTCTGGCTCAGACAGTAAAGAATCCGCCTTCAGTGCAGGAGACCTGGGTTCGATCCCTGTGTCCAGAAGATCCCCTGGAAAAGGGAACAGCAACCCACTCCAGTATCCTTGCCTGGAGAATTCCATGGACAGAGGAGCCTGGTGGGCTACAGTCTATGAGGTCGCAAAGAGTCAGACACAACTAACACTTTCACTTTTCTTTCCATTGATCAAGCCCCTACCTGATTTCAGGGCTTTTGTTAACCTGATCTTTTTTTTTAAACCCCCTCAGCCCTCTTGAGCTGTCAGTCCCATCTTACAGATGAGGAATTGAGGGTCAGCCACCTCCTGTTGACCACAGCAAGATCTGAGCCCCTGGCCACAGTGCAGTCCCAGTTGAATGGGACTGGGCTGCAGACAGAGTTATTTCACCTGGCTATTTGAATCCCAGGGTGTTTGAATCCCAGCTGGGCCTCAGTTTCCAATCTTAAACTGTAATTGATAATAAGAGGACCTGCCTCAGGCAGCTACTGGGAAGATTACATGAATTACTGAAGGAGAAACCACTCTAACCAGTGGCTGTGCATGGTAAGCCCTCAGGAAATATGCACCGTTGCTGTTATTAAACCACATAGCTCCATTCCTGACAGGCAGCTTTTAATAAACGCTAACTTGGCCACACCCGTCTCTCTTCCGATGAGAGGATGGGAAGGAGGACCAGCCCTGACGCTGGAGAGAACTTGGACTTTTTAAGTTCTCGAGACCAGTGATGACCTGTATCGAGAACAGATTGGCATTTCCTTTGGCCTAAGCCGTTCATTTCTAGGAAGGGTCCTGAAGAAGTAATTAAGGATGTGTTGAGAGATCTAAGTGCTAAGATACCACAGTGTTGTCTATAAAAGCAAAAAGCCACATTTCCAGCAGTCAAAGTGCAAAGTGAAAGTCGCTCAGTTGAGTCTGACTTTGTGTGACTCCATGGACTATACAGTCCATGGAATTCTCCAGGCCAGATTACTGGAGTGGGAAGTGTTTCTCTTCTCCAGGGGATCTTCCCAACCCAGAGATCGAACCTGGGTCTGTGCATTGCAGGTGGATGCTTTACCAGCAGGGCCACGGGGGGCTCAGCCACAGAGGGGCTCACAGGGGGAAGCCCCTCCAGCAGTCAAGGTGGGCTACCCTGGAGAGGTAGGGCGTGGAGCTGTGTCTGCTGACATGATAGAGGCGCAGCGTGTGTTTCCAAAGAGTTTAATTTAGGTAGAATTTACAGCCTGTTGCGCACGTCCAGTTTGAAGAGTTTTAGGAAATGGGTCTGGTTATATAACCACCACCACCTGGTTTCAGGAGACAGAGGCCCCGCATATTTTTAAGTGAAAAATAAAACAAGGTGTAGAGCAGTGTGGGTAAGGATCACTTTCTGTGCGTCTCCTGGACACAGCCTGCGTAAACACTGCTCCGTGTGAGTGGAGGCGGCCGAAAAGGACTGGAAAGCGTACGCCAAAATGCTGACGTGTCACATACCCTCACCTCAGACCTTCAAGATAAAGAGCAAAGCAAGAGCTGTTCACTGAGAGTGGTGACTGGACGTCCCCTGCCCTGCCCCCCAGGCATGTACGCACACATACACACACATCCCTCTAGAAAAGCTGGGAGCCCCACCAACCAGGATCCCACTGTTGGCTAAGTGTCTGTGTATACGCACTGTGGAAACGCAGAGGCAATACTCAAAGGTATGAAGAAAACCATGACAGTATTTTGATGGATTCTTGGCAAATGGCAGCTCGTCTTCCCTACGATGACTGAGAGGTTGCTGGGTCGGGAAGGTGGAGGGACATTTTGGGAAGAAGGAAGAGCTTGTTTCAGAAACTTGGTGTTCCCAGAGCCTAGTGCCTTGAGCAAAAGAGAAGAGCTGGGTTTTCTTGAAGCTTTTAACCATCATTTTCAAAGGCATTGAGGATATATCGGGATGGCTGTCGTGTCATCACGCACTTATCGTGCACCTGCTGTATGCCAGGCCCTCCCTGATTTAATATCAGGCTGAGTGGGCAGCGTCTGGCTTGGTGCCCACTTTCCTGCAATCCCAGTTCACTCCAAGGCCAAATTCACCCTGGTGGTTCCCCCATGGGACTTGCTCAGGGGCTCTGAAGGTCTGCCAGGGGTCTGGGCTAAGGGGAGCACAGGGTTTGGGGTGCGTGCTGTTCACACTCCTTTGGAAGGTAGCCATGAGCTCCTCCTGGTGTGAATGTGTGCAGAAATGGGGGCCCAGCCACAGTAAGCGTCAATATCTGGGTGGCTTCCTAGGTGAGGAGAGACTTGGGGGCACACATACCTGGGTGGTGCCCATCCCGCCTCCCCCCTTCACTAACCCAGCAGCCTCTTTGCTCTGCACCTGAGTTTTTCATTGGTAAGACGGGCCACCGCGGTGGACATGGAGACCCAGGGCGCGTGGTGTTCAGTGGGGTGCCTGGTAGGCCGTGTGTTCCAGACAGATGGCAAAACTTGCTTCGTACCTTTTCTGCTCAGGAAGTTCCTGGGCAGGGGAGTGTGGAGGGATGTTTTGAGAAGAGGAAAGAGTGGGTTGCAGAGGCTTGGAAATTCCAGAGCCTGGTGGCTTGAGCAATAGAGCAGACGTCAGCTCGGCTAGTCTGGCGGTCATGCGCCGGGAGCGGGCAGGGCTGGGGAGGCAGAGCTTGCCGGACCCCAGCACTAGAGGGTCTGCGGGCTTGTGTGGGGCTGCAGCAGAAGGCGGCTGGGGTGGCACGTCGCAGGACAGGGACCGAGAGATGGAGAGAGCTGGGCTGGGCTGGGGGGAGGGAAGGAGGGGTAGAGCGGAAATCTGTTTGGCGGAGCTGTGCCCCCAATTCCCTCTCTCCGCTTCCCTCTCCCCAGATCATCACAGTAGCCTTGTAACACATTCCTGTTGCTTGCTACACATCCCCTGTGACTTAGACCCATAAAGCAGCCAGATCTTAAAGATTTCTTTAAGACATAAGTCACACTAGGGAATTCCCTGTCAGTCCAGTGGTTAGGATTTGGGGCTCTCACTGCGAAGGTGGGGAGCTAGGATTCCACAAGCCACACAGGGTGACCCCCCCCCAAAAAAGTCACGCTATAACCTTTTCCTCCTCAAAATTGCCCACTGGCACCCCCTGCCAATCAGTTGTCAAGTCTTCCCTGTGGCCCTCAAGCCCGCTCCCCAGCCCAGCCCAGGGTCCCCTCTATCTCTCTAGCCTCTCCTGGTGGTGACTCCACGGTCAGTCCCTCAGGCACACATGCCTGAGGGCCTTTGCACTCACTGACTTTCTTCCCTGGGCACCCTTTCCCCAGAAATCCATCCAGCTGGTGCCTCACCTCCTTCTGGCGTCTGCACACATGTCAGCTTTTCTAGGGAAGCCATCCATAACCATTCCGCACCCCCGCCCCTGGTCCTCCCAGTGCAGGGTCGCTAAGAGCAGATGTCTGGGTGTCCAGATCCGTGGTGAGTTATCACTCCCTGCCTGAGCAGAAGGTGACTTCACCCTGATCCTGAGAGCTGGAGCCCAGGCTCTACTGCAGAGTGACCTTGGGGGGCTGGGATGGCCTCAGGGAAGATAAAAGCCTCTGAGACTTTCAGATGCAGACATACCTGAGAGGAGATCCTGGCGCCACCCCCCTCGACCCCTCCCCCCAACCAGGTACTAGCCATGTAGTGTTGGGAAGGTCACCTTTCTCTCCCGGGCCAGGTGCACGCTCGGGTGCTTGAATATGAAGGGACGCGGCATGCGACCATATTTTGTGCCCTTGGATGGTGAGGCGAGAACATGTCAGTTACACCTTCTGACTGTTGTCGTCTGCGCGGGCTCAGGGTTTGCCGGTTGGCAGATGGCACTCCCCTAGATTAGTTGCTCATTTCACCCTGGCTTTCTGGGCAGTTTAGGGATGCATTTAGAATGCATTCTTTCAGAAGATATGTATTAAGCACCTTCAATATGCTAGGGTCTGTGCTGGCCCTGTGATGAGTCAGAGTGACCTTGTTCCTGGGCCCCTGGGAGCGGGCATTGTTTTCTAAGATATGAGTGTCACTGTGTGTTTAACCAGTCCCTTCAAGGAAGACCTTGGGTTGTTTCTAATCATTTGTGGTTGCAAACAAACCTGTGAGCAGTACAAATATCACTTATCTGTAGGATAAATTCACAGAGTGAGACTGTAAGGCGAAAGGGTACGTGAATGTGTAATTTTGATAGATGTTGGTCAGTTACTCTCCACCCCTACCAGCACTGTACGGATGCCCGTTTCCTCAGAGCCTTGCCTGAAGGATGTGTCGAAGTTTTAGATTCTTGCAAATCTGATGGGTGAGAGATGGTATCTGACTGTTTTGACCTGCATTTTTCTTACTTACAAAAAGCTCCCCCATCTTGCTTATCTGTTTAAGCATCTGTGTGTGTGTGTGTGTGTGTGTGTGTGTGTGTGTGTGATGTGACCTTGGCTCATTTTCTTTTGGATTGTTCATTTTTTCTCCTTGATTTGTGGGATTGCTTTCTAAGTTAGAAACATGAGATGTCTGGTATCTGAGAGAAACAAAAGCCATCCCAAGCTGTCACTTGTATTTTTTACTTTCTCAGTATTTTGCGAAAGGTTGCAGGGAAATTTTTTCTTTTCATGACTTCTGGATTCCATGCATAATTAAGAAAACCTTCCCAACCCCGTTTACTAAGGAATTCACTCGTGTTTTGTCTGAAACATTTATTATTCCATTTGGGGTTTATCCTGGGCATATTCTGAGCTATCTGCTTATCTGGTTCTTTTTCCCTACTGGCTTCCCTGCTTGCCCAACAGCTGTATTAAAAGATCTATTTTCACTCGCGCATTTGTAGATGCTGCCCGTGTTGGATATGCAAATACCATACTCTTTCTGTGATTTGTTTCATTGCCCTGTTTATACGCAAAAACTAGGTTCTTTTAATTATTGGTGCTTTGTGTGTCAGTCTCTGAAAGACCCATCCTTCTTCATGTCTTCCTTTCCTCAGAGTTTTCCTGTAGGTTTTTGCTTGCTTTTCTTTTTTAAATTTTATTTTATTTCTCCACTTGGCTGGGCTGAGTCTTCATTTCTCTAGTTGCAGCGAGTGGGGGCTGCTCTCTAGTTGTTGGGCTTCTCCTGTTGCAGAACACAGGCTCTGGGTGCACGGGTTTGAGTTGTGGCTCACGGGCTTAGCTGCCCGGTGGTATGTGATCTTCCCAGACCAGGGACTGAATCTATGTCCCCTGCATGAGCAGGCAGATTCTTTACCACTGTACTGCCAGGGAAGTCCCTTGCTTATTTTTCTAAATAAACTTTAGAATCAGTTTGTTGAACTGCAGACCCGAGTGCAGTTTATACATGGGCTAAGAGAACATTGACGTCTTTAAAAAGCTGAATCTTCATCCAAAAACACAGTGCAAGTTCCCACTTGTTCAATCGTACTTTGCATTGTCAGCGGCTTTAAATTGTTGTTCACATGAATGTTGAATATCTTTTGTTAAGTTTAACCCTAAGTACTGTGATGGTGGTTGTGAGTAGGAGTCTTTTCATTATGTCTTCTGCTTCCAGCTGCTTTTTTACATTTGTGTATGTGTCTGTCTGTTTCCTATCACCTTATGGTATTTCTTTATCAGTAGGAGTTTTTCAACAGTTTCTCTTGACTTTTCTAGGTATATAGTAGTATTGTATAAAAATAGCAGTAATTTTAGCTTTTTCTATTTGACTTTTGGTGGGGGTTGCCCCCTGTTTGGAGAAGGCAATGGCACCCCACGCCAGTACTCTTGCCTGGAAAATCTTATGGACGGAGGAGCCTGGTAGGCTGCAGTCCATGGGGTCGCTAAGAGTCGGACACGACTGAGAGACTTCACTTTCACCTTTCACTTTCATGCATTGAAGAAGGAAATGGCAGCCCACTCCAGTGTTCTTGCCTGGAGAATTCCAGGGATGGGGGAGCCTGGTGGGCTGCCATCTATGGGGTCTCACAAAGTCGGACACGACTGAAGTGACTTAGCAGCAGCAGCAGCAGCAGCCCCCTGTTTGTATCATAGCTTCACTGGTAGCTCAGACAGTAAAGAATCTGCCTGCAATGTCAGAGACCCAGGTTCAATCCCTGGGTCAGGTCAGGAAGACCTCCTGAAAAAGGGAATGGCAACCCACTCCAGTATTCTTGCCTGGAGTATTCCATGGACAGAGGAGCCTGGCAGGCTGCAGTCCATGGGGTGGCAGATTCAGACATGACTGAGCAACTTTCACTTTCATTCAGTTTTTATAGCTCTAATTTCTCTTGTCAAGTTGCTTTGATGAACACCTCCAGTGCCCATGAGGGTGCTGGACACTTTGTCCTTTTCCTGTCTTCAGCAAGAGTTCCCTCATGTATGAAGCTGAGTGTTCACACTCCTGTATGAAGCTGGCTCTTGGCTTTGATGTTGATGTACATAATTTTCTTAAGGAAGTATCCATTGATTCTTAAAATTTATCCAGAAAGTGTTGGAAACCTTGTCAAATTACTTTAGCATTTCTGGGGATAATAGTATGGTTTTTCTCCTTAGATGTATGAATTTGGTGAATTATATTAAAGACATCCTAATATTGAACCATCCTTGCATTCCAAGAATAAAACCCACTTGGTTTTATTTTGTTTTGTTATGACCAGGGACTGACCCAGGGCCCCCTGCGTTGGGAGTGTGGAGTCTTAGCCACTGGACCACCTAGGAAGTCCAAACCCACATGGTTTTGATTGTTCATTCTTTTGATGTGCTGTTGAGTTCTATTTGCTTTTTTTGTTTAGGATTTTTAATTCATAAGTGATATTGGTCAGTAGAGTGTCTTGTGCCATCTTTCTCAGGTTTTGATGTCTATATTATACTAATTTCAATTCTTTATACTTAACTTAGACTTATCGGTGGCTCAGTCAGTAAAGAATCCATCCGCCTGTGATGCAGGAGACCTAAATTCGATCCCTGGGTCAGGAAGGTACCCTGGAGAAGGAAGTGACAATCGACTCCAGATTCTTGCCTGGAAAATCCCGTGGATGGAGGAGCCTGGTGGGCTACAGTCCACGGGATTGCAAGAGTCCGATATGACTTAGTGAATAAACCACCCTACTTAATTTTTTTTCAAGTGTTCCCTCTAATATTTTGCTATTTAACACCTTTAAAAGCATTGAGATCTTCTGTTATGTAAATTCGTAAAATTCCTCTCTAAAAATGTCTTGTTGCTTTTGTTCCTTAATGATCTTGTATAATTCTATTTCTTATGTAAAAGTTGGCCTGTCTAGACTGACTGTTCTGGCAACAGTCTTGATTTATTACATTTGTCTAGAAATTATTTTTTTCAGGTTTCAAATGTTATTTGCAAAGTACTATCTTACGATTAAAAATGTTTCCCTCTGCTTCTTTGGTTCCTTTCCCATTTGGCATGACTTAGTTTGCACTGGGTGCTCACTCCTCATCTCCTCAGTTCTCTTGTTTTCTTAATTAGGTTAATTGTGATTTATATATTTCATTGAATTTTTTCCAAAGAGCCCGTTTTTTTGGCCTTATGTCTTAGTTCTACTGCTTATCTGCTTCCTGACTTTTTTCTACTGTAATTTTTCTTTCCCTGGTCTTCTTGTTTATTTTCTAATATTTTAAGAAAATGTTTAGGTTCTTTTTCTACCATTTTTCGCCTGCTGGTTTCTTTCTTCTTATCAGTCCTGTTTTACTTGTCACATGTATTGGAGGCTATAAACATTCTTCTGATAAATCTGCAGCTGTGTCTTATAGATTCAGATTCTGAAGTATTTTGATATGGTTGTTTTCTAGAAATGCCATAGATCCCATTTGTACTTCCCTTTTGACTCAAGAATTGTCCAAGAGAGAGGTTTTGTTTTTAAAAAAATCTTCCTAACTTTTACGTTAATTTCTAGTCATACTGCTTTGTATTTATAAAATATATGCTTTATGCTTATGGGTTTTGTTGAGGTTTTCAATTTTCAGAAATGTTCCATCTGCTCTTGAAAGTGAATTATTTATTATTATGTCAAGAATTTGATATAGAGTAGTACTTTTTGATTATTTTGTAGATCTTCTGAATTATTTTGTGTTTGATCTACTTGTTTCTTGGACTCAGAAAGGTGAATTACAGTCTGTTATTAGTGTATTACCATCTGTTTATCCTGACATCCCTGTAATCTCTTCTTCCTGAAAATTGCTGCAGTGTGTTTGACGCCTTGTGAATTATACCACTTGGCGTTATAAGTGGCCTTCCCTTGGCTCATTTAGAGATGCCTGGCCTTAATTCCCATTGTCAGATACTAAGATTATGGCTTCAGCTTTGTTTTTGTTTGTACGTGTCTTTAAACGTTTGCTCATTCTTTTACTTTTAACCTTCTAAATCACTTTTTTGATGTTTGTGTCTCAAGTACAAGATAGAGTTGGAATTTGCTTGGATCTAAACTAAAAAAGCCTTTTCCTTTGTATAGATAAGTTAAATCTGTTTATATGTATTGATATGGCTGATGTCTATGACCTGCTGTGTTCATATGTACGCATGCCTTTGTGCTTGTGGGAGGGATACATTCCTCTTTGTATATAATATACACACATATGTATTTACTGTTTGGCTGTACTGGGTCTTAGTTGCAGCATGTGGGATCTTTCATTGTGACATGTGGAATCTAGTTCCCTAATCAGGGACTGAACCCAGGCCCCCTGCCTCGGGAGCACAGAGTCTCAGCCACTGGACCACTGGGGAAGCCCCTGGGAGGGCTATGTTCTGATGAAAACAAACAAACAAACAACCCAAAACAAAAAATAGGAATCTTTCCGATATTTGGGAAAGCTTGTAATTTGTTCGAGTGGCTCCATTTTTTTATATTTATCCTTCATATCATACTCTTAGTCCCTTCTTTCTTGAGGTAGTGTCCGTTGTTTCTCTTCTATGAACAACAATACATTTAACTTGCTTCTTCTCCATCCTCCCCGTTCTCTAGTCACTACTCATCTCAGCTGATACTGTGCTGAGTGAGGCGTATAGTGTTTCCATCTAGTGCTTCTGGAAGCGCTCCGTCAGGCAGTGTTCCTGACGTTTGCCACTTCCTGCTCATTCAGTGATATGACTACCTGAAGAGATGTCCGCAGCTCGGAAAAAACCTCCTGAGGCAGGAGCGAAGCGCTCTGAAGAAGGGCTGCGCCACCCGCAGTCGGTGCAAAGTGTGAGCCAAAGGTTAATACATGGGTGTCCCTTAGTATCCATGCAGGGAACCCCCACAGCTACCAAAATCCTCCCGCACTCAAGTTCAATAATGTAAACTGGACTTGATGCTGCCGTGTAGGAAAACGCAGACAGTGACACTGAGGAGAAATCACTCAGAAGAGTCGGGCTTTACGTGTGGTGAACCTTCAGGAACACCTCAATTTATTTCACGTATATTCCTTCTTAGGGAGTTCCTTCCTTCCTTCCTTGCATCCTATGTATACACAGACGTGATAGGTGATTTTAAAATCTAACTTTAAAAAAAATTCTTGCAAAAGAAAAATCCTACATAATAAGAAAGCAGAGTGGCTTTGCTTGATTGGCAGCGTTTTTATTTTTTAGTGGTTCATGATGGTGCGTCTTATTAGATGCAGTAACATTGGATGGTGTTACCCTTCTTCGTATCCCTTTGCACTCTAAATATGCTCAAGCTTTTCTTGCTTTAGTTTTTACCCCCAGCAGTTAGGGGTGAGGCCACCAGAGCTTGCTCTACTTTCCACCTTCTTTTTGCCTGTCCTACCAATTTTTTGTTTACATTTTTACGTTGTCTGACTAGACACCACTGTCGTTCCATCCTGTCATCCTTATTCCTACCTCTTTGGTGGGTGGAGAGGAGCTGAAGTTAAATATATTCAGTCCTGTTAATAAAGTTAGCCCAATCACCATTCGGTTTTCTGT
Organism: Ovis canadensis; assembly: GCF_042477335.2. Taxonomy (NCBI): domain Eukaryota; kingdom Metazoa; phylum Chordata; class Mammalia; order Artiodactyla; family Bovidae; genus Ovis; species Ovis canadensis. Next base: position 225,295,875 of record NC_091247.1, on the reverse strand, counting down.
ACTTATTACTCATAATCCATTATTGCCCAAGTCCTTATATTTTGAAACGTGGTGTGTAACCTTAACATTTAAAGAACAGCTTGGCTTACACTCAACCCTCCACATCTCTGGATTCCACAGCCACAGAGTCGACCAACTGTGAGTCTAACTTATTAAAAGGAAAAAAATTCCAGAACATTCCAAAAAGGAAAACCTGACTGTGCTGCACACTTGCAGCTATTAATGTAGCATTTACATTCCTGAGCAACTAACGCTTTCACTTTTCCCTTTATATTGGGTATTATAGATAATCTAGAGATGATTTGGAGAATTAGGGAAATGTATCTAGCTATATGCAAATACTACACCATTTTATGTGATGGACGAGCATCTGTGGATTTTGGTGGCTGTGGGAGTCCTGGAACCACTTCCCTTCGTGGACACGGACTGATGACATATATTAATTTTTGGCTCACAATTTCTTTCCTTGAGTATCCTGTAGATATTGCTGCACTATCTGCCATTGAGTGTCTGCTGAGAAATCTAATACCAGCCTGACTCTGTTTCCTTCATAGGTCTTTCTGTGTGCATGCTCAATCACTCAATCATGTCTGACTCTTTGTAACCCTACGATACTGTAGCCCACTAGGCTCCTTGGTCCCTGGAATTCTCCAGGCAAGAATACTGGAGGGGGTAGCCATTCCCTCCTCCAGGGGGTCTTCCCAACTCAGAGGTCCAACCTGGGTCTCCTATATTGCAGGCAGATTCTTTACCATCTGAGCCACAGGTAGCTGCCCAAAGATTTACTTTTGTGTCTTTATAAAGTTCATTCATCTAAAAAAATAATAATAAAGTTCATTCATTTTGCTAGAAAATGTCTTGGGACTTAACCATTCTGGGTCACTGATCTCCAGTACTACATGGAGTCCTGTTTCAATTCATGAAATGAAATCGTCCCTTATTTCAGAAAAGTTTTCCTGCATTATAATTTTAAATATTTATTCTGGCCCATTGTTTCCACCTTCTTTAGAACCCCTAGTTATGCATTTGTTGTATCTTCTTTACGTCTTTTCTCCATCTTCTTGAATTCTTTCATCTCTTTCTTTCTATTTGGTTTTGTCCCCTTTCCTCATTTTGATCCCTGTACCTCTTACTGTACTTCATGCCTGCTCTCCCTGGGTTTCGTGTAGTTTGGTCTTCACTTCTGAAATGGTTTTGTCTTTTTCTTCTAGTTCTTTCCTAGAGGTCTATCAGTTCTCACTTACTGTCTTCGTATCTTTTTCAAGAACTTCTCCCGTTCTTGTGTTTCTGCTTTCTGGTCTTCCTTCAAGCAGGAATTACTTTTTTCTCAGGGTTTTTTATTTTACTTGTTTTCAGTTCATGCCGCCATTCTGGATTAGAATTTTTGTTTGTTTTGTGGCGATGTTTTTATAGTGACTCTTCTTATAAGGGAACACCAGTGCTCCTTTCCCTCTTCATTCATGTCGCATCTTTGGATGGATGTTGTGTTTATGCCTTTAACAATTTTTTCCCCCCTCTATTTGAATTAGCAGGATTTTCCTGGACCAGCAACTAATAGGAGGTTTTGATGGAAATTGGGAGACAGGCCAGGATCGTTCTCTAGATTTCTCTCCTGAAAGACTCCCTCTGTTTTTGCAAGAATGGATTGTTCCTTTAATATACGGTCTTCCCCTGCAGCTTCCCTTCTGTTGCCTCTCAGAACCCAGCCTGACTGAAGAAGCCACCGCCTCCAACCTTGAACCCTCCTGGTTCATTAAGCCCTTGGCTCCTGTCTTATTCGTCTTCCTTTTTTTAATTTGTTTATTTTTTGGCCACACCCCATGGCATGTGGGATCTTAGTTCCCCAACCAGAGATCACACCCATGCCCCCTGCATTGGAAGCACAGTCTTACCTACTGGACCAACAGGGCAGTCCCTCGTCTTCCTTTTAGAAGTGGTGATTGCTGTGGTCCTGCACTGCTGGGCACCCCCGGTCCCACGCTCTTCCCCACCCCCACTGCCGCATCTGCTGGTTTCAGGTGCGTTGTGCCACACTCGCATGTGACTTGGAGTTTATGAGTTTGTCCTGCTCCTGGTTTCTTTCCCTGATGCTGTAGCTTGTGGTTTATTTTTTTCCTTTCCCTCATGGCTCAGTCTGACATCAGTAGAAGAGGGGAGGCTCAGAACTAAGAATGTGCCTCGTTCCTCTTGGAGACAGAGGGCTTCTCCTCCTATTTTTCCGTCTGTCGTAACCCCTCCAAGAGCAAGCCGCTGCCTGCTAGATTCTGGCTTCAGGAATTTCTGTCCTCGGAACAACTTACAGGCTTTGGAGGGGGAACATTTTGTAACCTCGGCTCTGAAAACAGCCACTTGTACCAGGATCGCTGCCTTTTAATATCCGTCAGTCTTAATCAGGTATGCCCTGAAAGAGTGGGGATGGGGTCCGTGGGAGGACCGGACAGCAGCTCCTCCAAGTAGGGTTTGGAAGCTGGAGATACTGATTTTTCACACCAAGGAGGGTCTGAATTCTAAGGCCAAAAGCCCACCCCCCTCAATTTTATTAAGGTACAGGGCATGGGGGCAGGCCCAGGCCCAAGGTCACAGAGCCAATCAGTGGCGGAACAGAAGCTGTCAGCAGGGACCTGGGATTGAATTCTATACTCCATTTCCTGGCTGGGTGACCTGCCCCAGGATCCCTCGGTGTATAGCCTCCATATCTGCTCAGCCATTAACTTATCAGGGAGGTAGATCAGCACAGGCCCTGTGTTCCCACAGTTAGAACTTTCGGTTAGTCCGGCTCTCCCTTCCCCGTGGTGCAGAAGGGATCTGAGGCCCAACAAAGGAAAGGGAGTTGCCTAAAGTCACAGAGCAATTCGAGCGGGGCTGGGCAGACCTGCAAGCACCCTCCAGCCCCCGTGCCACTAGCACGGACCCTTGGACAAGTCACTTATGTTTTCTGAACGTTAAACAGGGGAGCGGGTGCAGGAATGAGCTGGAATAATCCTACAGCCCTCACTGGGGATCAGGCTGAACTGAGAAACGCGCTGACCCCAGCCAGGGCCGGTCGGGGCCTCCTGACCCCCACGAGATGCGTCATCCTCAAGCAGGAGGATGCAGTCGACTCTCTGATCTTTTTTTTTAATTAACCATTTTATTTTATTTATTTGTATTTTGGCTGTGCCTTTTTGTCATGTGGGATCTTATTCCCCGACCGGAGATGGAACCCCAACCCCCTGTGATGGAGGGGCCGTCTTAAGCCCTGGACCGCAAGGGAAGTCCTCCCCTATCTCTCTGTCACCCATGGCACCCCCACCTCCACCAGGTCCCCAGCCCTAAGTCTCCTGGTACTTAATGAATCCCTGTGTCTTTGACTTGATATGGGGCACAGGTGCCAATTGGGGCCTTTGGGTTCCTAGCTTGGGGAAGAGCTTCCTTGGGGTGAGGGGAGGCAGCTGCTTATCCAGTCCTTTGAATGCTGTCAACCTGGCCTTTGGCCCCTGTCTGTCTCTGTGTCCTCCCACTGCACCCCTGCCCCTATGCAGAATCATGGGGTCAAGGGCCAGAAAGGGCACCCCAGGGTTGTTTGAGAGGGAAGGAGATGGAGAGAGAGACAGACCTGGTGGGGCAGCAGGGGAGAGGAAGGGGTAGGAGGGGCCAGGGACAGAAAGGAGAAGAGAGGAAGAGGCGGGTGGGGTTGCAGCGTCGATGGATTGCCGATTGGTTGATTGGAGAAATCTTTGGAAGGTGCCATCCTTTGCTTCGAGGCTCTTCTCTCCTCTCCGGTCAGGGTCCTCCCTCCACGTCTGAGAACAAGGTTCCGCCAGCTGCTACCTCTGCAGTCCTAGGGGTCTCCAGGAAGGAGAAGGACCCTCTGGCAGTGTCTCCTCCATCCTTCCTATGCATATCTGTGCACAGGCATTGGTTTCCAAACCCTACACTGCCCCCAGCCGATAGCAGAGCCAGCAAGGGCCACGTGCAGATCAAGATGCACGCGGTACCCAGGACAGCCTCTGCACTCCCCTCCCACAGGTGAGGAAACTGAGGCCCCCGGTCTTACGTGACCTGTCAGGGGCTTCCCTGGTGGTCCAGTGGCTAAGACTCCACACTCCCGATGCAGGGGGCCCAGGTTTGATCCCTGGTCATAGAACTAGATCTCACAGGCCACAGTGAAGATCAAAGACCCCACGCGCTGTAACCGAGACCCAGCACGGCCAAATGAATAAATGAATAAAATAAATCAATGAAAAGAAGAGAGGATTTCCCTGGCAGTCCGGTGGTTAAGACTCCTCACTTCCACTGCAGGTGACTTGAGTATGATCCCTGGTCAGGGAACTAAGATCCTGCAGGTCATGGGGCAAGGCCAAGAAAAATTATTTTAAAATTTTTAAATCATTTTTTAAAAATTAAGTGACCGTCACAGAGGTGGAGGACAGGTAGTTGCTCGCATCTGCTGAGTCCAGAGCTGGGTCCTGGCTCCCAGGGCCCGTGGGAGGGAAACACTGGAGAAATTGCAACCCTGACGTCTGGTTGCATGTGGGCTGGTGTGAGAGCTGAGTTCTAGTCCCACCTCGACTGTGATTCTCTGTGTGGGACTGGGCATCACTAAGCCTCCATTTCTTCCCCTCTCGTGTGAGGGGCTGGGCAAGTCGCCTCTAGTTTGGGACAGTCGGTGGCTCCTAAGCCCAGTAGTTGCCAGAGAGCTCCCATCCCACGTTTACCAGGTCTTGTCTTCATCCTTCCCTGATGAGCAGGCCACCAGCATCCATGGTGCCTTCTGCGCTCTGGGAGCAGAGTGTGGGGCCATCACTGTGGCTGGCGAGCACTGCACAGCCAGTGCCCAGACCTGAATCCGTGCCCACCCCCAGAGTTAGGAGTAGAGTGTATGCAAAGGAAATCGGGGTGCAGTTATCAGAAGTGGGAATGGATGATGGACCACCCAGACCAGCAGACGGCCACCCTGTCTCCCCTGGGGACCCCAGTTACATGTGACTTATAACCCTTTTCTCTGCCATGGGCTGGACCCAGGAGCCCAGCGAGGGTCAGAGGTGGAGGCTCCCTGATGGGGGGCAGGGATGGGTGTAGGCCATGGTCGAGGATGAGGTCCCAGAGCCAGGTCCCAGCCTTTTCTAGACCTATGAGCTTGATGCCCTTGATGCCGTGCTCCTGAGGTGGGAGCCACAGAGCCAGTGCCAAGGGCCAGCTCGGAAGGGGACTGGCCAGACCTTCAGCCTTCAGTCTCTGCCAGCCCTGCACTTCATACCCTTCCTTCCTCCCTGAGCTGGACACGGCGCGTCTTGATGATGGGGAGCCACAGAAGGACTTAGAGCGGGATGTGACTGCAGTTAGGTGCCAACAGGGAGTACCTCCCCAGGGCAGGGCTGGAGATGGCGGCCGGGAGACAGGAGAAGGTGGCAGGAACGTGCCAGTCTGGACTGACAAAGGCCAGGACTTGGGCTGTGAGGCTCTCCCAGGGACTGGAGAGTGCTTTGGGCCTGAGGTCACACGGCTACTGGGCTGCGGCCAGCTTCGCGTCATAAACCGTTTCCATTCCCGGGTCTTGGGCTCCGGCACCAAATACGGTGCTGCTGCTCGCGTCTGGCTCCCTCAGCCACGGCCAGCACATCCTGCCTCCTCTACAGGCTCCTATCCCCACCCCAAAAACACAGCCCATGGGAGAGCTAGGACCCTCCGGGCCCCCACACAGCCCCGGCCTTGCTCCATCCACCGCTCGTCTGTGAGCACTCAGCAGAGTGGTTCACAGAGGATTAAAAATACTCAGGACCAAAATAGCCTCTCTCCCTGTAGGGGAAAACCAGGTCCCAGGAGCACAAGGTTATGGGTTGACATCAGCGGCTCTGCCGCTCACAGCCCGGCTGGGGCATCCCAGGCAGCTCTCTCTGACCCCCCAGTTTCCTCCCCTCGTGTGCTCACTGACTGTTTCCTCACTTGTTGACTTGCTAACTCATTCATCTGCTGATTCATTCATTCACTGATCACTCACTGATTGGCCCCTTCATTCACTCGCGTGCTCCTTTACGAAAGTACAGACCCACACGCTGAGTCACTCACTTACTCAGTATTTATTTATTACATACCAAGATCCAGGCAGTATTCTAGACCCTGAAAAAATAAATAAACCTACACCAGACATACCTGTCCTCATAGGGGTTCTGTTCCAAATAAATAACCAAACGGACAAGTACAGAAACATACAGTGTATTAGAATAAGGACTAGGGCGAACAGACCAGAGGAGGAGGCTGTGGGGTGTGGGGGAAGCTGGGATCTTGGAGGGGCCGGGGCGGGGAGGACGTGGGAAGATGAAGGAGCCAGCCCTGTGAACATCTGCAGAAAGCATTCCAAGCAGAGGGAACAGCCAGTGCGGAGGCCCGGAGTCGGCAGCCTGGCGGGGTGGGTTTAAGGAAGAACCGGGAAGCCAGGTGGTGATGGGGAGAGAAGCAGGTGTGAGGTCAGGGTGGGGGGACGTGCCACCCCTCATGAACTAGGCCTCCCACCTCACTCATCCTCTGAGCAGAGGAGCAGCCTGGCCAGATTCGCGTTTTTAAATCGTTACCTTGGCTGTTTCCTGAAAAATCCCATGGACAGAGGAGCATAGTAGCTTACAATCCATGGGGTCGCAAGAGTTGGGCGCGACTGAGCGACTTCACTTTCTTTCTCTTCTCTTCTGGCTGTTGAGTGAGTGAATCAGGCCGTGAGTCCGTTTCCTGTGTGACTGCCGTGTACCCAGAGCTGAGCCGGGCCCTGGGGAGAGAGAGGTGTGCAGGTCTCCTCCACGCCCATGGCTGACTCCCTTCTCATTGAGTGTCACCTCCTCCAGGAAGCTGCCTGCTCCCGCTTTGCTGGCCCCTTGGCTCCAGTTCCGCCATCATCGGGTTGATTGCCTCTCTCCACGTGGTCTCCCCTTGAAGCCGAGCACTCCTCCAGGGCAGAGCTGCGCCTAACTCTTCTCTTCTCCCCAGCATGTTCCCCCAGGGGCCAAGAGAGTGGAGGACAGAATGAGCAAGTGAGCTGCAGGCCCGGCCTGCCTGGCCTGTGTGGCTGGGAACCAGCCTCACCCTGTCTCTCGCCATCTTTTGCAGATGGATTTGCGGGCATGGAGAGCATAGGGAAGGACCCGGTTCCTGCTGGCAGAGAAGGCTGGCTGCTGACCCAGGGCGTGTCTCCAGGAGGCCGGCCAGGCTGCCCGGTTCCCCACCTCGCCGCCATGGGCCACCCAGGCTGGTCAGTTTCCAGCCCATGCCGTGGCCACGGTTCCTGGCCTCAGCCTTGGGGAGGGACGGGCCCCACTGGGCAAGTCACAGCCTCCTGGGACCCTGCTGTGACCACAAGACCCCTCTCTGTCGTGGGGAAGGGTTGACTATGGTTCCCCCAGGCTGCACCCAGTGCCCCGCCACTTGCACCCAAGCTTCCTGGCCTCTAAAGTGGAAACTATGCAACTGTGCCCTGGCGTTACTGAGGCCTGGATGGATGTGGATTCAGGAGAGTAAGCACTGGCCAGGATTCTGTTCATAGGACTGTCTGGGTCAATGTGTCCCGAGTCCCCAGGCAGCATGTCTCAGTGGTGAGAGCACAGACCTGGAGCCAGGTGGCCTGGGTTCAAACCCCCTGCCCTGCTCCTGGCCAAGCAGAGGACTCTGCATGAGTTACTGGACCTCTCTGTGCCTCAGTGTTCTCACCATGTGAAAGGAGGATGATTCCCGCCCCACAGGGTGGCTGTGTTTAATGACTTAATATGTTTGAAGTGCTGAGAAGGCCGCCTGACATGAGCATGGTGGGCAGTCAGTATTCACTGAGTGAATGAATATAATCCTTGCTCCAGTATGACCATCCTGCAGCTGGTTCAGGCAGACGCAGGTCCCAGGTGTCCCAGGATTCACACAGTCCCACCACAAGCCTCTCTTGTTCCTCCCAGCCTCCTGCAAGGCACCCGGGAATGTTCCTGCTGCCGGCCAGCCACAGCCTGGGCATCAAGAGAGAGTGTGGGTCCGAGGGCAGCCGTGCTAGTCAGGTGACAGAGTGACAGCTTATATAGCACAACCTCCCTGTCCCCCTCCCTCCAAGCAAGGGCTGGGAAAGCCAGGGGCCCGGGAGATTCTGTCATGTCCACCCCAAGGGCTTGGGGACCCAGCAAGCATGCCCACATGCCTGGAGTCTGCCCGTCCTGCCTCTGAGTCAGCTTGCATGCTGGCACCCAGCCCCCCAGGCCTCCTGCTGAAAGTCCCTGTGGCTGCAGGCAGCCCTTCCTCTTATTCCAGCTCCAGGCCCAGCTGGTGGAACCGAATGGGGCTGAGAGATGCCTGCACTGGGTCTCACATCACAGACTGGCAGTTCAAAGGGGACAGACCTTGCAGAGAGGCCAGAGCCTGCGCTGGGCCCATGCTGGCCTCACATTGTGGGTGGCACTGGCCCAGCCCTTGGGGAGCTCGCCAGTATATCACAGAGTGGAAGGGCCTCTGCCCACATCTCAGCCCATGGCCTGCTGCTCCCACTGTAGAGCTGAGGTCAGAGAGGGGTTCCTGAGCACCTGGCCGGCCCGTGGAGTCTGGAAGCCGGGCTCAGCCATGGCTGGTGTCTGTGGGCAGTGTTCTTGAGCCGGGGAAGCCAGCAGGCTGCCTGAGTGTGGTGCTCGTCTCTTACAGACCAGCCGATTCCTGCTGGAGGCTCCTGACATTTGGGGAGATGACGTCGGCGCCCCCCGACTGCCTGCTGCGGCTGCTCCGGGGCACCCCGAGGCAGCGGGTCTGTACCCTGTTCATCATCGGCTTCAAGTTCACCTTCTTCGTCTCTGTCATGGTCTACTGGCATGTTGTGGGAGAGCCCAGGGGCCAAGGACAGCTCTCTAACCTGCCTGTGGACGTCCCCTGCCCCCACGCGGTCCCCCCAACTCCCCCGCCCCCCGGCACCCTGCCTCCAGGCAACATCTTCTTCCTGGAGACCTCTGACCGGACGAACCCCAACTTCCTGTTCATGTGCTCCGTGGAGTCAGCCGCCAGGGCACACCCCGAGTCCCCGGTGGTGGTCCTGATGAAGGGGCTGCCTGGCGGGAACGCCTCCCGCCCGCGGCACCTGGGCCTCTCGCTCCTGGGCTGCTTCCCCAACGTCCAGATGCGCCCCCTGGACCTGGAGGAGCTCTTCCGGGAGACGCCCCTGGCCGCCTGGTACGCGGCCGTGCAGCGGCGCTGGGAGCCCTACCTGCTGCCGGTGCTCTCAGACGCCTCCAGGATCGTGCTGCTGTGGAAGTTCGGCGGCATCTACCTGGACACGGACTTCATCGTCCTCAAGGACCTGAGGAACCTGACCAACGCGCTGGGCACCCAGTCCCGCTACGTCCTCAATGGCGCCTTCCTGGCCTTCGAGCGGCACCACGAGTTCATGGCGCAGTGCATGCGCGACTTCGTGGCCCACTACAACGGCTGGATCTGGGGCCACCAGGGCCCGCAGCTGCTCACGCGGGTCTTCAAGAAATGGTGCTCCATCCGCAGCCTGAGCGAGAGCCGCGCCTGCCGCGGCGTCACCACCCTGCCCCCCGAGGCCTTCTACCCCATCCCCTGGCAGAACTGGAAGAAGTACTTTGAAGACATCAGCCCCCAGGAGCTGACCCGGCTACTCAATGCCACCTTCGCGGTCCACGTGTGGAACAAGAAGAGCCAGGGCACGCGCTTTGAGGCCACGTCCAGGGCCCTCCTGGCCCAGCTCCACGCCCGCTACTGCCCCACGACGCACAAGGCCATGAAGATGTACTTGTGAGGGGGCCTGCCAGCTCACCTCCCTGCACATGGCAGAGAGGAGCTCTGGAGCCCACCTTCCCAGGGGAGGCTAGATGGGAGGGCTAGAGATGGGGAGGCTGGGCCTCTGCAGCCCCAGGGTCTGGGGCAGGTGGTGGGGAGGATGGGGAACTGTTGGCCAGAGAGCTGTTACTGGAGGGCGCACTGCGGCCCCTGGGGCCTGCTCTGGTGGGCCACCCCCTGGGCCCGCCTACCGTCACAGGGTTGAGACGACCAGTGGTGGGGGGAGCGTCTCCAGACAGAATGAGCTGGAGTGAGCTGGCTGAGCTCACCTGGGTCTTGTTCACAATGGGCAAGCCTGGTGAATATGAAAGCACCTCGCAGAGTGGCAGGCTGGGCTGAAGTGCCCACGAGGTTGGGGGTGCGGGGCCGGGGGGGGGAAAGGAGCGGGTAGGAAGGAGGGGGAGGAGGCAGCTGGTGGGGGAGCTGGGCGGCAGACCCAGTTTCAAGAGCCCAAGGGATGGGGCGCTTTCGGGGTTTGGTTTCTTTTTTCCGGGGTGGGCAGCCAGCAGAGTTGGCCTGGGAAGCTGTTTGGGGAAGGCCCTGCCTGTCCACCCCATCCTTTCTCCCAGAGACGTTGCAGGAGTGACACGGGCCAGCTGCCCACTCGGGCAAGGGGCCTGGAGTCCTTTTGGCTCAGGAAAAGCATTTTAAAGAAAATACCCCCTACTCTGCCCGCAGTAAACAAATAAAGTGAGTCACCCACATCCAGCGCTTTCTGGTGGCTGAAATGCATTCATTCGCACCGCTCTTGTGAGCTCCACCCTGCAGCTGTGGGCAGGCATCTGGGCGGGCAGTGGTGGTGACTCGCCTGAGCGCACACAGCCTGCCTTGGTCAGAGGGGTCCAGGGCTGCTGGGTGGGCTCTGGGCTTGGGTGCCGGAGAATGACTGTGGTGGGCAAGGGGAGGAGCCTGTCTTCCCACCTCATTTTTCAAGGCTCAGACAGCCTTGGTTGGGTCCCCCCAGCGCCCCCACCTCCACCCCATAATCAGCCTGATTCTCTTCTGGCCTGAACTGAGCCAGATGAGGAACCCACCACCGGGTATATGCCTCCTAGGTTAGAGGAGCCCCAGGGAGAGAGGTGCGAGGCCTATGGGGTCCTTCCTGGCTCACGCTGGCTGGCTGGCTGAGAACCTTGGAGAGACTGCAGTGCCATGCTGGCAGCGCAGGGATGGGCCAGAGGAAAATCTCGCAGGGTGAGGCCCCAGCTGGTTTGTATTGAGGAAGAAGGCTTTCTGTGAGAGCTGGGCCTTCAGCAGGCTGGAGAACCCCTCCCTGTAGGGCAGAGGACTGGGGATACTGTCAGGATCTCAGGCTCAGCAGGCTGCTCTTTGGTAGCCAAGGCAGAGGTGTTTAGAGGCCTCTGGATCCTGCCAGTAGAAGATCGTGGGCAGCCTGGTAAGGAGGTGACGTCCCTGGCTCTAGGGGTAATCAAGAGCAGGTGATGTTTTTGATTAAAACAATGATTGTATGAGGTAGTTCTCCAGCCACAGCATCATCTCACCTTTTTTTAAAATCTTTTGAAAATGAGTAGATTTTAGTTTAATGGTACAGCCTGGGGTGAGAGCTTGCCCTCATCACCTGTGGGTGCAACACCCACAGTCCAGAGCCCTTCCTGGGCCCCTGGGCCTGGACTGGATTCCAGAAAGATCCTCTGCTTCCTTCTGCCCCATCCCAAGTTCACCGTCGCCTGATGCCTGGCAGCGTCAGTCTGCTGACCCTGTCAGAACCTTTGTTGGGCATTCACTGTTAAATTCTCGGAAAGGAGAAGGAAGAGAGGGGTGGGCTCCCGTGGAAGCCTGCCCTGGCGACAGTAATCAGATCCTAGGAATCCTGTTGTTTGTTTCTGGCCAATGTTTTTACAGATATTCTTGTCTGGAGGAGATGAGGTCCCATCCCTCCACTGCGGGGCAGTGTGTGGTCCTGCAGGGGGCCCGTGGCAGGTTTCCTGTCAATTATTTAACGAGCCCTCCAAGCCGACCAGTCACAGGCAAGCAAGGAGGTAGCATTTCCAGCAGCTCTGGGGTAGGGGAATAATTCCCCCTTGCTGTCGTATCAATATTCGACTAGTTTAAACATTAAATTGGAATGTCCTCTATCCGAGAAAAAAGATGGAGGATAATTTAGGATGCTGTTCCTGGAAGTCTGGTTTCATGGTTCACTTGTTCCTAAATCTCTGTTTGCCCTGAAGTGGACCAGCCAGCGCAAGGCATGCTGGAAAGTCTGCTGTGAGGTGGACAGGGCTGGACAGGCCTTCAGGACCTGACAATGGACAGAAGACTCAAGTGCAATCTAGGCTCCACAGTGGGGGTCAGGGAGGTCATCCCCTTCCCTGGGCTAGGAGCAGGAGGGGAAGGTGGTAGGTGAGACTAGACTCGGTGGGATCTCGGGAGGAGGCACCCTCAAACAGGAAGACATTCCTTGCAGATATAGTCCACCACCAACAAAAACTGGAACTCAGCACCAGCACCCACCAACTTCCAAGGAAGAAAGATCAGAGAGGAGGTCCTGGCTGCTAGAAACAACTCAGGTGGCTGAAATCAGGAGGGCACTCATTTTTTTTTTAACAGAGTGTTTATTTATTTGTCTGTTTGGCTGCATCAGGTCTTAGTTGCAACACTAGACATCTTCGTTGTGGCATGTGGGATCTTTCTCTGCCGCATACAGACTCTCTAGTTGTGGTACACGGGCTTTGCTGCTCCAAGGCAACTAAGGCAACTATGGGATCTTAGTTCCCCGACCAGGGATCAAACCCAAACACCCTGCATTGCCAGGTGGATTCTTAACCACTGGACCACCAGGTAAGTCCCAAGAGGGCATTTATTATCCCACATGATATATTGGCTAAGGTACTTGAGAAGCTACTGTAACAAAAAGACCCAAAAATAAAGTCACTTAAATAAAGTAAAAGATTGTTTCTCTCTCAAATCATTGCTCCAAGGTGAGCGTGCCAAGGCTGATGGGGCTTCCAAAAGACTACATGTGTGCTAAGTCGCTCCAGTCAATGTCTGACTCTGCGACCCCATGGACTGTAGCCCACCAGGCTCTTCTGTCCATGGGATTCTCCAGGCAAGAATAGTGGAGTGGGTTGCCATTTCCTCCTCCAGGAGATCTTCCCTACCCAGGGATCAAACCTGTGATTCCTGCATTGCAGGCGGATTCTTTACCACTGAGGTTCCAAAGGACTCTAGCTGTTGCAATCTTCCAGCTAGTGGGAACAAGGGAAGAGAGTGCCCAAGGCAAATGTCTTTTTTTCTTTTTTTGAAGTATAGTTGGTTTACAATGCTGTGTTAGTTTCTGCCTGCTAAGTCTATTCAGTGGTGTCTGACTCTTTGCGACCCCATGGACTGTAGTCCTCCAGGTTCCTCCGTCCAAGGGATTCTCCAGGCAAGAATACTGGAGTGGGTTGCCATGCTCTCCTCCAGGGGATCTTCCTGACCCAGGGATCAAACCTGCATCTCTTATGTATCCGCACTGGCAGGCAGATTCTTCACCACTAGAGCCACCTAGGAAGTGGTTTTACTGCGCAGCAAAGTGAATGAGTCGTATACATAAACAGGAAAAGTGAAAGTGATTCTTTACTGTCTGAACCACGAGGGAAACCCACATATACATACATCCACTCTTAGATTCTTTTCCCGTGTAGGTCATTACAGAATATTGAGTAGAGCACAATAGGTCCTTATCAGTTATCTATGTTATATACAGTCGTCTGAAGGCAAACATCCTTAAGGAAATAGTACAGAAATTGTAGGTATCACTTCTGTTTATGTCCCATTGGCCTGGATTTAGTCACACGGCCACACCCAACTGCCTAGCATGCTAGAAAGAGTCGTCTGCAACTACTGGGGCTCCCAGATGTCCAACTAAAACTCAATAAGTTTTATTACTAGAAGGATGACAAGAAGAATAGCCACTAGAGGACAGTTAACAATGCCAACCACAAGCAGCAAGGAGTCTGGTGATAGGGTTTCTCCAAGGTAGATTAATTCAGTAGCTCACCAATGTCTTCAAGGATCCAGTATAGTCTCAAGCTTGTTCCCTCATGGCCTCAAGATGGCTGCCACTATTCCAGCATCACACCCTTAGGCACTAAAGCAAAAAGGCAGAAAAGAGAATGTTCCTTCCTTGCATCTGTGAAAACTCAGAAATCCCCTTCTCCAGCTGACTTCCTCTAAATCTCCTTGGCCAGAATAGCATTACATGTCCATTTCTGCTCCAATTACTAGCAAAGAGAGTGGAATGACCAAAACTGGCCCAGGACCTGTTGAGAATCGCCCTCAGGGCATGCGACATTTCTGCTTCATAATCATTTCTAAGAACGGAGAGGACAACCTAACTAAAGGAGAAAGCTGAACTGTGATGCAGTCTCTTTACAAGGCTCAGGCAACTCCCTGATGCTGAGATGGACTTGCACAGCTGTCCTGAGCTGGGGCAAGTTCCTAGGTCCTTATGGTCCACATTGATCTGTCACTGGAGACAGGCTGTCCCTGAAGAAATGACCTGGGATGAGCCGGTTTCTTCAGCCCAGGCAAATGAGCTCTTCTGGTGTTTCTGCCTCAGGAGCTTGGAGGAACGATCCCATTGTCTCAGCCCCAGGCCTCTGAAGATGGGCCGCCAGTCAGCTGAGGCCAGAGTCTCTGAGGAGGTGGGATGCAAAGTATGGAGAAAAATCTGCAACTGGGACGAAGTGTCACTGCTGCCTGAAGAGCCCAGAAATAAACCCTTATACTTATGGTCAATTATTTTTACATGCGTAGCAAGACAATTCAATGGGGGAAAATAGTTTTCTCAACACATGGTGCTAGAAAACTGGATATCCACATGCAAACAAATGAAGCTGGACCTCCCCACACACATCATATTTGAAAACCAATTCAAAATGTATTGTCATGTAAGGGTTAAAACTATAAGGCTCATAAGGAAACATAGGATTTACTCCTCACCAGTTTGGATTAAGCAGTGGTTTAAATATGACAGTCAAAGCACAAGTGGCTAAAGAAAAAAATAGTTAAATTGGACTCCATTAAAATTAAATTTGTTTTTATGTTTCAAAAGGACAGCATCAATGAAGAGAAAAGACCAAATTCCCTGGTAGTCCAGTGGTTAGTCAGGACTCTGCACTTTCACTGCTTGAGGTCCCTGGTCAAGGAACTAAGATCCCACAAGCTGCCGGGTGCAGCATACATGCAAAAAGAGAACCCACAGAATGGAATAATTTATTTCCTCAGTGGAGGTGGGGGCAGTGCTTGTAGGATCCTACTGCATGGTTTGTAGGATCTTAGTTCCTCGACCAGGAAGGGAACTCTGTGCCCTGTGCAGTGGAAGTGCAACTATTGGACCACCATGGAATTAATAAAAATTATTAATTTTTATCAATCATATATCTGATAAGGGACTTGTATCTGGAAGATATAAAGAATTCTTACAACTAAAAAGCAACAACAAAAAGCAATTAAAAATGGACACTGGAATTAAAACATTTCTCCAAGGAAGATATACAATGACCAAAAAGGACATAAAAAGATGTTCAACATCATTAATCATGGGGAATGGAACCAAAGCCACAGTGAGACACCAACTTCACACCCACTTCAGTTCAGTTCAGTCGCTCAATCGTGTCAGACTCTTTGCGACACATGAACCGCAGCATGCCAGGCCTCCCTGTCCATCACCAACTCCTGGAGTCCACCCAAACCCATGTCCATTGAGTCGGTGATGCCATCCAACCATCTCATCCTCTGTCATCCCCTTCTCCTGCCCTCAATCTTTCCCAGCATCAGGGTCTTTTCAAATGAGTCAGTTCTTCACATCAGGTGACCAAAGTATTGGAGTTTCAGTTTCAACATCAGTCCTTCCAGTGAAGACCCAGGACTGATCTCCTTTAGGATAGACTGGTTGGATCTCCTTGCCGTCCAAGGGACTCTCAAGAATCTTTTCCAACACCACAGTTCAAAAATATCAATTCTTTGGTGCTCAGCTTTCTTCACAGTCCAACTCTCACATCCATACATGACCACTGGAAAAACCATAGCCTTGACTAGACGAACCTTTGTTGACAAAGTAATGTCTCTGCTTTTTACCATGCTGTCTAGGTTGGTCATAACCTTCCTTCCAAGGAGTAAGCATCTTTTAATTTCATGGCTGCAATCATCATCCACAGTGATTTTGGAGCCCAGAAAAATAAAATCAGCCACTGTTTCCACTGTTTCCCCATCTATTTGCCATGAAGTGATGGGACCAGATGCCATGATCTTCGTTTTCTGAATGTTGAGCTTTAAGCCGACTTTTTCACTCTCCTCTTTCACATTCATCAAGAGGCTTTTTAGTTCCTCTTCACTTTCTGCCATAAGGGTGGTGTCATCTGCATATCTGAGGTTATTGATATTTCTCCCGGCAATCTCGATTCCAGCTTGTGCTTCCTCCAGCCCAGCATTTTTCATGATGTACTCTGCATATAAGTTAAATAAGCAAGGTGACAATATATAGCCTTGACGAACTCCTTTCCCAATTCGGAACCAGTCTGTTGTTCCATGTCCAGTTCCAACTGCTGCTTCCTGACCTGCATACAAGTTTCTCAAGAGGCAGGTCAGGTGGTCTGGTATTCCCATCTCTTTCAGAATTTTCCACAGTTTATTGTGATCCACACAGTCAAAGGCTCTGGCATAGTCAATAAAGCAGAAGTAGATGTTTTTCTGGAAACCCACTAGGATGGCTATAATCAGAAAGCTGAGACAATGACAAATGTCAGAGAGACGTCATACATGGCTGGGGGACGTAAAATGGTGTAGCCACTTTGGAAAACAGTCGGGCAATTCCTCAAGAAGCTAAGCATGGAGTTACCTCATGACCCAGAAACTCCCTTTACCTGTATATATCCGAGAAAAGCATGTATCCACACAAAAACACGTATATGAATGTTCTTTTTTTTGGCTGTGCTGGATCTTAGTTGTAGCACGTGGGATCTAGTTCCCCAACCAGACATATAACCCAGGCCGCAGGCACTGGGAGCACAGAGTCTTAGCGACTGGACCCCCAGGGAAGTCCCACATACATGAGTGTTTATAGCAGTATTATTATAGCCAAAGGCGATAGCAACCCAAATATCCACCGACTGATGAATGGGTATGTCCATACAATGGAATATTATTCCGCAATAAAATGGAAGGAAGTACTGCCACATGATATAACACAGATGAACTTTGAAAACATGAGGAGTGAAAAGAGCCAGACAGAAACGGCTTTAGAATCGTTATGAATAGATTCATACGATTCTAATAGAATCACATGATACTATTTATATAGACTGTACCAAACAGGCAAATCCATAGAGACAGAAAGCAGATTAGTGGTTGCCAGGGGCTGGAGAGAGTGAGGAAGGGAGGGACTGCTAATAGGAACAGCGGTTCTTTTGGGAATGATGAAAATGTTCTAAAATTAGTAATGATGGCTGCCTAGTTCTGCAAATATACTTAAAAAAAAACAATGGGGCAAATGCTATGGTAATAATATTTTTAAATATATAATTTATATTTTATATGTTATATGTGTTTACTTTATCTGTTTACCTTGGTCCCAGGGATAAGCAGACTAGCATGGCCTTGTGGCAGTCCCAGCTTCCAATTCAGTGAAACCATTGATCTGTCCACGGTTGGAAACATTCCCCCTCCAAGTTTCAGCAAAAGCAAACAAAAATTCTGTGAGCAATCGCCGGTACAGTCCTGATTCCTGGCTGTGTTTTGTTACAGGCTATGTTGGTCTCTGATTCACAGACAGTGTCGCCTCTAAAGTCAGGACACCATTTTTCAGGTGTTGCTTCCCAACTAGTCATCCCTTGAGTCTTCATGGTATGGGTCATGCCCCCACTGTCTTTGACCAGCTGTTCCTTTTATTTTTTTTTTTAAATTATTTATTTATTTTTGGCCATGCTGGGTCTTTGCTGCCGTGCCCGGGCTTTCTCTGGTTGCAGCGAGTGGGGGCTTCTTACTGCAGAGGCTTCTCTTGCTGCAGAGCATGGGCTATAGAGTATGCAGGCACCAGAACATGGCACACAGGTTTAGCTGCCCCCGGGATGTGGGATCTTCCTGAACCAGGGAGCGAACCTGTGTTCCTTGCATTGGCAGCTGTATTCTTAGCCACTGGACCACCCGGGAAGTCCCGAACCAGCTGCTTCTGAGTGGCAAAGCATCTTAGAGACAACAGGTTACTAAGGGCCCACTCCGCCCTGGCTTGCAGATGTCGTGTGCCCAGTCGTGGTTGCCCAGCTGTCAAGTAGGACAGGGGCAGGGGAGCGGCAGCTCTGACCCCAGCTTGCTTTAAAGTCATGAGTGAGACGGGAACCCCATCCCCACATCACCCCAGCCCCAGCCCCAGCTGAAATGTTTAGGAAGAGTTCATTTTACTGGAAAGGAAACAAGGATTGAATAGTGATGGCTGAGAGAGAGAGAATTTTACCATCAAGATCGCTGCAAGATAATATTCAAAATGGAAATGATGAATGGACTGAAAACAATGTGAATGGACTGAAAAGTTATTGTTGCTATTGTTTGAAAACAATGTGAATGGACTGAAAAGTTATTGTTGCTATTGTTTGGTTGCTGAGTCGTATCTGAGTCGTTTGCAACCCCATGGACTGACGGCCACCAGGCAAGCTCCCCTGTCCATGGGATTTTCCAGGCAAGAATATTGGAGGGGGTTGCCATTTCCTTCTCCAAGGGATCTTCCTGACCCAGGGATTGAACCTGAACCTCCTGCATTGGCAGGTGGGTTCTTTACCACTGAGCCACCTGGGAAGCCTATACCAAAGACCACTGAACTTTATCCGTAAAAATGCCTGAGAGGGGACTTCTCTGGTGGGCCAGTTGTCAAGACTCCACGATTCCAATGCAGAGGTAGTGGGTTCAATCCTTGGTCCAGGAACTAAGACCCCCATATGCCTTGTGCCAAAAAAAAAATTATTTTTAAATGAGAGGATACTTTATATGTTATACATATTTTACCATAGTTAAGTTTTTTAAAATGATAATAAAAAGGAGATGGGAAGTGTGAGGCCAGGTCAGGAAGCACTATGGCAAAGTCAGTGGCTCGAATTTGAAAGCCATCCAACAGATATGTGTCAAGGCTGACTTGTGCTTAAAAGCCAGAAGTCCCAAACCAGAAGGTCCTCAGACTTCAGGGAAATTGAAACAGCTCACTATTTGCCTTTAGCAATTCACTGTTTTTAAAGCAGCATGGACCTCTCTCATGACAAAACTTTCTTGGTCTGAAAGGCCACAGCTGACTCCAGTGAATAACCGTCTGTTTAAACGGGGGCAGGGGGAAGGAAGGATGATGACAATGATAATGGTATGATTGACGATGGTAGTGGCAGTGGCTGCTAACATTTTCCAGCCCTTATTCTCAGCCAAGCACTATCATGGCATGCTAAGCCACTTCAGTTGTGTTCCGACTCTGTACAATCCTATGGACTGTAGTCCTCTAGGCTCCTCTGTCCGTGGGATTCTTCACACAAGAATACCGGAGTGGGTTGCCAATCCCAAGGACGGAGGAGCCTGGTGGGCTGCAGTCCACGGGGTCGCTACGAGTCGGACACGACTGAGCGACTTCACTTTCACTTTGATGCATTGGAGGAGGAAATGGCAATCCACTCCAGTATTCTTGCTTGGAGAATCCCAGGGACAGGGGAGCCTGATGGACTGCCGTCTCTGTGGTCGCACAGGGTCAGACATGACTGAAGCGACTTAGCAGTAGCAGTGCCACCTAAGCACTTTTTATACGCTAACTCATTTACTCCACATTCAGCCTTTGAGGAAAGGTGTATATTGACCCCACTTCGCAAGATCTGGAAACACCTAAGTCAGGATGATTCGTTTGTAGTCAATGTCATTTTGACATTGGTCTTTCCACTTCCGTGTTTGGCCAGTCTGACTCCTGATGAAGCATGCGAGGTGAGTCCCCCTGGATAAGATCAGAGAGAGGCCAGCATGGGGACTGTGCCCCTGGAACCAGCCACCTGGCTTCCCTGCCCTCAGACCTCTGTTCTCAGCCAATGCTTCCCGGTCACCCTCTCTTCCGTTTCTGCCTCTGCCTTAGCCTCACCATGCTGGGGCTCCAGGCTCCATCTCCTGGCAACCCCGCCTCCCCTTTCACATCTGTATTTGTCTCCCCCAACCCCTGAGCCTCCCCATTCTGTTCCCTGTCCCAGGAAAGCCCCCGCATAACCAGAAGCCTAAGAGAAGCCAAATAAACCTGAATTATTTCTTCACCTGGAAACTCCACATCCTAGCCATACTGGAAAAACAAGCTTTTTTTTTTTTTTAATCAGTGTTCATGAAACCTCCAATTACTTTGCAAGTGGCAGAGAACAAAACAAACAAAAACCAGCATTTCACGAAATGGATTTCTGGCTCTTGCAGAATGATCATCAACTGTCCCTACTTCCCAGAGAGACTGAAAGGAAGATTCATTTGCAAACAGCTTCTTACTTTCCATTTGGGTTTTAAATATATTCTGACCCCTAGTTCAATTACAGAAGGTCAGAACTGAGGTTGGAAAATATTCACACAAAGAAAAGGAAGACAAGATCAGCATCCAGTCCAGAGCCAAGAAACTGCTGGAAGCCCTCAGCCCAGCCCAACCCTTTTCCATCAAAAAGCCACAGAATTTCAGGACTGAGAGTTACTGTAGACCTACTGGCCCAGCTGTTACATCCCTGGACAAGCATTTTCCCTTCCATTTGGATTGTCTATAAATTACCATGATTTGATATGTGAAAACAAACACTGGCATTAACAATGGCTTAAAGAAGGTAGACTCTTGAGAAACACTGGGACAGCAAGGAGATCAAACCAGTCCATCCTAAAGGAAATCAACCCTGAATATTCATTGGAAGAATTGATGCTGAAGCAGAAGCTCCAATACTTGGGCCACCTGATGTGAAGAGCTGACTCACTGGAAAAGACCCTGATGCTGGGAAAGATTGAGGGCAGGAGGAGAAGGGGACGACAGAGGATGAGATGACTGGGTGGCATCACCGATTCAATGGACATGAGTTTGAGCAAACTCTGGAAGATGGTGGAGGACAAGGAAGCCTGGCATGGTGCAGTCCACAGGGTCACAAAGAGCTGGACACAACTGAGTGACTGAACAGCAAATGAAGGCAGAATTATTTCTCTTTTCTCTTAGGTAAGACACCAGAGGTGGGAAGTTAGGGCTCAAGGATTTATCCACTCCCGAGACTCATTCAAACACCCCAGGCTTTGGCTACTCTGTCTGCCCATTCACACTCAGTTTTCACTCATGGTCCAAAGCAGTTGCTCCAGCTCCTGCCATTGCACCCATACTCAGCCAGCAGACCTGACCCAGAGATCACTTTCATCACATCTGCTCTCAAGGGGAACTGGGGGAAAAAAAACCACAAAAACAGTTGTTAGTTGGGAAGCCAGGTGCCCAACCAAAAAATCTGTTACTATATAAGACAGAGAAATGGGTATTAGGGAGGAACTGGCCATGTCTGCCACAGAGGGCTCCTATGGAAAAATGCAAGTCATTTTGTGACACAAATTTCCAGAATTCATTGTGCTGAAGCATGAAGAATGTCACATTTTGTTTTATTTGGAACTCGCTAGCATCTTGGGCACAGTTCCACTTTGTTGTTAATGCCAAAATCACATCTCAAGAAAAAAATGTAATGGCTTTTGGACTTGGCTGCTGGTGGACTCTGGACTGCTTAGGCTTGATTCTGGGCTCTCTTCTCACAAGGCAAATGGCTTTGGGCAAGTTACCTACCTGCTTGTGACTCAGTTTCCTCATCTGTAAAATCAGGGATGTGGTAGTCTCCAAAGATGACCCCAAACAGTCCCAGCCCCCTATACACACAGGTCCCTCCTCCATCAAGACCTGAAGCTTACATCTAACCCTTGAGTCTGGGATGAGACTAGGACCCAGCAGAAGTGCTGGGCGTGCCACTCTGGGCCTGACGTTTAAGAAATCAGGCAGTTTCTACTTCTTCCCTCTTGTACCTGAATGCCATGCTGTGAGGAAGCCTAAGCAGCTGCCTGGACAGGCCCACATGGAAGATAACTAGGCTCCTAGTTCATCCAACAGTTTCCACTGAGCTCCCAGCCTTGTGAGGGAGCCCTGTGGGAAGGGAATTTTCCGGGCAGTCAGCTATCCCTGTTGATGCCATGTATAGCTGAGGGATGATCCTGCTGAGTCTATGAAACTGCAAACTGTGAGCAAGAAATGATTGTTGTTTTAAGCTGCTAAATATGGGGATGGTTTTTAATGCAGCAACAGATGTCGTTTAAGCACTAAGTTGTGTCTGCCTCTTTTGTGACCCCATGGACTGTAGCCTGCCAGGCTCCTCTGTCCATGGGGTTTTCCAGGCAAGGATACTGAAGTGGGTTGCCATTTCCTTATCCAGGGCATCTTCCTGACCTAGGGATCGAATCCCCATCTCCTGCATTGTAGGCAGATTCTTTACCACGAAGCCACCAGTGAAACGCACAGCAGTAGATGACCAGAAGGCAAATTGATAGGTACAACTAGGAAGCTGTTGAAATAAAAACTTTATACATGTGGCACTGGTTTGGGAACCAGATGGTAGGAAGGGCCTTGAGGAAACTGTTAGTGAAGCTTAAAGAACCGTGAGGAGATTGCTATTGGATGCTGAAGAAAATAGGACCCCAAGAAAAATAAACATCATATATTAACACATACATGTGGAGTCTAGAAAAATGATGTAGATGAACTTATTTGCAAAGCAGAAATAGACACAGACATAGAGAACAAGCATATGGACACCAAGAGGAAAAGGAGCAGGGGGAAAGAACTGGGAGATCGGGGTTGACAGATATACAATACTGTGTAAAAAACAATGAGTAAGAACGGACTGTACAGCATGGGGACCTCTACTCAGCTCTGTGGTGACCTCGATGGGAAGGAAATCCAAATAAGGGGATATATGTATACGCAGAGCTGTACAGCAGAAACTAACACACTGTAAAGCAACTATAATCCAATAAAAATAAAAAATAATTAACTGAAAATAAAGTTTGAAGAAAAAACTGGGACCCCAGTAGGTAGCCAAGGTTGGATAAAAGCAGGCACTTGTGAGTAGACACTGAGTGAGTAGGTGGCCTGCTTCCTCATCTGCGGAATGGTGGTGATATAGACATCTCCCTCCCAGAGTGGTCGAAGGAATGGATGAGTTAAGGTGTGTGCACAGTGTCAGGCACATAGGAAACATTCTCCTTTCATCATCAGCTGAATCATCTAATGAACAGATGAACGGAATTCATTGTAAAACCATAAGGTAGACAGAAAAGGCTATAATTAACCTCATTTTACAGATGAGAAAATTGAAGCTCAGAGGCATTAAAAAGGTTGCCAGAGACAGTTCAGTTCAGTCGCTCAGTCGTGTACAACTCTTCAGCCAGAAACAGAATGGGTACAATTATTCTCATTTTACAGGTGAGGAAACTGAGGTTCAGGAAGTTAAGTAACAAATTCAAGGTCAAAGGCAGTGTCAAAGGCAGGCCCAGGCTTCCTCTCTGTTCTCAGTCACATCCCCCTCTTTAGGACTCTGCCCTAACCCAGCAGGATTTCACAGAAGGCACAAGTGGCCGCCGTCACCAATGGCCAGGAAGACAAGTGGCCTGAGATAATGGGAGGTTCTGCAGTAGCTTGAACCTTCCGGTTCAGGTCTCACCTGCTCAAGCTGCAGGGAGTCCCGTGGGAAATGCTGGCTCAGGAACGCCCCACCCCCCTCCCAGTGGGCTCAGCACCTGAGCCTGCCTAGGAGGATGGAGGTGGGGGCAAGGGGGAGGGCTGGACTTGGAGACCCTCAGGACCTCACCCCCAGCTGGCTGGTGCACCATTATTGGGTCCCTTGGGTTTAAGGTGCTACGCGGCTGGAACTTCCTCAAGAAACAGAAATTGCCGGGAAGGGAGTGTTAAGAGTTCCTAATGGGTAGCAGACAGCAAGGGCTGGGTGTCTTTCTGGATTTTTAGTCAAAGGATGTAGTCTGTTTGGAAGGAAGGGAAGTGGGAAAGCATGGAAGAAAAGTCCAGAGTGTGGAAGTCAGAGGGGGGGGGGTGGACTGGCACCTACGGGAGGTTTTGGGGCGGGGGTGTAGACTGCAGTTCGTAAAAGCTCACGCGGATGAAGAACGTTCTTTGTGCCCGGCTCTGAGCTCCATGAACCCACCAGGTGGGGACGCCCAAAGGCGAGCCGTCCGCGGACCCCAGCGAGGCCCCCGTGCAAGCTCTCCATCCCACCGACCTCTGGAGAACCAGGGGCGCAGGAGAACTAGGGGGACCCGGCTAGACGAGCTGAGCGCAGCGGGGCAATAAACCGGAGAAAGGCCAACGCAGGAAGGAGCTGGAGGGGGACAGGAGGAGGATTTTTGTCTTGAGCGCTGGGGGGCTCGGTGCTGCCTCCTGGGAGGCAGAAGAGGGGTTTCGGAGGCGCCCTCGACGACGGCCGTGGGGCGGGGGACGCAGGCCTAGGCAGGTGGACCCCTGCCCCTCACTGGCGCCCCAGCCGGCCTCTCCCACCCTGGCTTAGGGTCCCCCGACCCCCAGATCTCGCAACCTCAGGGCTGTGCCCCTGGCCTGGAACCCTTCCTCCACGCATTTAACCCGCGTCCTGCCAGGCCTCCCCGCAGCCTCCCTCGGCAGTGCACCCCGCCCAGGGACAGTTTCCCCAGAGCCCCAAAGCCCCACAGCCCCACAGCCCTCGGGTCCAGCGTCCCATCCCCTCCCCATCGAAGGGTCCGCAGGCTCCTACAGACAGACGCCGAACGAACCGGAACAGCTGGAGCGGCGGGGACCCGGGGCGTGGCGGGTCAGCCCCCTCCCGGGCCATAGACCCCCAACACCTGCCTCCCAGGGGAGACCACGTGGGTGAAGGCAGAGACCGCGGGACCGGCGCAGCCGCGGGGACCCCTTTCCTGGCCCGAGGCCGCCCCCTGCAGACCAGAGCCTCCCAGCGGGCACGTTCCATGGCTCGAAGCGCCCCCTAAGTCTGATCTCTGGCCGGATGCGCCCCTGAGAGTCCTCCCCTAACCTCTCCCCAGAATCCACGACTGTAGGTCTCTGAATGAGACCGGGCGCCTCCTGGTGAACACTGGAGAAGGAGCGGCCCGGAGGGCAGATCTGAATCCGCCAAGACCCGGCCTTTCGTCTCTGACCGCCCCCCCCCACCCCCCCGGCCCCATTCCCCTGGGTGACAAGCGCACACCCTGGGCACCCACAACTCGAGCTCACACTCGTTCACCTGAGCCTGCTCAAACTCGCGTCCACAGCGCCCTGTCTGGAAGTATGGTCCACCCTTCTGCCCACCTCACCTCCCTGAGTCATCCCCAGATGGTGGTACCCAGGTCTTGCCTCCCCCCTCAATCCCTCTTGCTGCCCAGGTTAGCTGCAGGGCAGGGGTGCGTGGCTGCTCAGTCCCTCTGTCCTGTCTGACCCCAGGGACTGTAGCCCACCAGGCTCCTCCAACCAGGGGATTTCCCAGACAAACATACTGGAGTGGGTTGCCCTTTCCCCCTCCAGGGGAATCTTCCTGACCCAGGGATATCATCAGTCTCCTGTATCTCCTGCACTGGCAGGTTCTTTACCCCTGAGCCACCTGGGAAGCGAGGGCAGGGGTAGTGTTGGTATTTCCCAGAACCCCTCAGGGATGCCCAGCTTCCAGACGAGGCCCTTCCACTGCCTACTCACACATAACCCACTCATGAGCCAGGCCCCAGACTACGGAATAAGTTAGCACTGCTCTAAGAGTGGGGTTGATAATGACTAGCGTGACTGCACCTTAACTCAGCGAGAGGGGCTATGTTGGGTGGAATTTTAGGTCATGTGACAGACGGTGGTGGGGGAGGAGATCTCAGTAATCTCCCCCAACCTCGTTACTGACTAACTCATCATCTTTCCTCCTCGATTTGAAATGCCACCTGTATCCTTTGGTCTGTTTCTGGACTCTCAAATGGTTCCATTTATGTCCACCCTGCGCTGGACAGGGCTTCCCAGGTGGCCCTAGTGGGAAAGAACCCACCTGCCAATGCAGGAGACGTACCCGGGGTGGGAAGATCCCCTGGAGGAGGTCATCGCAACCCACTCCAGTGTTCTTGCCTGGAGAGTCTCAGGGACAGAAGAACCTGGAGACCTAGAGTCCATAGGGTTGCAAAGAGTCGGACACGACTGAGTGACTGAGCGCGCGCGCGCACACACATAAACACAATTTACAAGAGTCCACACTTGGTGTCGCACAGTGCTGAGCTAGACAAACGCACGTCAGGGGGCCACCATTACGGAATCACACGGAATAATTTCACTGCTCTGAACATCCGCTGTTCATCCTTCTCCCTGCTCCCCTAGGACCCCAGGCATTGATCTTTTTACTGTCCGTGTAGTTTTGCCTTTTCCAGAATGTCATATAGCTGGAATCATACAGCCTTTCCAGACTGACCTCTTTAGCTAATTGATAGTTTGAAGTTACTCAACATCTTTTTTGTGGCTTGATAGCCACATTTCATTTTAGTGCTGAATAATATTCTGCTTTATGGGTGTATATTTCACTATCCATTCACCTATGGAAGGACATCATGGCTGCCTTTTTAGGTTTTAGCAATTATGAAAACATTATGAAAGTAATCATTTAATATTAATAAATTATGAAATCATAAAACTGCTATACATATCCATGTACAGGTTTTTGTGTGGACATAAGTTTTCGAGTCCTTTGAGTAAATACCTTGGAGTGTGATTGCTGGGGCTGCTTTGCATCTCCACCAGCAATGAATGAGACTTCCTGTTGCTCCACCTCCACATCGGTATTTGGAGCTGTGGGCTTTGTTTTGTTTTTCTGTTTCCTTGGATCTTAGCCATTTGGATTTTAATAGGTATGTAGTGGTATCTCACTATTTTAATTTGCAATTGCCTAAACTGAGCGACTGAGCTGAACTGAGCGTGTATTGTATTGGCCATCTTTTCCTCTGCTTATGTGCTATATGTATACGTCTTTGGTGATGTGTCTGCCTAGATCTTTAAACCATTTTAAACTGGGTCATTCTTTTTTTTTTCTCATTGCTGAGTTAGAAGTGTTCTTTGTATATTTCGCATATAAGTTATCAGATATGTGTTTTTCAAATATTTTCTCCCAGTGTCTGACTTGTCTGTTTATTCCCTTGATGGAGTTCTACTTTAAAAAGCCCCTGGTGGCTCAGTGGTACAGAATTCGCCTGTCCATGCAAGAGACAGGGGTTCAGTTTCTGATCTGGGAAGATTTCACATGCCGTGGAGCAACTAAACCCGTGAACCACAACCATTCAGCCTGTGCTCTCGAGCTCAGGGGCTGCAACTACTAAGGCCACACGCCCTAGAGTCCCCACCCCACAAGAAAAGCCACCACAGTGAGAACCTCAAAGAAGAGTGGCCCCCACTCGCCACAACTAGAGAAAACCCATGCACAGCAACAGACACCCACCACAGTAAAAGAAAAACATATCTTAAAAAAAAAAACCCCCAAACGCCGAGACTTCCCTGGTGATCGAGTGGCTAGACTTCATGCTCCCAATGCTGCCTGAGTTCAGTCGCTGATCAGGGATCTAGATCCCATATGCCAAAACTAAGGCCCAGTGCAGTCACATAAATAAATAGTAAAGAAAAAAGAAGCCCATTGTTGGCCCTGCCTCTGCCTTAGCCTCTAATCCAGCTTCTATCAGTAGTAAGGATATATTGATCCCTGACTTCCTTGTCTTCCTCTCAGTGGATCTGAACCTTTGCAGGAGAAAAGGGTCGCTGTATTAAGCCCCTACTTCCACAAGTGTTGTAATGAAGATTGAATGCTTTTGTTAACAGGGCCTGAAACATATTAAGTGCTCAACTGCTGTGGAAAATTACAATAACAAGCACCGCATCTTTTAACAGCGAATAGAGTCAGTCCTTCCCTTCCTCATTACTCTTCCTTTTCAGAATTGTCCTAGCTATTTTCACACATTTACTCTTCTAGGTGAGTCATTTGACTAGTTTTTAAATATCCTATTTGGATTTTTTAAATGAGTAAGTGATTCAGGAAAAGAAAAAGGGCATTTAAACGATGTTGATTAGATTTCTCATTCAAGAATAAAGGCTGTCTTTTTATTTAAGTCTTTCTTCACATAGGACTTACACAATCCTTACCTGGGGTTATCCAGGGGGGTGGTGGTGAAGGAGGAAACAGAACAGGCTCCCTCTTGAAAGCAGGACTCCAGCTTGGGCCAGACTGTGGACTTTGAGCTATATGCCCAGTATCCATGGAAACGACTTACCAACGGGAAAACCAGACCCCCCCTCTCTCCTGCAACATGGAAGAGCCCCAGGGCTCATACCTAGACTCTCTGTCACCTATAAGAATACCCTAATTATCTGTGTAACCGAATAGAATCATACATTCTATTATGCTTATTGGGGTATGACCACAGGCCTATTGATAATTGTCCACTGTTAACTACCTGGGCTTAAGGCATGTGAATCACAGGTTAACTTTGTATCTTTCTTTTCCTTTGTTCAGATTAGTTTCAGGGAATTTGGGGAGGTGGGTTTGGGCACGTACACTTAGGGTATATAAGCTTTTCACAAAAACTGGGGTCCTTGGCTAAGAGGAGACTCTGCCTTGGGCCCGCCAGTGTAATAAACTGCACTCGCTCTCTGCATTGTCCTTCTGAGTGAGTTTGTTTCCCCGAACACGTGGCTACAACAGTGTCAGGGGTGTTAGTATTCCAGCCTTCTGCAGACTTTCTGGGACCTGAAAGATCACCTTTTTCGTCCTGTCCACACCCGTGAAAACACGGTGTCAGGGGGCGGGGAGGGATAGCCAATTATCTGATGACCTCCTGGGATTGAATCCCACTTTACAAGTGACAAAACTGAGAATTCCAGTGGGCTGCCTAAGACCCAGAGCAGGTAAGAGGTGGAGGGATTCAGATGGGGTTGCCTGTGGCTGTTGGACGTGGGAAGGGAGGGCAATGCTGGTTTCCTCGCCTTTATTTTTAGGATTTTCTGTCATTCTCATATTGTCCACCTGGGGGCGCCGGATAACAAGGTTGTGAAAGGAGCTTGCAGAGAGCTCTGGGCCCCCGTTCCCTCTTGCTTCCGCTCACCAGCTCCTCCTCCGCGCCGCCTGCCCAGACGCCCCAGGTGACATCTTTTGCTCGCCCTCCCCAGCCGTGAATGCGAGAGGCCTGGCCTGTGCTGCTCAAGGTCACACATCAAGACGCGGGCGGTCTGGCCCTGTCACTGGGCTCTCAACGGGCCAGCCCGGCCTTGGGCCCTGCCCCCTCACCTCCTGCACCACCAGAACTCCTTTCTCTTCTCCCCTTTTCTCCTGCCGTTCCTTCTCCATCTTTGCCTTAAAGCCGAGGCCCCACACAGGTGGCTTCCCGTGGCTGCCTGGCCTTCCCTCCTCCTTGGTGCCCCCTCTGCCATCTCCCTCTGCCACCCCTGTTTCTGGGCCTGCACCCCATCCCTGCAGCTCCCGAAGGCAGGCCCGCAGGGGCCGCCATGCAGTGTGCAGGGCACACCAACAGCACGAGGTCCCCTGGGGTAGAGAAGTGTTTTCCCACAGGACAGGGCTCTGCAGGACCATACCTCAGGGGGGCTGCCCTGGGGTCCTCTGCCCCTGGCATTCCCGGCAGGGAAGGACTATGGGACTTGACTTTCTATTAACCAGACCCCAGGCAACTGACCAAGAACCCAGAGCGGCCAGGTCTTAGTCTACAGAGAGGACACACCTTAGTTTACACAGAGGGACTCACCTGAGTGGGGGCGTGTCCCACTGGGGCCAGGGGGTCCTTGAGTCAGAATCTAAACTGTGTATTAAAAAGCAGAAACATCACCTTGCTAGCAAAGGTCCGTATAATCAAAGCTATGGTTTTTCCAGTGGCTATGGATGGATGTGAGAGTCGGACTGTGAAGAAAGCTGAGCGCCGAAGAACTGATGCTTTTGAACTGTAGTGTTGGAGAAGACTCTTGAGGGTCCCTTGGACTGCAAGGAGATCCAACCAGTCCATCCTAAAGGAGATCAGTCCTGGGTGTTCATTGGAAGGACTGATGCTGGAGCTGAAACTCCAATACTTTGGCCACCTGATGCGAAGAACTGACTCAATGGAAAAGACCCTAATGCTGGGAAAGATTGAAGGCAGGAGGAGAAGGAGACGACAGAGGATGAGATGGTTGGTTGGCATCACCAACTCAATGGACATGGGTTTGAGCCAACTCTGGGAGATGGTGAAGGACAGGGAGGCCTGGCATGCTGCAATCCGTGGGGTCACAAGGAGTCGGACATGACTGAGTGATTGATGGACAGGGAAGCCTGGCGTGCTGCAGTCCGTGGGGTCGCAAAGAATCAGACACGACTGAGCAACTGAACAACCACAAGGTGTGGCAGGCATTCACTAATGTGGACTGTCAAGGAGAGAAAGCGCCCGCCTTTTCAAGTCTCTTTCCCACCTTTTCTGTGGAGAAGAGAGCTCAGTTCAGGGCAAGGACACCTGGCCGCCTCTGAGCACCTTCTGTCGAGAGGACAGTGAGCCCCCATCGGGCCTCTGGTCATCCCAGCGCACAGCTAGAATGTGGTCCCATAATCTCCACTGTGCTTATCTTTATGGTTACTTTCTATTTCTGACAAGAGATCCTTGTCCTCTACTAGTGATGACATAGTTTCTTTTTTAAGGAAAAAGTCAGTCAGTTCAGTTGCTCAGTCGTGTCCAGCTCCTTGCGATCCCATGAACCTCAGCACGCCAGGCCTCCCCGTCCATCACCAACTCCCAGAGTCCACCCAAATCCATGTACATCGAGTTGATGATGCCATCCAACCATCTCATCCTCTGTTGTCTCCTTCTCCTCCTGCCCTCAATCTTTCTCAGCATCAGGGTTTTTTCCAATGAGTCAGTTCTTCACATGAGGTGGCCAAAGTAGTGGAGTTTCAGCTTTAGCATCAATCCTTCCAGAGAACACCCAGGACTGATCTCCTTTAGAATGGACTGGTTGGACCTCCTTGCAGTCCAAGGGACTCTCAAGAGCCTTCTCCAACAGCACAGTTCAAAAGCATCAATTCTTCAGCACTCAGCTTTCTTTATAGTCCAACTCTCACCTCCATACATGACCACAGGAAAAACCATAGCCTTGATTAGATGGACCTTTGTTGGCAAAGTAATGTCTCTGCTTTTTAATATGCTGTCTAGGTTGGTCATAACTTTTCCTTCCAAGGAGTAAGCTTCTTTTAATTTCATGGCTGCAGTCACCAACCATCTGCAGTGATTTTGGAACCCAGAAAAATAAAGTCAGCCACTTTTCCACTGTTTCCCCATCTATATGCCATGAAGGAAAAAAGCGAATGGATTTAAGGACTTAACAGAGGAGGTGGAGCTCAAGGGAGCAAACCTGTCACCAGCCCTGGGATGGCTGGGGTTTGGGACACCCAAGGCATGCTCTTCTGAGCCTCCCAACCACCAGGTAGGTGGTGTCATCCCCTTGCACGGATGAGGAGACTGAGGCCCGGAGCGGGGAAGTGACTGACAGTGAGAGTCCTTCGGGTGGGAGTGTGCTCCCCTCTCTCCCCCACGGCCACACCTGGCATCCCAGAGCCTGGGCCCCTTCTCATGGTGCCAGGGGCCCGCACCTTGGCTGGTGCCTAGGCTTGGGGGCTGGGATGGCAAAGCCCTGGGGCGTCGAGGGCCTGAGCAGCAGTTCTGTTACCAAAGCGCTGGGCTCCTGAGAGGTACCCCTGGTGGAGGAGGGAGCACAGACCCACGAGAGAGGTGTGTCCCACAGAGGATGCGTGTGTATCATTGTCTCCGTGCTGCAGTGGGGGAAACAGACTCCAGCCTGGCCGCGCAGCCAGTGCGTGGAGAGGGCGGGCCTTGAAGCCGGGTCTGTTGGACGCCAGACCTGAGTTCTTTCCTGTGCCCAAGCCCCAGCTGTACTGAGGCTCTGAATCCTGGAGACCATGTCCTGGGGGACCCAAACCCCTGGGCTTTCTCTAGACTCATTTCTAAATTTTTTTAAAAATTTTATTTCGTTATATATTTATTTTTGGTTGGGCTGCGCACGGGCTTTCTCTAGTTGTGGCGAGTAGGGTCTGCTCTTCGTCGCGGTGCGACGGTGGCCTGGGCTGTGGGTAAGCGGGCTCCAGTAGCTGCAGCCCTTGGGCTCAGTAGTGGCGCATGGGCTTAGTTAGGTGGGATCCTCCCGGACCAGGAATCGAACCCATGCCCTCTGTACCGGCAGGTGGATTCTCAACCACTGGACCACCAGGAAAGCCTGGACTCATTTCTTTATGCCCTGCTTGTCCCCACGGGCTTGGGGCCAGACCCAGAAGCATAAAGAGCCCCGAAATCCAGTCCACACACTGGCCGTGGGGCCACTTCTGCCCCGCTGTGGGCATGTCATGGCCTCCGGGAAATGGGGCTGTTAACTCTGCCTGGAGCCCGCCCAGGGCTGCAGTGGGGGCCCAGGGCCATGGTAGGCAAGCTGAGACTGAAGCCCGGCCCTCGCCGAGCTCCTCCCCTCTCCCGGACCTTGGGTGTCTCCCGTCCATCTCCCCACACAGGATGCCGTCATGTGGTCAGGCTCCCTCTTCTCCCTGGTGGGACAGGTATGGTCAGTTAGTGAAGGAGCTCGTGGACTCAGAGGCGCATGCGTGCCTTAAGCAGCTTGCCTTAACTGCTGTGAGAGGACATCCCCTCAGAATTTGCTGATGAGGAGCCCAGACGTCTCTGGAGGTTGGAGCTGCTGCCTGGAAACAGGCCCTTGCTTTTGCCCTAACCCATCCCCACCCAGTGGGCCTCCCTGGTGACTCCGTGGCCGAGAATCTGCCTGCCAGCGGAGGAGATGCGGGTTCAATCCCTGGGTCAGGAAACTCCCCTAGAGAAGGAAACGATAACCCATTCCACTATTCTTGTCTGGGAAATCCCACGGACAGAGGTGCCTGGCGGGCTACAGTCCGTGGGGTTGCAAAAGGGTCAGACACGACTGAGCGACTAAACAATAACCCCCACCAGGCCGTATCTGGGGCTTCCGGGCTTGGCTCCCAGGGAGAGCTCGAATCTTCAGAGATTTGAGAAGCCATCCGAGTGCAGAATTAAGCAGTCATTTCACCCACCTAATTTGCAGGGTTTTGGTTTTTTTATTCGGCTGCACCGTACAGTGTCTTCATTCCCCAAGCAGGGTTCGAACCCACGCCCTCTGCAGTGGAAGCATGGAGTCTTAACCACTGGGCCAGGAGGGAGGTTCCCGTCCTGTGGAAACCTTTTAAGCAAGTTGCCTATATCAAACTTTTACATGGGATTCAAGTTCGTTTTCACAGAAACTCCCACAATTCTTCTGTTAGCCCTCAAGTTTCAGCAGCTTATGTAACACTGTATTACTTGAAGGGTTACAGTAGAAAGGACGCAACAGGCACAAACCGGTTTGGGGATAAACACCCTGGAGCTGGCTCAGCTGGGGGTGACCTGGGGAGGCGCAGAGCAAGGCTCCTGCAGGCATGGAGGGACAGGGGTGTCGGAGAAGCGAGCAGGTTGTGCCTGTTTTATGTCAGCTCTTCAAGCCCAGATACCCTGATAGTTCCCACTCCTTTTCTAGGGGCCAAGCAAGCCCTCCAGTGCTCCCGACCCCCACACCCACCAGGGCATCCAACCCCGCCGGAGTTGGGACGCCTCATCCCTGTGGCTGCCACATTCTCATCGTACATCTGATAAGCAAAACTTCTGGGAATTGATAACACGCCCCCTCACTAAAGTCCACTGCCCCCCATTCATTTCTTTAAAACTAAGATCAGGACTGGGTGAAGCCAGAGAGGCTGTCTCCTCAGGCCCCAAAATGAAGGGGCGCCCAAAAGCAGTGACTAAGACAACCCAATTAACAGTGGGCAATTCTCTGTAGCTCATGTGGCAAAAAATCTGCCTCCAATGCAAGAGACCCAGGTTCAGTCCCTGGGCTGGGAAGATTCTCTGGAGAAGGAAATGGCTACCCACTCCAGTATTCTTGTCTGGAGAATCTCATGGAGAGAGGAGCCTGGCGGGCTATAGTCTGTGGGGTTGCAAAGAGTCAGACACGACTTAGCAACTAACACCACCCATAGGGTCTGAATGGACATTTCTCCGAGGTACACAGAAGTCCAACAAGCATATAAAAAGATGCCCTTGAGATCATCAGCTCTTAGGGAAATACAAGTCAATACCACATCACACCCACTAGCATGGCTATAATCGAAAAGACAGATGATAACAAGCATTGGTGAGAAGATGGAGAAATTGGAACCCTCCTACACTGCTGGTGGTTGTGGAAAATGGTGCAGCTGCTTTAGCTAACTGGTGGCTCCTCAGTAAGATAAACCCAGAATTATATGACCCAGGAATTCTGCCCCTAGGTATGCCACCAGGGGAAATGAAAACATGCCCACACACAAATTTGTACACAAATCTGTACACAGATGCTGCTCATAGTAGCATTACTCATAATAGCCAATGAGTGGAAAACAGCCCAAATATCCATAAATAGATGGATGGATGTATTTATCCATACAATGGAGTATCATGCAGCCAGATCTTGGCTTCTAATGCCATTCTCCAATAAAAGGAACCTGGTCTCCTTGGAGAAATGCCTGATTCTAGAACTAGGGCAGGGATTATACAGAATGTCTGGACTTGTCTGGGCTTCCTGTGTAGCTCCTGTGTCGGCAAAGCATCTGCCTGCAACGCGGGAGACCTGGGTTCAATTCTTGGGTAGGGAGGTTCCCCTGGAGAAGGAAATGGCAACCCACTCTGGTATTCTTGCCTGGAGAATCCCAAGGACAGAGGTGCCTGGCAGGCTACAGTTTATGGGACTGCAAGAGTTGGACACAACTTAGCACTGAATTTCTTCTTTCTTATGCAGAATGAGCCTGGAGCATTTTGTAATGCCAGAAACTTCGGAAAGACTCACACACATACACACACGTATACTGTGTTAAAGGGACATGGACCAACTAACTGACAGAGCTCCCAGTAAGCAAAGGTTTAACAATCTGAAAGAAGATAAGAAAGGAAGAAAGGGAGGGAGGAAGTTTGATGAGGAGTTGGGTGGGCCTAGCCTCGGTCACCAGTCCTCAGAGGCTTCTGCTAGTCATGTGTCTTCACAAATCAGCATGCGGGGCTGAAACCAAGCAGCTCTTTGCTTCTCCCCCACCCCTGTGTGCCCCAGAGGCTTCTCTGGAAGACTGCCTGGCCCCCAGTGGCCCATGAACACCGGGAGGACCCCTGTGCTATGGCAATATAGCCCACCGGGAAGCAGGTGCAGGCAGAACCATCTTGTCTTGTTGTGCAGGAACCCAGTAGAGGTGCGAGTGGACACCCAGCTCGACACCCAGTGTGGTCACTCACCAAGCCCTGGATCGCAGCGTGGGGCCGAGGTGGGGGCCTCTCCCAAAGAGGTGCCTTTCCCTAACTCACACAAGGCGTCCCGTGGGCCGGCACTAGTGCTGGACGCAGACCCCTCGGCCTTTAGCCTCTCCCCTCTTGGTGCAGCCCTGGGTCCATCTCTCCAAGCAGGGTTGGGAGCCTTCTCTCCTCCACGTGTCCTCAGGGAGCCCTGTGCATGCCAGGAACCCTCCCCCTGGCCCAGACTGCTGGCTTTCCGCTCTCCCGGCCTTTCTGCTGGGGCAGTGAGCACATGAAAAGGGAAGGAGAAAAATGCAGGGGAAATGAGATAAAGCAGAGCCCCGATTGACGTCTCGGATCCTGTCTCTCCACACAGGCAAAGTGCCTGGCACCGGGGGCTGGCCCCCTTCCCCCTTGGTTTGCACAAAATCACAGTGGTCTTTGGTTTTTTAATTTACTGACTGCTTGTATTTGGCTGTGCTGGGTCTTTGCTGCTGTGTGTGGTCAGTCTCTAGTCGCAGCAAGCAGGGGCTACTCCTCACTGCAGCCTCCAGGCTTCTCATGCCGATGGCTTCTCTTGCTTCGGATGGTGGGCTGTAGGTGCACAGGCTTCAGGAGTTGTGGCCCGTGGGCTTAGCATATGGGGTCTTCGCGGATCAGAGCTCAAACCCGTGTCTCTTGCACTGGCGCTGGCGTCTTTACCGCTGAGCCACCGGGGAAGCCCAACAACAATAGTCTTTTAATTTGCTTATGGATGTGAAATTTGAGCAGGGCTTGTGGGGGGCGGCTCATCTGCTCCCCAGGTGTCAGCGGGGGTTGGGGGGCGGGGGCTGGAGGTCCTGCTTCCGGGATGACACACTCACACGGCTGGCAAATTGGCAAATAGCTATTGACTGTTGGCTGGGGAGCTCAGCTGAGCTGAGGGTCAGAGACCTCAGTTCTTCTCCACAAGGACCTCTCTATGGACTGCTTGGGCTTCCTCACAGCAGGGAGGCTGGGTTTCAAGAGCTAGCTCCCGAGGGGTGGTGGCAGGGGTGGAGGGATACATTGGAAGATTGGGATTGACAGAAACACATGATTATATATAAAACTTATAATTAATCAGGACCTACTGTATAACGCAGGAAACTCTACTCAATACTCTGTAATAGTCTATATGGGAAAAGAATCTTAAAAAAAGTGCACGTATGTGTACGCATAACAGACTCACTTTGCTGCGCACCTGAAACGAACACAAAGCTGTAAACCAAGTAACCGCGATAAGAATCTGAAAAAAGAGCAAGCATCCCAAAAGACTGGAAGTGGAAGCCACCAATCTCTTATGGTCTGGCCCCCACCCAAACGGCAGCATGTCACTCAGTCAACAGAGCTTCGATTGGTCGAGAAGTCACAGAACCCAGATTCAAGGGGAGGGGACACACTCCCATCTATCAACGGATGGAAAATCAAAGAATTTACAGATACGTTTTAAAACTGCTTTAGGGCTGCTACGAGAATTGAGTCAAATCATGTAATCACTGTCTCAAAAGACCACTCCATGGATGACATTAAATACAAAGAAGGGGGGAAAAAAGACCTTTATAGGGAGAAGCCTAGTAGACATGGCTGGGCAAGTGATCAAAGTGGCCTCACAGTCAAGGAACAAACTGACATCATTGCTGCTTCTTAAAGGAGCCAAGCACCCTCCCGCCTCAGGGCCTTTGCACTTGCTGCTCTCACTGTGTGGAATGCTCTTTCCCCCTTTATCCACAGGGCTTACTTGTTGAATTCCTGCAGGTCTCTGCTTTAATAGCATCACCTCTGGAAGGCCTCCCTGGCTCCTAAATAAAACAGCAACTCTCCTGCTACTACCTGTGACTCTGGTCTGCTGTTCCTTTTCCCAGTGAAGTCACATGTCTATTTTTAAAACTTATTTTTTATTTACTCTCCACCTACCACCAATGTCAGCTCTTCCAAGGCACTTTTGTCTGTCTTGTTCACTGCTCCAGCACCTAGAATAGTGCCTGAAACAGAGAAGGGACACAGTAAAGATACGGGGAAGGAGGGAACTCCCTGATAGTCCAGTGGCCCAAAAGCTCCACGCTTTTGCTGCCGAAGGCACGGGTTCAATCTCTGATTGGGAACTAAGATCCTGTAAGCCACACAGTATAGCTCCCCGCACTCAAAAAAAGATATGAGAAATGAATGAATGAATCTGGTGGCAGCAGCTCAATGTCACCTCCTTGATGAGGTCTCCCTTGATTTCACTCATAAGTGAAAGACCCAGACCCAGGGTTCCTCCCCACTGTTCTCAGCTCGGTCCTTCTGTGTCTCTCAGGGGATGAAGCCTCATTCAGTTGGGATTCTTCAGCCTAGTGTTCAGCATAACATAAACACTCAGGTAATGATGCTTCTAGTTTCCACCTGTCGATAGAACTTGTTTTGTAAAGCGGGTTGACCTCAGTTCACCCTTCCCATAGACTTCTGAGATGGGTGTGTCACCCCTGTTTACAGTTACGGCCTGGAGAGGGCTGCTGACTGGCTCAAGATCAGACAGCTGATTAGGAGCTGAGCCGTGCCTAGAACCCATCTCCCCCGGTTCCCCGGAAGCAAAGAGTATGGAAATTACACTGTGGGAGCACTTCGGGAGGATCTTAGAATCAGCTGCACCAGAGGTTGCGACCCCAGCACTTGCAAGGCCTGCAGCTGGGAGCTGGTGTGGCAGGAGCCTCAGATTTGTCACAAGAAGCCAGAAATCCTAACTTGGCAATTGACTCAAATGAAGCTCAAACCCAGAGCAGACTCTTATGTGGGCAGGATGCCGACCTTCAGCCAACAATTTGCAACCTTTGCTCTATCGGATTCTACTAGATTTTAGATAATCCCTCACTTTACAGCCGATAAAACTGTAAGGCCCAGAAGGGAGAGGAATTTGCCCAAGGTCACACAGCAAGAGTCAAGATTTGAAAATCTCTGATACGGAGAAGGCAAGCTTTGGAGGAAGTAACACAGACCCCGCAACCCCTAGTCAGCCTCTGCCCTTCTCTGGAAGATGGCTCAAGCCAGCAGGGAATAGGAATACAGATGCCTGATTCCAGGGGCGGGAGGCTGTGGGGAGAACTGAGCTTCAGAAGCCAATAGACTTGGGTTCAAACTCCATTCCCAACCCTCGCCAGGTTTGTGACATCGGGCCAGGCTCTTCCCTCTCTGAGCCACGGCCTCTTCTCTGTAAGATGGAGAAGGGATGCCCTGATGACTCACTCTCAGCCTCGCTGGTCCAGGGGTGCTGACCAGATGCCACTGGCTCTGTGGGGTTTGGGACCCTGCCGGCGGGGCCTGTGCTGTGAATACCTCTGGAGAACTTGGCGCGGTTGCCACAGCACACGCAGGGCACCAGTTCCTGTTGCATCAACATTCCAGCTCCGCTGGCACAGGGACTGCACCAGAGCAGACTGTGCGGCTTCCAGAAAGGCCTCCGCAGGACAGACTTGGTGACACCAGAGCCGCCTTCCGGTCCCAGCGCCCCCTCCCTGCTGAAGCCTGTTCGCAGCCTGAACAGGTGATTAATTCTACCAGTAAAGCCTGGGTCACTGGCTAAAAAGCGATTCCAGTCCCTGCTGCTCCTTCCATCTTTAAAAAAAAAAAAAAACCTCTCTCCATGGACAGAGGAGCCTGCGGGGCTACAGTCCCTGGGGTGGCAAAGAGTTGGACACGACTGAGCGACTGAGCCCCCACGTTCTCTTCGGATTGCGAAATGCGCAAGGGGATTAATAACATCAGCTCCCAACATATCATCTCACTGGTCTCTCCAGGCACTCAGCTCTGAGTGCAGATAGGCGGGTTGTGAGGCTGGTTCTGGCTGCACCCGCTCCCGCCTCCAGGAGCCAGGAGACACAGCCCTCCTCTCCCAGGGCCCTTAGGTCCAGCCAGCTCCTCCCATTGCAGAAACGTGGCAGGGGAACACTTTGGGCAGAAATGCTTCCTGGGCAGTCACTCCACCGTCCACCACCTGCGCTAGCTCCGTGTCCCTCCTTCCCTGCCGCAGGGCCACTCTCTCCTCCTTCTGAACTTCAGATTCTGGTCTCTACTGCCTCTCAGACTTTCCCCGCCCCTCCCAAAGTCCCCCCAAAACTTGTCCCCTTAGCATGCCAGGCCAGATGCCTCCTGCCTACTCGCCCCAGCTGGGGGACCCCAGGCCCCATCAGTCCTGCCTCCTGAGTGTTCTCTGCATCCACTGGCCACTGGCCTGGGCCTCACAGCATGTCGCCAGCCACTGCAGTCTCCCCTGACTGGTCCCTGGACTTTAGTTTTGCTCCCCTCTGCCCATGCTCCATAGTCAGAGAACTTTCTAGAACTGTTTGGCAATGGACCTCCAAGGTTTCATCCTTTCTTTCCAAGCTGTCAGCTACTATCAGAAGCGCAGCTCAGCCCAGCATTCAAGGCCCCCACTGACTTTACCTGCCTCATTTCCTACAAGTGGTAACAAATGCTATACATTTTTTAAATTTACTTATTTATTTTACCAAAATTTATGAGATCACCTTCTGCCCCTTTTGAAAGTGCTGCCTTTTTTTTTTTTTAAAGGAAAATAAATTTATTTGGCTTTCTTGGGTCTTAGTTACAGCAGGTGGGATCTTTCATTGCAGCATGTGGACTGAGCAGTTGTGGCAAGCAGGCTTGCTCCTTCACAAAATGTGGAATCTTGGTTCCCCGACCAGGGATTGAACATGCGTCTCCTGCATTTCAAGGCAGATTCCTAATCACTGGGCCGCTGGGGAGGTTCCTTGAAAGTGCTTTTGACTCTGATTTCTTCCTGATGATTTTCTTTCTTTCTTTCTTTTTAAATTGAGGTATTGTTGCTTTACAATGTTGTGTTAGTTTCTGCTGTGTAACTAAGTGAATCAGCTCTAAGTGCCATACAGTATTTATTTATTTATTTATGTGGCCATTTCACCCAGCATGTGGAACCTTACTTCCCCATCCAGGGGTCAACCCATGCCCCCTGCAGCGGAAGCCTGGAGTTTTAACCACTGGACCACATGGGAAGTCCCATATGGGCCATAAGTAAGTGAGTAAAGTCACTCAGTCGTGTCCGACTCTTTGTGACCCAGTGGACTGCAGCCCACCAGGCTTCTCCGTCCATGGGATTCTCCAGGCAAGAATACTGGAGTGGGTTGCCATTTCCTTCTCCAGGGGATCTTCCCGACCCAGGGATCGAACCCTGGTCTCCGGCATTGGAGGCAGACGCTTTAACCTCTGAGCCACCAGGAAAGCCCTCATATGGGCCATATGTTTTTTAAATTCCCCATACCCGGGTGAAAAAATTATTCACTGTTTCTTTGAAATTAAATTTGAACTGTGTCCCATATTTTACCTGGCAACCCTAATGTTAGTCCACACACCCTGGACATCTTGAGGTTTTAGTTTAATTTTTTTTAATATAGGTATGTTTAAGTGCATAGGTATGTATAGGTATGTTTAAGAATTCCCAGGTGGTGCTAGCGGTAAAGAACCCGCCTGCCAATGCAGGAGACATAAGAGACTCAGGTTTGATCCCTGGGTCAGGAAGATCCCCTGGAGGAGGAAATGGCAACCCACTCCAGTATTCTTTCCTGGAGAATCCCATGGACAGAGGAGCCTGGTGGGCTGCGGTCCACGGGGGTCTCAAACGAGTCAGACATGACAGCGACTTTCACTTCACGTATAAGTGCAATATCTTGGAATACTTGAACCAAAAAATGACTCATCTTGTCACTGAAATTCAAATCTAACTGGGCATCCTGAAATTTTATTTGCCAAATCTGACAACCTAGGTCCTACATAGGTAACAGAGACCAAGGGGGCTGGCAGGGGTTGGATAGTTCCAACCTGGACCCTGATGCTCTGCCCGCAGTTGGCCTGAAAGCCTCCTTTCCAGACTCTTGCCCTGGTCCATGGAATGGACGGGAACCCAGAGACTCTTGGGAGGAATTATTCCACAGCTTCCCACTTCTCTCCTCTCTCTGGACCTAGTTTCCTCCTATATAAAAGGTTCCTTCTATACAAAAAGAAACTCATGGTTTCTCTGCCCTATTCCCCCGCTTCTCCCAGGGATCTGAGACTTGAGTAGGCAGGGGATTCTCAGCCTACCCTAAAGGCAAACAGGCTTGTGGGAGTTTCTATTCTTTGAATCACTGAAGGGCCTTGAGGAATAACTAAGACAAAGGTCTTCCCCCCGACCCCGCGCAAAGTACCTTGTAGACCTGGCTTCCTAGGTGGCTTAGTGGTCAAGAATCCATCTGCCAAGCAGGAGTCGTGGGTTCGATCCGTGGGTAGGGAAGATCCCCTAGAGGAGGAAATGGCAACCCACTCCAGTATTCTTGCCTGAGAATCCCATGGACAGAGAAGCCTGGTGGGCTACAGTCCATGGGGTCAAAAAGAGTCGGACATGATTTGGCGACTAAACGACAACCTTGTAAACCAATTAAACCACCTTGATGAGAATTGTTTCAGACAAAGACCATCAACGGATGCTAAAACCATTGGATGGAAGTTTGTTGGGAATTAGGACATTCATACAGCATCAAAGGGAAAGTTACTTTTACAATAGGGAGACCAGGCAGGCGCCAACAGAGCCATCGCCTGCCCTGTGATCCAATCTGTCTGCTGGTTAAAGGAGGCTAAAGACACCTGCCAAGTAAACTTGCCAAGCCTGACCTGCAGTTAGAGCCTGGGCCAGAAAAAACAATGGCCTGAAAGGACAATACGGAGCAACTGGGACGAGTGGAATGCAGACTGGAGATAAGATATCTGCGCTGTTTCAGTGTTACATTCCCTGAATTTGATGCTTGCATAGTGGTATGTAGGAGAATGGCCTCGTTCTTGGGAGAAGCATGGTGAACGGTTCAGAGGTGAAGGGCCATTTGTCTGCAGCTAACTCTCCATGGTTCAGCCAAAACAAACAGATAGACAGGGAAGAAAGAAGGAAGACGTCAGATGATGTTGTTGTTGTCATTCAGTTGCTAAGCTGTGCCCAACTCTTTTTGACCCTGTAAGCTGTAGCACACCAGGCTCCTCTGTCTGCCACTATCTCCCAGGGTTCACTCAAATTCATATCCATTGAGTCAGTGATGGCATCCAACCATCTTATCTGTCACCCCTTTCTTTTCCTGCCCTCAATCTTTCTCAGCATCAGGATCTTTTCCACTGAGTCAGATCTTCGAACCAAATGGCCAAAGTATTGGAATTTCAGCTTCAGCATCAGTCCTTCCAATGAACATTCAGGGTTGATTTCCTTTAGAGTGGACTGGTTTGATCTCCTTGCAGTCCAAGGGACTCTAAAGAGTCTTCTCCAGCACCACAGTTTGAAAGCATTGATTCTCTGGCGATCAGTCTTCTTTTGGACCAACTCTCACATCCATACACGACTACTGGAAAAACCATGTAATAACAGTTGGTGAATCTGACAGTTCATCATACTGTTCTTGCAACTTCTCTGTACAGTTGACATTTTTCCAAGTACAAAGCCTGAAGGAGGACTTCCCTGGTGGTCCAATGGTTAAGGATCTTCCTGCCAACACGGGGGACACGGGTTTGATCCCTGCTCCAGGAAGATTCCAATTGTCCCGGGGCAACTAAGCCAGCGTGCCACAACTACTGAAGCCAGCTTTCCCTTCATGCTCTGCAGCAAAAGAAGCTGCTGCAAGGAAAAGCCTGAGCACCACACCGAAGAGTAGCTCCCATTCACCTCAACTAGGCAAAGTCCATGTGCAAAGTAAAGACCCAGTGCAGCCAAAATCAATAAATAAAAGAAAAAAATTAAAAGCCTGAAGGAATGCCGACCCAGAATAAAATATCAGAAGTCGCCCTTTCCCAGAAAGAGAAAGGTCTTGGCCTGTGGTCATATAGTGAATTGGCTGCTGAACCCGCCCCACTGGGTCTGAGTCCCCAGAGTAGGGATGGGCCACCTAATCAATGCCACCCCTCGTTCTTCACATTGCTCCTTCTCACTTGCCAACATTCTGTCACTGAGGCCACCCTACAGTCAAGCAAGAGGTGAACAGCCCCTTTGGAGTCTGGGGAGAAGTTTACCCTGTAATCCTACAAAGAAACTGGGCCACAACTCCCGCCTGCAAGGCCAGGCCTGGCATGCAGGTTACTTTCTAGAGAAGCCTTCAGATGTAAACAGAAGTGATATCCCCTTTTGCACTGTACAAATAGAAGTGAGTCAGCGGGGTGAGGTGTAAACACAACAGGTTTTACTGTGGTGAGAGTAAAATGCTTCAGTAATTTATATTGATTGTTATCTGGTTGAATGACATCACCGACTCAATGGACATGGGTTTGAGTGAACTCCTGGAGTTGGTGATGGACAGGGAGGCCTGGTGTGCTGCGGTTCATGGGGTCGCAAAGAGTCGGACACAACTGAGCAACTGAACTGAACTGATCGTGTAAATTTTATATGTCAAAACA
Source organism: Ovis canadensis (assembly GCF_042477335.2). Classification (NCBI taxonomy): domain Eukaryota; kingdom Metazoa; phylum Chordata; class Mammalia; order Artiodactyla; family Bovidae; genus Ovis; species Ovis canadensis. Next base: position 225,252,264 of record NC_091247.1, on the reverse strand, counting down.
ATTATGAAAAGGCTCAAAAAGATAAACAGGAAAAGAAATGGGCAGTTAATATGAACTTAAGAGAGGCAACAACAGCAGTGATAACTTTAAGAGGAAAGCTATTTCCTTTTTGAGCCTTCAAGTGCATATAGTAATTGAAGTGAAAACATAAGACAGAAAAAGAGATTCAATCTTAATTGTAATTCTGTAGGATTTTTTTGGTTGGACTTATGTCTATAGCTTTGATCTAAACAGGATTTAAGTTTTGTTGATTTAATGCCATTTAGGTGATGAGTCTTTAGAAGAAAAGCCCTCTAGGAATTCTTCACGGTTTGTGAGAGGATGATTAAAAGGAGAAAGCCAACTTAGTCACCTCCGAATTTCACAAGGAGAAGAAAACCCAGCATCACACATCCACATTCGCCAGAGGCATCATCGGTCCAGGAGTGACAAAAAACGGAGAAAATTCGAAGTGACTGGGGGAGACGCAGAGGTTGGGGGAGACCTGCTGCTCTCCCGGCCTCCTAGAAGGTGGCTCTGGAGAGGGTAGCCCAGGAAGCACCTAGCACTGGGAACTCACCGGCTGCACACGCTGACATCAAGCTTTCCTATTGGTAATATGAAAATCGTGATCGTTAAAACTGAAAGAACACCTCACCGACCTGCGGTGACATTCACCCTCATGTTCTATGGTAAGAGGTCTCTCTCCCTGTCCTCTCCATGCTGCTCCCTTCTTAAAAATGACTTGCTCATTCATTCATTTATTTTTGACTGTGCTGGGTCTTTGCTGCTGAATGCTGGCTTTCTCTCTTTGCGGCTGGTGTGGGTATCTAACCGCAGTGGCTTCCCTCGTGGAGCGCGGACTCTAGGCGTGTGGGCTTCAGCCGTTGCAACACGCCGCCTCGGTGGTTGCAGCTCATGGGCTTAGTTGCTCCATCGCATTATGGTATCTTCCCATATCAGGGATGGAACTCGTGTACCCTGCATTGGCAGGCGAACTCCTAACCACTGGACCACCAGGGAAGTCCCAGTTTTCCCTTTCAAAACCAGCTGGTCACTCCCCCATCTGCCTAAATCCTCCAGTTAGTGAGTTAGTTCATGTTAGTTGCCCAGTCATGTCCGACTCTTTGCCATCCCATGGACTGTAACCTGCCAGGCTCCTCTGTTCATGGGATTTCCCAGGCAGGAATACTGGAGTGGGTTGCCATTTCCTCCTCCAAAATCCTCCAGGGCTCCCCACAACCCCCTACATCCCAGTTCCCTCCACCTGGGTCCCCACACTGCCTCACCCTGACGTCACATCACACCAGCACCTCCAGGTCCCACTGTATCAGCCCCTCTGGTCTTGCTGACCCTGCGTCTGTCCACTTCTTCCCCAGGCTCTGCCCAGCTCCTTCTGCCAGGAAGGCCCAGCTGTCCTGTGCCTGGCCAGCTCCACACTGCAGGAACACACTGCCTGCCGCAGGCTGCTGATTACAGTACCAGGAGCTCACGTTCCAGTCCAAGACCATTCCAGAAGAGCAAGGCTAGAGAGTCCCCGGGGGCCAGCATGGGTTTATCCAGAACAGGTGCCCACTGCCTGTTTTTAAGTCACTCATTCAACAAGTATTTATTGAGCACCAACTGTATGCAGCTGGGCTTCCTAGGTGGCTCAGACGGTAAAGAATCTGCCTGCGATGTGGGAGACGTGGGTTCAATCCCTGGGTTGGGAAGATCCCCTGGAAAAGGGAATGGCTACCTAGTCCAGCGTTCTTGCCTGGAGAATCCCTATGGACAGAGGAGCCTGGTGTCCATGCGGGGGTCACAAAGAGTTCCACAGGACTGAGGGACTAACACAACCCTTTCACGTTTTTTCTGCCCGCAGCCACCCCACCCCACCTCCCCGCTTTGCTACCATATGCTCTGTGCTAGGCTCTAGGCATGCAGGCAGCCCAGAGTTCACTGTGATGGGGTAGGACAAGCGGCAGGCCGCCCTTAAGCAAACACATGGGATGACTTCAGCTCAATGCTAAGCGCTGGGAAGACCACGAGGGGCGGCCTGCAGGGGGCGGGCAGGTTAGGGCACGTCTTACTGAGGAGGGAACATCTGACCTGATGCCCAAGCAATAAGGCGGGACTGATCCTGAGGCAAGTGGGGATGGTCTTCCAGGGAGAGGGCAAGGCCTGGAGGTGGGAGCCAGCCAGTTTGAGGAACGAGAAGGCCCCGGGGAGGCTCAGGGGCGCGATCAGAAGTCAGACCAAGCAGGAGCTTCCTCCTGCCAGCCTGGGAAGCCACAAAGAGTTTTCCGGATTTTATTTTAGAGCCCAACAATGGGGGGGTCGGGGGGCGCCATCTTCTCCCCTTTGACGGCCAACGAGGCCCAGAGACCGCCAGCGTCCTACTGGAGGCCACACAGCGGGTCGGTGGGTGGGCTTTGGGGCGGGGGGCGGTAGCCAACAGCGCCGGCCGCCCACGCGTTCCGCCGGCCCCTCGCGGGGGCACCTTCTGGCCGCGGACGGAAGCGGGCGGGGCGGGGCCTGGAGGCCGGCCTCCCGCCCCCCGCGCGCCGCCACTGGGCCGGGCTCGGCGCGCCCCTCCTCCCGGGTGACGCAGCCGCGGGCGGGCCCGGGGCGCAGCGGTGTCGGCGGCGGAGCGAGCGCAGCGCGGCGGCAACATGGGGGCCCAGCTGAGCACGGTAGGCGGGGAGCCTGGCGCCGGCCGCCGCGGGCCGGGGGGCGTCGCTGCGGACCGGAGCCGCGGGCGCCGGGCCTCCATCTCGGGCAGCGCCGACTGCGGCCGGCCTCGGGGTCGGGGCGGGGGGGCCCGGCTCGGACGTGGGACGCAGGACCCCACCCGGCCCCGCCCTGCCCGCCGCGCCCCGGCCGTCCCCTGACAGCCGTGACTCAGGCCCCGGGCTCCTGCCCTCCGGCCCGGCCCTCCCGGCCGAGGGGCGTCGCCCGGAGCCGGGGTTGGGGTGGCGGGGGTGGCCGAGCTCCGGGGGAGCCCCGCCCCTCTGCCCGGCCCAGGAGTGCGGGTGTGCGCGCCAGGGATGGGCGAGTGCGGGGTGGGGGCGGTGAAAGAGACTGGTGACCCCGCGTGAGTTCATGAGCGTGAACACGTGTGAAGTGTGAACGTCGCCTCTGTGCGAGTGTGAGATGTGTGTGTGACCGGGGTGTGGGTGTGACGTGTGTGCATGTGCAACTGTGTGTTTAGGGGTGTCTTTAGGTTTTAGGGACGGTGAGTGAGTGTGCAGCTGTGCGGGAGTGTGAACAGGTGCGTACCTGCGAGTGTGTGCGTGTGGAGTGGGTGTGTGTGCACACGTGAGATGTTGCTGGATCACGGAGTGGTTTTTTTTTTAACCACCTACCACCCCTGAGCCCTGTACTGGGCTGCATGCTGGGCTCTGGTTTCTTTTAACCCAAGAAACTGGCGAGGCCCCATTTTACAGATATGCCGCTGGGGACCTTGGCCACCCGCCCGGCGGGCCGAGTCTGAACTCTTGGGGCCTCAAAGTCCACTGTCCCGCTGTCACGTTGGCCGGGCCCAGGGCCGCCTCCTTTGGGATTCTTCAGAAGCCGCAGTGGGGTGGGTGGCCTGTGTTCCCCCTCCAGGCTGTGGCCAGGTCTGCCCCCCACACTCTGGTCCCTTGGGCTGGCTGGGGTTCTCTGGGAGCAGGAGGCCCAGAGCCTCTTGCCTGGCCTCCTCCCCCACCTCTGCCCTCTTTGCAGCTCTTTGCAGCTCCCCCTTGGGGATGAGGCAGAAAGCCTCCTGGCCTGGCCAGTTTGCTCTGGGTGAGTGGCCCAGCCTGGGACTCGGGGCCATTCAGACCGAGGGGCAGCTTTACTCAGGGCAAACCTGGGGGCATCACCCCAGCTCAGTGGAACATCCTGACCGTGTTCCCAGAAATTACCTTCCTTCCTTACCGCTCAGCCTTCTACCCCCCAGCCCAGACACCCCCCACCCCTTGCTGTTTTCCCACAGGGCTTCTTACCTTCTAGCCATACACATTGCCTGGATTTGTCTCTGCGTCCCTTCGATGAGCTTCCCTCGTGGCTCAGACAGTAAAGAATCCACCTGCAATGCAGGAGACATGGGTTCCATCCCTGGGTCCGGAAGATCCTCTGGAGGAGGGAATGGCAACCTACTCCAGTATTCTGGCCTGGAGAATCCCATGGACAAAGGAGCCTGGTGGGCTGTAGTCCACGGGGTCGCACAGAGTCAGACATGACTGAGTGACTGAGCACGCACCCTGGGATGTGGCTGCTCAGTATTTTTGCTGAGTAGCCAAGGACCCCTTGTAGCCCCTCTGTGAGGGACAGAACCCCATCTGAGCGTCAGGAGACCTGTCCTGACTCCTGAGCCTCCTCTCTCCAAGGGGTGGTGGGATGGTCCCTTCTTCGGCCCCTGCTGGGGTCCCGGCTTGACCCAGAATACCCGGAGCAGACCCCAGCCCTGCCTACGGGCACAGAGGCTCCACACAGTCTGCCGGAGGCCCGCTCGGGCTTGGGGCACCAAACTTTTTATCTGGGACATGCAGGCCCTGCAAGAGGCCTCCTCCCACTCACAGAAGAGGGGTTAGCTCTGGAGTCTGCCAGCCACCTGAGGGTACATGCTGGGGGTTTAGCTGGCCGGCCCCAACCCTGACTCCCCTGCCGCCAGCACAGACGTGAGCGCTTAGTGGACCTGGACAGGCCGCCACCACAGGTAGAGGCCAAGGCTTGCTCCTGCCGCCGGCAGCCCTGTGCCTAGTCCGTGGTCCCAATCCCCCTGCCCCTGGGCAGCAGGGCTGGGCCTCCCTTGCGGAGGGCGAATTGGGCGGATAGGCTCTGCACCCGCTCCTCCTCCTGGGTTCCCTTAACCCCGAGCCCCGAGCCAGGAGCCCGGCTCCAGGAGCCCTTCGCTGCAGGACTTCCTCTGTTCCCTCCCACTTCCTGAAAAGGGGGCTTTGAGGGAGGTGGACGCTCAGATCCCAGCCAGACAGCTGACGGGTGGGCAGCAGGCAGGTAGGCCTCAGCACAGGGGGCTGGCACCTGGGGAGGAACACCCCTGCCAGGTGGAGGTCCTGGCAGGTCCTTTTGCCCGCTGAGATCTGACCTGGGTAGAGAGGATGGCAGGGTCCCGGGGTCGAGGGGAGCGGAATTCCAGGGGGTGAGCAGCTGGCAGGGTGCCGCATAGGGGTGGTAGGGCTACCCCGCCTCTCTGCTCTGTTGGGCAGGCTGGGGGCTCCCTGGAGACACCCTGGTGCCCCGTTTTCCTCTCCCCGTCCTATGTTATCAGAGGTGGGGAAAGGGAGGTGGGTTCCATGGTGGGCAGAGTGTAACCTTTGGGGCACCAGGTCAAGGCCTGGGAGGCAGCTGTCCCCTAGCCCCCTGGGTGGCCGGGGGGAGGTGGTTGTGTGTGTGTGTGTGTGTGTGCGCGCGCACACACGCGCGCACATGTATGTGCAGTGCACTGAGGAACTGAGGTGGGGCCTTAGCCTCGTCCATCCTGTTTACTCTGCCCACTGTTTGCAGGGGTGGCAGGGCGTCCCAACCCCTTGTGAGTCTGGTAAAGCCTCCCAATTTCCCAGAGACAAAGCTTTGACCTTTCCACGGCACCCTTTTCTCTGCCAGCTGTGCCCACTGAGGTTTGTGTCCTGAAGGACCGACTGACAACGAGCGTCTGCCCATAGCTGCCTCTTGGAAAGGAATTTGTGCAGAGTCCACCCCTGCTCTCTTCAGTGGCCACACTGTCCGCGGGGGCAGAGTTGTGGTGGCGGGGCTCAGTGCACAGACCGAACTGGCC